>NC_052616.1:5941356-6312969 GCF_016545825.1 Eucalyptus grandis | reverse complement strand
GCTGGCGAGGGCTTCCCAGTGCTCGCCAGCCGTTGCCGGCCTCTGGCGTTGGCTAGGCAAGGATCCCCTTGCCGAATCCGGTGAGAGGTGGCCTCGCCCAGCCCTCGCCAGCGCTCGCCAAGGGCCGACAAGGGCCGGTAAAGACCTCGACTCTAGCCTTTATCTTTCTCCACAATCTCCATCTAGAAGTACTTGAAATTCGAGATCTTCTTAAATTTATCAAATGTGAGTCACTGTACACTCAAGCTTGATATAAAAAAACGTTCATCTTTATCCAAAATCGAAAGCAAAATCATTATAACAACTCATAATAGACGCATGTTTAAACCATTGATAGAACATGTGTAATGCTAAAGCAAACCCTTGGTTTTTTATTTTTCCAAATTGTCTTGTGAATATGGAAAGGGGAAAGAAAAATGTTACACGCGAGCTCAAGGGGATTGCACGACTACAGGCTTGAAAGCGCGTAGCTAAAGGTTTGACCAGGCTTGTGTGGGAAATGCGACCGATAATGGTGGAGGTTTTTTCTCATTGTTTTTCGTCTTCCTTCGTTTTCTTTTTGCAGCTACTAATGAAATGGAGTCAATCCAGCAACGCTGTCTCCCAATTAATGCAGTCAACCCAACAAAAATCAACGACTATATCGGGTTTAGTCAATGGATCGATAGCGTGTGCCTAGAAAGATGTAGTCCCAATTTTAGTATGGATCACTAGCTAGTTTTTAAAATTTTGAGTTGGCTAACACAAGCTTATAAAATAAAAATATATAGGCATGATAATATTATTATCGAGATTCGCATCTAAAATAGCTGTCAAGACTTGCAATTTATCCAACCCAATGTCACCTACTTGAACCCCAACCTTCCCTTCAATCGATCTTTTTCACGCCTGTTATTTCATGTTTTCTACTTACCTTTTCGTTCTTGGGGTATCTTGTCGTACATCCACGCGTCTTTCATATGTATACGAACCAGTTTCCACGCGAGAAAAGTGTTTATAGGAACGTTCAAACTCATAGAAGAAGAAACGTTTGCGTAGCATACGAATTCATCTCGACAGTCAACTTCATGAACGTGGGGCAGCTGCGGATAAACATGGATAACCTCAACGTTCAAGTAAGTTTTGGTTTGAACAGATCTGAAGGATTGGTAAGAAACCTATGTCCAGCTGCAGGCAGAGACAAGGGAGAGAAGGGAATCGACGCCGGCATTGCCGGTTAAACTATTTCCAAGAGAAATCTTTAATGCAGGGACCGACCCAACAAGGACAAAACGAAATGGAAACCCTAGACCTAACGAACAGCTTCGAAATAACTGGCTCCGGCTGTTTTTTTTTTTTTTTAATTGCCAACCCGTGTTATTCTAATGCTTCGAGGCAAGTGGTAGGTGACTTCTAGACACGTGAAAGGGGATCAAACTGACAGGTTGATATTGTGCAGTTTGCCATCTTCTGCGATCCTCGAGATACGAGAAACGTGGACTTCGATTGTTTAATCTGCGGTTGCGCACGAATTATGCGTTAATCTATTGTGGTAGTTGCATGAAATCGAGCGACTCGGAGGAAGCATCCGGAAAGGAAGAAGAACTCACCTTGGGAGGCATGTACTCGGCTGGATATTGGCGTCCTCAGTTCATTCTTATAGGATTATTGTAATTTTTTCGTTGTAGAGTTGTTCCTCAAGTGTCGGCCCTCCTGTATCCAACTGTCCCAGAGCATAATTTACAATTAGTTTTCGTTTCACGCGGAATCGATTTGTTTCGCTGCAAACGAATAATTTGAAAAATACTTACCGAAACGATGATTTGTATCACCCAGAAATGTTACTCAACATAAAATAGTCCCATTATCAACGATGGTTTATTAACATTTGAAAGAAATAATATATGCACCCTCTCAAAGTCCCAGCTCTCCATTATCTTTATGCTTGAGGTTGCGACCAAGCTAAAATGAGAGAAATCACGCTACTAGTTCAAATATTAAAGACCATCGAAATGGAAATGCTCGAGTAAGGCCATGAACATTGAACGCACCCTTTCTGTTTTGCTTTTCTCTTGTGGTTTGATGTTTGAATTAAACCTTGAATATGTCCTTGCTTGCTTAGATGTCGTGTATTCTTTCTTTAGCTGATCTATGCATAGTCACAATCCATTCGGACATTAATTTCTCCACCGACATCAGACTCTGCGTGATTTTTTTTGAAAGTTCATTAGTTTTTCTGTTAGAAGTAAAAATCGCCCCCTGACGGATTTAGCGACAATTACAAAACAACAAAGCTTTGTCCATATAAGAGATTGCCCCGAGATTAGGGGATTTAAGGACTTTGGACAGACTCAAGATATCTTGCGAATCCAAATTAAACCTAAATTCACAACACTCCTTGATCTAAACCCTAGAGATATCGCGCCAATTTATTAACTTACACTAACACTTAGATTTTACGTTCCTAAGTTGCAAAATTTGATATCACAAAGTTAGGGCGACAGATTTTATGGAATCCGAAAGCCGTCCGAGAACCCATTTTTTGTTTTTATATGACCCCTATGAATGTCGTTATTTCTTATTAAGTGGTTAGTTTAGTTTAGTTTATTGACACAAGAACCTCTCTCTCCCGTCACTTGATAAGCCAAACACCATTGTTCGATACCGCTTAGTCGAGCATTAGACAAAGCAGTCTCGTTTGTGTATTAGGACAAATCGAACTCGCGATTTCTGTTCTTGCTGAAGTAATCGAAGCACCACACCATCGAGGAATGAAGTCGAAATAGGTCGAGTCTAATGTTACCGACTTCAAGAACATAAATGAGGGGAGGTCAAGAGGGCAGGCAGGCAGTCACGTGACTTCATTTTTTAATTTTCCGACACTTTTGCCGCTAAACGAATTAATAATAGAAATGCAAAGTACGACAAAGATAAACATTGACTTGAGTGGAGCTTCCGAGTTGGCACCTCTCTCTCTATCTCTCTCTCTCTCTCTCTCTCTGTAAACTTCCTTATATAAACCATGCACTCCCCGATGCCTTTTCACATAAACGTACTCTCTCCAACCTCGAACGCACACGCACACTCTCTAACCTCAAACACAGACATAAACATGGCCAAAGCAAAATCATCTCTCTCCATCCTCTTCCTCTTCCACGTCCTCTTCTTCACGGCCCACCTCGAACCGTCGAACTCACAGCCCTCGACGGCTACCAACGCGGACTTCATCAAGTCCTCCTGCGGGGCCACCCGCTACCCGACGCTCTGCGTCCAGTGCCTCTCTGGCTACGCCGCCACCGTCCAGCAGGACTTCCGCCTGCTCGCCCGGGCCGCGCTCCAGGTCAGCCTCGACCGGGCCAACGCCGCTTGCTCCTACGTGGGCCGGCTGTCCCAGTACCACGGCATCAAGCCCCG
Organism: Eucalyptus grandis; assembly: GCF_016545825.1. Classification (NCBI taxonomy): domain Eukaryota; kingdom Viridiplantae; phylum Streptophyta; class Magnoliopsida; order Myrtales; family Myrtaceae; genus Eucalyptus; species Eucalyptus grandis. The sequence goes on along the minus strand of NC_052616.1, from coordinate 6,309,576 downwards.
GGAGTCCCAGGCTGTGCAGGACTGCGTGCAGATCGTCGGCCACAGCGTGAGCCAGTTGAGCCAGTCGATCGACGAGCTCGGCCAGATGGGAGGCCAGGGGACCGCGGGGACTGCATTCGATTGGCACATGAGCAACTTGCAGACATGGGTGAGCGGGGCCCTTACCGACGAGAGCACGTGCCTCGACGGGTTCGCGAGGTCAGACATGGATGGGAGCGTGAAGAACTCGGTGCGGGGGCAGGTGGTGGAGCTGACGCAGGTGGTGAGCAACGCGCTGGGCCTCGTGAACAGTTACGGGTCGAAGCACCGCAGGGCCAAAGGACAGCCTTAGATCAGGGCATCACGGTGGGAAGATGATAGTTCTGGGACTGGTGTAAATGGTGATGAGAAAGATAAGTGTTTAGACATACAACGTATGTAGGAACGAGAGTTCTGCTGTTGCTGTCACGTGTTCATGTCGTGTGAATGTAAGAAGTTTCGTGGAATATGTGAATTGCAAGAAAAGTGATGTTTGCTCTCCCGTGCGCTTCTCTCTAAGGAAGAAGTAAGGACACTCCCGTCACAGAGCAATTTGACTTAACATTACCCAATTATAGACCACAATTGGCAGGATCGATACATTAAATCTCCAACAAGTTTGAGTTTCTACGTTAACGCAATACCAACATATATTTAGTTTTTCTCGTACTTTAGAACACAAACTTCTATGAATTAAATCCAACAGACTATATCGACCAAACATTGTAATTCAGTTTCAAAATCGATTTCCTTCCTTCAGGTATACAAATAAAGTAAGATTCAAATTTCGAATGTGTTCGTTTAGCATAAAATGAGTGATGTAGAAAATATTTTCCGAAAAATGATTGTTTATATTGTTTAGAAAAATTAGTCAATGGAAAATATTTTTATTATCGATAACAATCTGCATCTAGCTATTTTCGCGGGAAATGAAAATATTTTCCATTCATTTAATTTTGTAAATTATACAAGCGATCATTCTTCAGAAAATATTTTCCGAATCGCTAGTTTTCCACGAGATGAAAACACCCAAGTGATTCTTTATTTTCACATATACATGGTTGTACTCTTTAATCACATTTCAACCGCATGTTGCATATTCATGAATAGTTAGCTTTTGTTGCATTATTGTACATCAATTAAGTTGGTATTACTTGATGCTTACCAAAATTTGGAATTGAAAATTAAAGTTAGTTGTGCTCAAATCTCGCCCCTGCTAAGCGAGATTTCCGGGCGAGATTTCGGGGTATATCACTACATAAATCAACCTCTGATATATGTGCATACGTCAAGGAGGAACCGAAGTTCCTGTCAATTTGGGTCAAGCCTGTGCCTTTCGACTTCGATGTCCCCCTCCGAATCTATGATCGATATAGATTATGATTCCCGAGACCCTAATCCTTCACTTCCACCATAGTCTTCATCTAGGAGAACTCGAAGTTCGAGATTTTCTTAAATTTATTAGACGAGAGCCGCGGTACTCCCAAACTCGAATTAACAAAAACATTAACCTTTGAGCAAAGCGAAATGAAAATCAATGTAGTAAGTCTTGATGAACGCATGCCTAACTCGTTGTTAGAACATGGGTGATGATTGTCTTGTAAATATGGAAAAGGGAAAGAAAAATCAACACGTGAGCTGAAAAAATAAGTTTTTCCCCTGCCCGATGCACGACTTCAGACTTTTAGGGCCTATTTGTTTGAGTTCTTTTTTTTTTTTTGGTTCCCGGAAAACAATTTCTATTCTTTTGTTCCGGAAACAAAAAAAAAAAAAAGCAAAACGCGTTCTTTACGCTTTTGTTTAAAATCTATAATTTTGTTCCCGGGAACAGAAATAATAAACAAGAAAAACTTGTTTTTTGTTTCCGAAAACATTTTTTGAAGAAACAAAAGAACAAAAATAGAAAACTTATATATATATATATATATATATATATATATATTATTTTCTCCTTTTTCTTCTTCTTTTTTATTTTTCTTTTTCTTTGGCCGGAGCGTCACCGGCCATTGGCGAGGTCGAGCTCTCCCGGCCTAGGCGAGGCCAAGCCTTGCTGGGGCCGGGGCTGGCCTCCGGCGAGCTCGCCGTGGTCGGCGACGCGAAAGAGAAAAAAAGAGAAAGAAAAATAAAAAATAAAAAGGAAAAATAAAATTAAAATAAACAAAAAAAAATTATACAAGTTTACCAAACGTGTTTCTGTTCTTTTTCTATTCCAAGAATAGAAATTTTGTGCAATTACTAAACGTGTTCTTCTGTTCAAAAATTGTTTCTTGAAACAGAAATAGTTTTTTCTATTTTTGTTACGTAGAACAATTTTGAATAGAAAAGTTACCAAACGCGCCCTTAGAGACAAAGCTGGAAGTTTGACCAAGCTTATGTGGGAGAGAGGCAATCACTGATGGTGGAATTTTTTTTTTTTAAAATCTATTGTGTTTTGATTTCTTTTTATGAATTCTGATAAAATGGATTTGACCGGCAAAATTTTCCCCCATTAATGCAATCGATCCAACAAAAATCATCAACGATGTTATGTTTAGTCAATGGACCGTTAGCGTGTACCCAAGAAGATGTAGCCCCAATTTTAATGTGGATCTCTAGCTAGTTTTTGGCAAATTTTGAGTTAGCTAATATGAGCTAATAAAATCAAAATATATAGGCATGACATTATATCCTTAAAATTCATCGCACCGTCCTCGTCCTCGTCTAAAATGGCCGTCGAGTCTTGCGATTAAATTTCAAACACCCTCGTTCTTTGGTGATCGGTAAGAAACATGCTGTGCGCATATTATTAGTACCCTGTTTCCGAACAGTTGAAATATTTCAATATAAATAAGTGATTTCAGCCTAAACCTTAACATACCCTCCTCCATCGATCCTTATAATGCCCGTCATTTTTCGTCTCATTTTTTTTTTCAATTCTTTAGTTACTCGTCGTACATCCCGTCTTTCAAATGTATATGAATTGACTTACATGCGAACATGTCATATCATCAAGAAGCAAAGCTGATCCTTGATCATATAATCCCACAACTCATTACCTGTGGGTACGAAATTCATCTCGATGGTCATCTTCATATGTGTACACGCACGAAAGAAGGCGGTTTTGGACAACCCTAGACAAACTTAAGATCGAAGCCAAATTTAGAGATTTGAACAAGGTTTGGATAACGTGCCACGCCATAGCTCAAGTTGTGTAATCCAATTATTATTTTTCATTACAGAAACAGGGGAGAGACGGGAATCAGCACGGCATTGCTGGTCAAGCAATTTCTGAGACAGGATCTTTTAATGCGCAACAGACCCACGAGGACACAAGGAAATAGAACCCCAGAAGACCAAAAGGATCAGCTTCTAATAATTGGCAGTGGCTAGTTTTTATTATATTGCTCTGAGTCTGAGGCAAGTGCTAGGTGCCTTCCTGACACGCGAAACAAGTTTGAATCGACGGCTTGACATTGTGCAACTGGCCGTCTGGCCGTGGTCTGCGCTTTCTTGAGAAGCGAGAGACGTCGACTTGTGATTTTTTAATGCTGCGGTCGTAGGGGAATCGCGTATAATCTGTGACGGTAGTTGCATGAAATTTGAGTGACAGGGAAGAAGCATCCAGAAAGAAGAAGAACCATCTTGGCAGGCTTGTACTCAGCCGGTTGGCGTCGCCAGTTCATCCATAGGATTATTGTATCGTTCTAGAGTTGTTCCTCCGGCGTCAGCCCTCCAGCACCCAAACTATCTTAAAACTCATCTTCGCAAAGTCTTGCACGATTGGTGAATAAATGTTTCTAGCCAATTACCTTCTCAACGTTGATGGTGTGTTTTTTGATCATCAGATTTTAAGATTAATAAGAAGAGGATTTGACTTAAATAACTTATTTATATGTCCACATCCCTTTCGGATAATGTTTTTCATCAACACCAATTTTAATATTGAGCAAATACCATAGTTATCATGCACCTTAATGCGGACAATAAATCATCAATAAAACTAGGTAACATGAGTAATAATAAACTGAACGTAAAATCACATTAATAATGTTATAATAGATGTCACTTGATCAAGTATAAGTCAAGCACTTTTTATTTGTGTATAAGGACAAATCGAACTCCCAATTTCTGTTCTCACTGAAGAAATCTAAAGCATGATACCATGGGGAGAAAATGAAGTCGAAATGGGTCAATATAATGGTACCGACTTAAGAACATAAACAAATGCAAACCCTAAATGAAGGGAGCTCAAAAGGGGCGGCAGGCAGTCACGTGACGGCATTTCTTCTTCTTCTTCTTCTTCTTCTTCTTTTGCCACCACATAAATAAATAAACGAAAAATGCGACATGGATAAACATTGACTCCAGTGGAGCTTCCAAGTGGGCACCTCTCTCTGTAAACTTCCTTATATAAACCGATATAAACCATGCACTCTACAATGCCTTTCACCTCCACGCACACACATACTCTCTCCAACCTCAAACGCACACGCACTCTCTCTAACCTCAAACGCAGACGTGAACATGGCCAAAGCAAAACCATCTCTCTCCTTCCTCTTCCTCTTCCACGTCCTCCTCTTCTTCGCGGCGCTCCTCGAACCATCGAACTCACAGCCCGCGACAGCTTCCAACACGGCCTTCATCAAGTCCTCCTGCAGGTCCACGCGCTACCCGGCGCTCTGCGTCCAGTGCCTCTCTGGCTACGCCGCCTCCGTCCAGCAGGACCCCCGCCAGCTCGCCCGGGCCGCGCTCCAGGTCAGCCTCGCCCGGGCCCGCGCCGCCGCGTCCCACGTTGGGCGCCTGTCCCGGCTCCGGGGCATCACGACCCGGGAGTCCCAGGCCGTGCAGGACTGCGTCCAGAACGTCGGCAACAGCGTGAGCCGGCTGAGCCAGGCGATCGACGAGCTCGGCCAGATGGGAGGCCAGGGGGCCGCTGGGGAGGCGTTCGATTGGCACATGAGCAACGTGCAGACGTGGGTGAGCGGGGCCCTTACCGACGAGAACACGTGCCTCGACGGGTTCGCGAGGTCGGACATGGACGGGAGCGTGAAGAACTCGGTGCGGGGGCAGGTGGGGGAGCTGGCGCAGGTGGTGAGCAACGCGCTGGCCCTCGTGGACAGGTACAGGTCGAGGCACCGCGGGGCCAAGGGACAGCCGTAGGTCTGCTGTTGAGACTGAAAGAATGATAGTTCTGGGTTTGGTGTAAATGGTCATGAGAAAGAGAAGTGTTTAGATATATAACGCATGTAGGAACGTGAGTTCTGCTGTTGCTGTCGCCTGTTCATGTTCTGTGAATGTAAGAAGTTTTGTGAAATATGTGAATTGCAAGAAAAGTGATGTTTTGCTCTCACGTCCGTTTCTCTCTAAGGTAAAACAATCCCCTCACGAAGCAATATGACTATTGATTACCCAAATCTTTATCATAATTAGCAGGAACGATACATAAAATCTCCAACAAGTTTGAACGCAATACCAACATATATTTAGTTTTTCATGTACTTTGGAAAACAAATTTTTATGATTTAAACCCAAAAGACTATATCGGCTAAACATTGTAACTCAGTCTTTAAAATTGATTTCCTTCCTTCATGAATATAAATAAAGTAAGATGTGAATTGGTAATAATTCTCTATTTTCAAATATAAGTGGTCGTACTATGTTGCATTTTCTTGAATAATTAGGCTTTGTTTCATTATTGTAAATTAATTAAGTTGGTATTACTGAATGATTACCAAAATTTGGAATTGAAAATTAAAGTGAGTTGTGCTAGGAATTTCGCCTTCCTAAGCCAGATTTCTGGCTCTGTCACTACATAATTCAGCCTCTGATGTACATGCATACGTCAAGGAGGAATCGAACTTCCCGTCAATTTGGGTCGAGCCTTCACCTTTCGACTTCGACGAGCCTCTCCTCTAGATCTATGATCAATACAATCACGATTGCCAAGACCTCGACCCTAATCCTTCACTTCCACACCATAATCTTCATCTAGGAGAACTTGAAGTTCGAGATTTTCTTAAAGTTATCAGACAATTCCAGCGGTGCATTCAAACTCGAATTACGAAAACGTTAATCTTGGTCCAAAGAGAAATCAAATCAATGTAGCAAGTCTTAAGGTCCGTACGTTTCGCGGAAAATGGGCCATTTTTGGAAAATATTTTCCCAGAAATGATTTTCCAGAAAAATGACAATATTTTTTGGTATTCGGCTAAATCCTGAAAATGTTTCGAAAAATATTTTCCGGTGTTTGGTAAGGAAAATACTTTCTAATACTTCACCACTTAGGCGTGCATCACTTACCAACTTACAAATCCATCAAATATGAATTTGCCTTTACCAAGAAAACTTACTTCATATTTTTGTTTCCTCATTGTCACCAAACGTTCATCTACTCTAAAAAATGTTCATATAGATTTTAAAAAGAAACAAAAGAGAAAAGAAACAAAGCATGTATAGCCCTCATGAGAATCTTCCAGTTGAATGGCCTGTTTTCCTCTTGCGTCTTTTGTGATCTAATAAATAAAAGAAAAAAGAAGCAAAGCATGTAGAGCCCTTTGCTTGAGTAATCTACAATTGCAAGGTATAATAAATAAAGAAAAAGATAAGCAAGAATGCAAAGCGCAAACTTGAGATCGATGAGCTTGAGGTTCGCTTGGCAACGGCCAACGACTAGCCAAGAAAGAAGAAGATGGGAAACAAAGAAAAAAAGAAAAGAAATAGAAAATTAAAAAATAATTCTAACAAAAAAGAGGAGGAGGAAGTGAGGATTTGTAAATGTATGAGATAAGAGAAATTAAGTGAGGAAAATATTTTCCACTTTTCAAAAGTGGAAAATATTTTCCTTAATTTATAAGACTTTTTTCCTTTCATGGACAACATTTTCTCCAAGAAATTCATTTTCCTCGAAACAAACGCCGGAAAATTCGGAAAACATTTTCCTGAAAATTATTTTTTACAAAACAAACGGAGCCTTAGTAAACGCATGCCTAAATTGTTGTTAGAACATGGGTGACGATTGTGTTGTACATATGGAAAAGGGAAACAAAAATCCACACGTGAGCTGAAAAGATAATTTGTTCCCCGCCCAATGCACGACTTCAGACTTTTAGAGGCGCAGCTAGAAGTTTGACTGGGCTTATGTGGGAGATGCGTTCGCCAATGGTGGATTTTATTTTATTTTTATCTATTGTGTTTTGATTTATTTTGTTTTCTTTCGATAAATTCTAATAAAGTGGAGTCAACCAGCAATATTGTCTCCCCATTAATGCAGTCGACCCAACAAAAATCATCAACGATGTAATGTTTAGTCAATGGACCGATAGCGTGTACCTAAGGACACGTAGCCCCAATTTTAATGTGGATGCCTAGCTAGTTTTTCAAATTTTGAGTTAGCTAATATGAGCTTATAAAATCAAAATATATAGCGATGACAATATATCATTGGGATTCATCACACAATCCTCGTCGTCATCTTAAATGGCTGTCAAGTCTTGCGATTTAATTTCAAATATCCTCATTCTTTGCCGATTGGTAAGAAACGTGCTATACACAGATAATATCTCTGTTTTTGAACAATTTAAATATTTTGAGAAAAAAGTGATTTAACCAACATAATTGCATGAGCCTGAACCCTAACACTCTCTTCCATCGATCCTTATCATGTCCATCATTTTTCATCTTATATATTTTTTGGTTCTTTAGATATCTCATTGTACATTCCATGTGTCTTTTTTTTTCTTTTGGTAAGAACATTTCACGTGTCTTTCATAGGTACATAAATTGACTTACACGCGAAAAAGTGATAAAAGACCCTTTAAATTGTTCTAAGAAGAACCATTTGCCTAGTAGTCTTAGGTACTCGTTAAATTTATGAGAAGCTAAGTTTGATCCTTGATCATAAAATTCTATGATTCATTATTTGCGGATACAAAATCCATCTCGACGGTCATCTTCATGCGTGTACACGCATTAAAGGAGGCGGTTTTGGACAACCCTAGATAATCTTCAGATCCAAGGCAAGTTTGGAGGTTTGACCAAGGATTGGGTAACGTGCCACGCCATAACTCAAGTTGTGTAATCCCATCTTTTTTTCTTTACAGAAGCAAGGGAGAGACCAGAACCAGTATCGGCATTGCTGGTCAAGCAAATTCTGAGACAGGATCTTTTAATGCGCAACAGACCCACGAGGAGACTAGGAAATAGAGCACTAGACAGGAAGGGACAGCTTCTAATAACTGGCAGTGGCTGTTTTTTATTATATTGCTCTGAGTCTGAGGCAAGTGCTGGGAGACCCTGACACGGGAAACAAGTTTGAATCGATGGGGTTGACATTGTGCAACTGGCCGTGTGGTCTGCGCCTTCTCGAGAAGCGAGAAACGTGGACTTGTTGTTTTTTAATGCAGCGGTCGTACAGGAATCGCATATGATCTGTGACGGTAGTTGCATGAGATTTGAGTGACAAGGAAGAAGCATCGAGGAAGAAGGAGAATCATCTTGGCAGGCTTGTACTTAGCCGGTCGGCGTCGCCAGTTGATTCATAGGATTATTGTAGACTCATCATTGTAGAGCTGTTCCTCCGGTGTCGGCCCTCCTATACCCAAACTGTCCTAAAACTTGACATATAATTAGTTTTTATTCTGTTTGGGATTCCTTTTTTTTTTTTTTTTTTTTTTGAAAATGAATATCATACATTTGTATCAATTGAAAAAATTAATCAACGTTATCCGTCACAGTATATTAATGTTCATAAAATCTAATCATATGTACCACTTTGAATATCTAGCTCTCTACAGTCTTTATGCTCGAGGTCATGACCAAGCTAAAATTCGAGTAACCATGCTACTATTTTGGCATTTGTCTCTAAACCCCTTTTTCTTTGGCTCTCTTTGGTATGAAATTTGAATTTAACCTTGTATGTCCGTATGCCCTTGCTTAGATGTATAGTCAAAATTATTTTCACATTTAGGACATTAATTTCCCCACTAACGTTATGTTGCGATGGGGCGAGCGATCGAACAATAATATAGACAGAAAAAGAAAATAAATCGGACACCAGATTTACGTGATTCAGTCGTAAAGACCTACGTCCACGGGGAGAGCAGCAGCGAATTTCACTATAGATCAAGCAATACAAGGAGATTACACACTCAAGTCACTCAAATACTCTCTCGGTGTTTCCCAAGCCCCAATTACACCCAATAACACACACAGTGTTTAGCCCCGAAATTCCTCAAGAAATAATCTCTCAATCTCACGAAGGAATTATACACAAATCTTACCACAAGATTTAATTGGCTTTAACACTAAACCTTCTTGGATGTAATTCACGACAAAGAAAATCCCTCCCAAGCACTCGACAACGAGGCGGTGCTTCAAGACCAATTCTTCATGATCAACGGTGGAACACCAAGCACTCATGTGGCGCTTCAAAACAACTTGTGATCCACGTCTATCACCCACGGCCTCGAGTCTATATATAAGTAAAACCCTTATTCTTTTGCCAACTTCTCATAGGATTTTGTTTCCTATCCAAAATATATCTTTGTATATTTTAAACAAAATCCAAGTCCTAGTCAAAGTTGGACTTTCCTATTTTAGCGGCCAAACTCTCCAACGCGGATTCAAATTCAGGAAGTTGATCTTCGGATCTTCTTTGCTCGATTTCGAACATCCACAACATATCCAATTCGGAATATTCGTAATTTTGCATTGGGCTTAAACTCGAGACATATTTTAACAATCTCCACCTTGGCTCGACGTTTGAGCCAAATAACAATCGCTTCGTAAAAATTCAAATTGTGCTGCTACTTTCCCTTAGCCCCCAATGGGCTCAACCGCCACGAGATATTATCCAAGTCCAAGCCTCGCTTGAACTTCGCCATAACCGAGGACCTCATCGAATACCAACTCTACATGCACCTTTAACTCGCTCCGCAAGGATTTTCGACACAACCTCCTCAACCGCAGATAAAGCAAAACCATTATTGCATCCATATCTATCGGGAGATTGAATACATACCTTGTCAATATCGGCGATTCAGAACCGTTGGCTCTATAAGCTCCACCTCGCTATGAGCATCATCTGTGTCGATTACCTTGCTAGTACTCGTACTCGCTACCTCAGGAGTTTCTGGTCGCAACTCCACCTCAAGCTGAACACCATTCAGATCCGAATTAACACTGCTATAATCACTCCTAGCCAGAAGTACTTGAGACTCATCAATGGTAACTTCTCTGCTGTTAACAGGTGAATTTATATCTGGGCACCACAACTGATCGCCCCACTCACCTTGTGCATAGCCATGGAATATGCACCTTGCCCTCCCATCAAGCTTACCATCACTCACTCGAAAATAACATGGGCAACCAAACATTCCAAGAATAGAATAATCGGCAACGTTACGACCACACTTCTTTAGGAGCCTGCCATTCAATAGCAGTTGATGGGGATCTATTCACCAGGTAGCTTACCATACTTAGCACATCAGCTAGGATTCTCCTAGCCATACCAGCACTAGAGATTATTTTTCGGGCCATCTCTAGTAATGTTCTGCTCATCAATTCTGCAAATTGTTGTGATTTACTAGCACTAGTGCGGTGTTTCACTATGCTCTCTTTCATGCAGAATTTATTTGTCAGCTCCGAGCAAAACTCCATGCTATTGTCAATCCGCACATGCTTGATCGACTTACCAGTCTCCGTCTCGATCAAAGCTCTTGACTGCGAGATCCTGACATCAGCATTAAACTTGTGCCTTGGCACAAACACCCAGGTCTTCCTCGAGTAGTCAAAAGACTCTCGAACAGATGTATCCGACGTCTCCGCAGCGGAATTTATCACGATCTCACCTTGAAGTTTATACAGGCCATCGTGCTTGATTCCTTTCATTATCACCGGGGCACCTCGAACAATCTTCGAACTCCACCTTTTGAAGAATACCCGCAACCAGCTGAATCTAGGGCACCCAAAGAAATTAAGTTCTTTTTAATTCGGAACATGCCTCACTCCAGTCAATGTCCTCACGATACCATCATGCATTCTGATTTTAATATCACCAACACCCACAACATCGCACTTAGCGTTGTTCCCTAACTGGACTTTATCACTACCCGTGCACTGATAAGTGATAAACCAATTTCTATTTGGTGTGACATGAAAAGAACAACCAGAATCCATAATCCATCCATCAAATGATGAATAATCAGTGACAGACAAGACATAATCAGCATTATCTGCTACAGCTGCAACATTATCTCGTAGAATCAACCATAATTCCCTTACCCTTCTCATTCTTCAGCTTAAGGCAATCCCTTCTAAGATGCCCCCTCTTGCCACAGCTCCAACAGACAACATTAGCAGTCCTAGATTGACTATGTCTGTTCATATTAGTACTACTATTACCCACACGTGTTACAGATCTTCCTCTATTTTCACCTACTAAAGCAGTAGATACAGATTCGCCAGATTCTCTTCTGCGAATGTCCTCGCTCAGAATGAAATCTCGAACCCCATCAAACGTCAAACTTGTTGACCCAGAGGAATTACTAACAGCAGTAACGGTAGTATTCCAACTATCAGGCAATGAGGATAATAGAATCAAAGCACATACCTCATCTTCAAAATCAATCTCAACTGAACTCAATTGACTAACAATCACATTGAATTCATTGATATGATTTGCAACTGACACACCTTCTTTCATCTTCAAGTTAAACAGACGTCGCATCAAACAGACCTTGTTGATTGCAGAGGGCTTCTCATACATATCCGACAGGGCTTGCATCAAATCAGCAGTGGTCTTCTCCTTCAGGATGTTAAACGCCACGTTACGAGCCAATGTTAGCCGAATAACACCCATAGCTCGTCTATCCAGCAAATCCCAATCGGCTTGCTTCATCGTCTCTGGTTTCTCCCCAAATAAAGGCAAGTGCAGATTCATCTGGTAAAGATAATCTTCAATCTGCATCTTCCAAAAACTAAAATCCTTCCCATCAAATCTGTCGATTCTCACTTTTACTTCTTCTGTCGCCATCGATTCGCTTCAACTCAGCCAAGCCTGGCTCTGATACCACTTGTTGCGATGGGGCGAGCGATCGAACAATAATATAGACAGAAAAAGAAAATAAATCGGACACCAGATTTACGTGGTTCAATCGTAAAGACCTACGTCCACGGGGAGAGCAGCAGCGAATTTCACTATAGATCAAGCAATACAAGGAGATTACACACTCAAGTCACTCAAACACTCTCTCGGTGTTTCCCAAGCCCCAATTACACCCAATAACACACACAGTGTTTAGCCCCGAAATTCCTCAAGAAATAATCTCTCAATCTCACGAAGGAATTACACACAAATCTTACCACAAGATTTAATTGGCTTTAACACTAAACCTTCTTGGATGTAATTCACGACAAAGAAAATCCCTCCCAAGCACTCGACAACGAGGTGGTGCTTCAAGACCAATTCTTCATGATCAACGGTGGAACACCAAGCACTCACGTGACGCTTCAAAACAACTTGTGATCCACGTCTATCACCCACGGCCTCGAGTCTATATATAAGTAAAACCCTTATTCTTTTGCCAACTTCTCATAGGATTTTGTTTCCTATCCAAAATATATCTTTGTATATTTTAAACAAAATCCAAGTCCTAGTCAAAGTTGGACTTTCCTATTTTAGCGGCCAAACTCTCCAACGCGGATTCAAATTCAGGAAGTTGATCTTCGGATCTTCTTTGCTCGATTTCGAACATCCACAACATATCCAATTCGGAATATTCGTAATTTTGCATTGGGCTTAAACTCGAGACATATTTTAACAATACTGCTGTATGATTTGTTTTTGAAGTTCATTAGTGTTCTGTCAAAAGTAAATCACCTCATAATGGATTTCGTGGCAATTATAAAACAATAAAGCCTCCAAGATTGTGGATGTAAGGGCTTCCCACAAACTCAAAGAGATTATGTCCAATCCGAGTTAAACCCTAAATTTCCACACTTCTTGAGACCCGCAATCGCAATCAAGATGCTAGTTTAGCTAATATTACACCAGTTTATTGACTTTTTGTGCTTCTCTTTTTATGCATTTAACCTTTAGAATTTAACTTCATATGCGCAAAATTTGATTCCTCGATCAAAGTTAGGACAACAGCCGCTTATTTAACTACCGGGTGGACGACAAACCTCGAGGCAGAAGCCACTCTCTCGAAATATATATCGGGTAATCTCGTTATATACGAAAGATATACAGATTTGATTGGGGCCTAAAGGTCGTGCGAGAACCCGTGTTCCTTAGCAAGACAAAAGTGGGTCTCGTGATTTCTCGTTACTAAACTAAGCATACACAGCAACTTGTCCATTCCGTCGCTTGATAAGCCTAGTAGCCTTGCCCGATATCGCTTGATCATGTATTAGTCAAGCACTACTCATTTGTGTATCAGGACAAATCAAACTCCCGATTTCTGTTCTCGCTGCATGATACCATAGAGAGAAATGAAGTCGAAATTGGTAAATAACATGGTACCGACTTTTTTAGAGCTTAAAATAAATGCAAACCCTAAATGAAGGGAGCTCAAAAGGGCCGGCAGGCAGTCACGTGGCTGCCTCATTTTTGCCACCACATAAATAAATAAATGAAAATTGCGACGTAAATAAACAATGACTTGGCGTGGAGCTTCCAAGGAAGGTCCTCCCTCTCTCTCTCTCAACTTCTCTATATAAACCATGCACTCCACGATGCCTTTCACCTTCACATTCACATGCACGCAGTCCGAAACCAGCTCATAAACATGGCCAAAGCAAAACCATCCCTCTCCTTCCTCTTCCTCTTCCACATCCTCTTCTTCACAGCGCTCCTCGAACCGTCCAACTCTCAGCCCGCGAAAGCTCCCAGCACGGACTTCATCAAGTCCTCCTGCAGGTCCACCCACTACCCGGCGCTCTGCGTCCAGTGCCTCTCTGGCTACGCCGCCTCCGTCCAGCAGGACCCCCGCCAGCTCGCCCGGGCCGCTCTCCAGGTCAGCCTCGCCCGGGCCAGCGCCGCCGCATCCCACATCGGGCGCCTGTCCCGGCTCCGGGGCATCACGCCCCGGGAGTCCCAGGCCGTGCAGGACTGCGTCCAGAACGTCGGCCACAGCGTGAGCCGGCTGAGCCAGGCGATCGACGAGCTCGGCCAGATGGGAGGCCAGGCGGCCGCCGCCGCGGCGTTCGATTGGCACATGAGCAACGCGCAGACGTGGGTGAGCGGGGCCCTCACCGACGAGAACACGTGCCTCGACGGGTTCGCGAGGCCCGGCATGGACGGGGCCGCGAAGAAGGCGGTGCAGGGGCAGGTGCTGCAGCTGGCGCAGGTGGTGAGCAACGCTCTGGCCCTCGTGGACAGGTACGGGTCGAGGCACCGCGGGGCCAAAGGGCAGCCGTAGATCTGGGCATCACGGTGGGAAGGCAAGGTCGGGGTCGACCCTGAAAGAAACGATAGTTCTGAGAAATGTGTAAATGGCGATGAGAAAGAGGACTAGTTATATAAGATGTATAACATATGCAGGAACGTAAGAAGTTCTTCTGTCGCATGTTGAGATTTCGAATGTAAGAAGTTACTGTGAAATATGTGAAATGGAAGAAGAAAAAAAGTGGTGTTTGCTCTCGTCCCACGCTCTGTGTTTCTCTGTTCGAGGAGGGAGACGACTCCGGCGAAACCCTAGGCCCAGCTCGATTAACGTGTGGGACCCGAACGTGACCCGGTCAGGCCCACTAAGCTCTTTGCAACAACAAACTGAAACAGGTGTTGGGCCTAGGCCCATCTACTTAGTCCGGTTCCCGTCAAATAAAAATTTGTAAGCCTGATAATCCCACCTGGTATATTGCGTTTATCCCTTTCTAATGGCCAATCAAACGAGTTTCGTTTATTTCCAGAAAAGATGAATAACTCATAATATATTTTCTTATAGATTAAGGTTTTTTTTTTTTTTTGGACTCAGAACCGCCGTACAGGCGGTAGGCGGCGACATAAACCTAGGACGATACTAGTACAGGGACCCACTTCCCATGGCAGCACACTTAAGTTGCGCAATTGCGCGTGGGGAGAATCGAACCCCCCAAGGAGAACGGGGGAAGTCCGCCCGAGCCAATGTGCCCACAATGGGGTGGGTCTTATAGATGAAGGTTTGCATAACTTCAAATAATCAAACAATGAAAAGTATTATACCCTCTATGTGCCACAGACTCATCTTAATTAAAATTTCAATATGATTAGGAAATTTGAATGTTTCTAATTTTCTGTCCAACCGCAGAAGTTGCGTGATTCCTACGCGGATAAAAGGCTTGTGCTCTGCATTTTCAGATATGAAATCGGATCTACTGGACTTTTATTTTCGTTCTACAGTCGAACTATATAATGCCGGTGGTCGAGGCGAGCAGGATCGGTCTCCGCCGTGGCTACGCTCTGGTCTGTCCCCAGCCCCACCACTCTCCCTCTTTTTAAACTTTAACGTGTTGTTTTTTATTTTTGGGTCAGATTTTGGTTTTAAGTATTTTTTTTTTTTGGTTTTCCAATTTTTTTGTTCCTATTTATGAATTTTTTTATTGAGTAAACTCAAATGATACTTAGATACATTTGTTCCGCAGAAAATATGTAATTTGAAAAATAGCAACTATTCATAAGTTCTCCTTTAGTGTAAAATAGCTAAATAATTGCTTTTTCACCTAAGATTCTTTCACAACAAAGAAGGGCAACTCGTTTAGGAGGTGAAAAATAAGCACAGCCGAGATTGATTTACATTTTCTTCTAAAGATTTAACTTTATAACAAAATGATCTCAGTTTTGTTTTTTTTTTTTTAATAGACCATCGGTTATATTCAAGGCCGATAGTGTCAGACACGACTATGTTTAACACATAAATTGATGAAAATTAACAAGATTTCGTCGCATTTCAATTACAACACTTTTACATAATAAGAAAGAAAATATGATGGCCATGCGAAAACATAAATTCAGGAATTATAAAGAACAAGATGATGTGCTAATGCCAATGGAAAAATGACCAGGCATGCTTGATTATAGTTTCTGGTTTTTTCAGATTCAACGGTGTTTTTCCCCTCCCACCCAACTAACAAAACACGAGCCTACATCTGACAGAGCCGAGAGCAAACCGAAATCCAGCCGAGATCCACGCCGCTCGCGTAACTCCGCCCGCAACCGCGGCGTTTCTCCTCCTCCTCCCCTTCCCTTACCTCCCTCCGCCGCCCTCGCTCGCGCCCGCCTCCCCCCCGCCGGAGATCCCGCACGTGCGCCTCCACGTGCCGAAGAGCTCGGCCGCTCCCCGCGACGCCATACCCGCTTCCCGCTCGCTGTCCCGGAACCGCATTCCCAACTCGCCTCTTGGTATTTACCTGGAAGCTGGAACCACCGTTCGGCGCCGGCCATCGCCTGTGACGATCCGGGTAAGATCCGAAATTCGCGTTTGCGTCAGCTTATTTTGGATTCGACCGTTGGAAATTACGTTGGGGGCCACCTGTTTGACGAAATGTCTCTGTGAGTGCGTGCTTCAGCGAGATCGTATTCGGGCGCTTACTTCTCTATTTCTCTGTTCCCGGAACAGTTTTGGATTGGTAACGCAATTTGATTTTTTTATTTCTGAAAAGATTTATATTTCAGAAGTAGATTTGAAGAAAAAATCAAAAACTAAAATTTTTAACTTTCAGAAATCAATTTCTGTTCCAGAAATTTTGTCACACGCAACTCCGTACTTTTCATGCCAGTGCGTTTCCACATCTGCTAAAATGGGGACTTCGTTGATCCTTTTGCCGAATGGCTTTTTGCTTCTTTTAGCAACTGCATTTGTCCGAACAGTTGGTGTTGTGTCCCGTCGTGAATTCACGCGTACTAAAATGGACTGGCATTGGTGAAAATAATTTGGTAGAACGCATAGCAGCGTGTGGTGATCAATACTTGTGTGCTAAAAGGTCTGCAACAATTGGGCCAATTTATGTATGTGCTCCCGGGCCATATGACGCGTTGTGGGGCGGGAAAAACTGCAACTCTACCAGAAAAGAGCGGAATATCTAGCTTAATTTTGAGTAAGGACTATCAAAGAAGTTCTAGTGATGCGCAACGGTTAGCATGACGTTTCTTATCCATCTCACTCAATGACCTGGCCCTGCGTTTATAGCAAGATGTTGGGGCCATCAATTTGCATAGATAGGATAGAGGTTTGCATTGGCAAAGAGAATAAGAAGCGTAGAATCGTAGATGCATGTGTGAAAGCCAAAATTTTCAGTTGAAAGGCTACCTGGAAACTTAAACGAGCTGAAGTTTCTTCCTGTCTTTTACAGAGATCTCCTGTTCTCATTCGAGTTCTGTGTATCTGCAGGGTGGTTTTCTGACGTTGAACTGATGAGCGGCTCCGGTGCATCTACTAACTTACGCACTGCTTTTTCCCATTGCGTGCAGCAGGTTCGGAGTTATGATTACCATCACTACCTTTGCCTTCTTGAACTTCCACCCAACATGCGCAAGGCTGCATTTGCCCTCCGTGCTTTCAATGTTGAAACATCCAGAGCCATGGACATTGCTTCTGATCCAAGAATTGGCCTCATGCGCCTTGTGTGGTGGCAGGAAGCTATAGACAAAATTTTTGCTAATAAACTAATTGAACACCCAACTGCACGGGCCTTATCTGCAGTTGTATCTGAGTTCAAATTTAGCAAAGCATGGTTGAAACGATCTGTTGAAGCTCGTATCAATGATGCTAGCAGAGAGGTGACTGAAATGCCAGAAACCATTGATGAATTGGAAAAGTATGCCGAGGACACTGCATCAACCATTCTTTACACAACACTTCAATCTGGTGGAATCAGGTCCACTGCAGCTGATCATGCGGCATCTCATATTGGAAAGGCCAGTGGCCTTCTTTTGCTGCTTAAGTCGCTGCCATATCATGCTAGCAAGAGCCGCCACTCTTTATATATACCTAGAAAAGTGGCGGCCAAGCATGGATTGCTGGTCGAAATGGGAGGTCAATCAGAAGTTCGATTAGACTCCCGTGAGAAGCTTTGCGATGCAGTATTCGAGATGGCATCTGTGGCTAACATCCACTTGCAGAAGGCTCGTGAATTAGCTGGAACAGTGCCTGTTGAGGCGATCCCAGTTCTGCTCCCGGCTGTGCCTGCGCAAGTAATGCTAGATACCCTCAGTCAGGTGCAGTTCGATGTGTTTGACCCAAGGATACCACGAGGAGTTCTGGGCATCTCTCCTTTCTGGTACCAACTGAAACTCAAATGGAGTTCCTGGAGGGGTAGATACTAGAAAATAGTCATTTGCAGTGAGTTGAATAATACAAAGAAACTGATTACACAACCAGGAGATAAAAGTTTGAATTGCTGGTAATGTGAGGGGTTTTTTTTTTCCCCTTGAATTGCATCTTCTCACTGTAATTTTCACCATGCTCGAATGAGCTGGACTACGACTGTTGTACTTTTCTGCAATTTAAAGAGGGGCAGAGGTGAATTTCTTGATCCCGAAGCAGCATCAGTTATTGAGCGAGCTTGAGGGTGAACAGAATTCAAACATGGCTCAGCTGTGGACACTGTTAGAGACTTCCTTATTGCATGTCTTCCTTATGTACTTTTGTTGGGCTTATAACAATCCAAGACCGAGAATTGGGCAGCTTCTCATTCTTTTCACAATCCTCATCCTTTGAAGGAGGATCGCCTTGATTTTAGGCCAGGATAGCTTTGATGCTGTGATTTTAATTAGTTTCAATATGCCCAATCTTGTGTAGTTTATTATTTGCGTACTTTGGAGACGATCGGCTCACCCATGACAGGGAAAAGTCGGGGATGAGTTCCATAGTTTGCAGAACTCTGAAAGTAGTTTGATGTTTGCATCAAATAACCAGATCGATGAGGAATTAGAAACTGAAGAACAGAGGACCTGCAACTTGTGGAACACCAATCATAAATCTTGATCACCACCAGACTTAAAATCACCATTGCCTTAAGTCGCTCATTCTATCATCTTTAAATTTATAGATTAAACGTTTTGAATTTAGTGAGGTTAGCAAATGCTACCACCAGCCTGGCTTTTGTTGTTGCCGACGCCAATCTCTGGTGACAATCCTCATCTTCACCTTCTCAAACTCCCAAATCCTGCAATGTACATTGATCCCAGCCGGATATCATACCCACGAACCCTCTGAGCTTCCTCTTGCATCTCGCCAAACAGCGGGTGATTGAGATACTTAATGGGCAGCATGACTCCTCGTCCGGCTCGTCCACGAACCCTTTGGTTCAGTCTATCTCTTGACCCAACCAAATGTAAATTTCACCTGAAGTGAAAGGGGCGAGCCTACTTGCTCCGCACATCTCGTACCGAGCCAAACCGTAGATTTTGTTCATGGAATTACGAGTTTCTTTCTTAGAAAGGAGACTTCAGTTCTGGGTAATCGATTTGAGGATCTTCATTACCATTCTTTAGTTGCTGAGAACTGAGGATTCCTCAGAGATAAGGGCTTGTGAAGCATAAGACATGAGAGCATGGGATTTCTGTCGTGACGATTCTTTTGGCCGCCCTTTTTTTGGTCGGAAGCACACAAGTTAAAGATCGCTGCCACAGACAAATCCTTTCATCATTTTTTTTCAACTGGTTTTGGATGTGTACACCAGTCATTGATTTCGAGTTTTTGATGCCAAGTCCGTCACTATCAGTATCCGAGGCATTGCTTAAAGTATGCCAAAACGTGAACATTGGATTCTGATTCTTGTGTGCAAATAGAGATAGCCTTTGAGAAACCTGGGAAAAGAATACGATGGACGATTGTTGTATCGAAATGACTAACTGAACTTAGGTCTTCTTGTCAGAATGTCGACCTTTGTTAAGTGAACTACCTACAATAAATTTATATTAACAGTAATAAAATGAAAAATACACGTGTGAAAACTAACTCCTTTACAGTTCCAAAGCAATGACATAAGCCAGGCAACAAAGGCTCAAATTTCCAAGTCGATATGTAATCTGGACTAGTCCCTTCTAAAGACAGGACAAAGCTAATGAGTGATTAATAGAGCCAAACCGGAGGGCAGAAAATTAGATTTGCTTCGGAAAATTGTTCATAAGTCATTCATACAATTGTAGGGTATTTAAAAGAATGTAAGATCACAATAAATTGGACGAAAGGACCCCGTGCGGAACACTTAGACTACTGTGGATCAAAAGAATACATGTCAAAATCACTGAATTATGGACAGGCTAGAATGGCACACCCTAAAACACTCGCAAACCAACCTCACTAAGAAGCTACAATCCGGCGAAGCGACATAAAGGAAACACTAGAAGGAGATGGCAACGATGATGCCTAGCGGGAGATGGACATGAGAGCGCAGAGTATCGTTAGCACAGTGACAGCCACGGTTGATATACTGGCAGTGATTGTGACTCCCGAAGAGATATCTTCAGGCCTGCAAGTGGAGGCATTGAATTTTAGTATGTGGCAGGAAAGCTTTCACCAAAACAATAAGATAGGTCAAAATGCTTGTTTCTTTATGCTTTGGTTTTTAGATTAAATACGTTTCCTTGAAGATACTAAAAGAAAAAAATGAGCAGTAGATGCCTTTTGTCAGGGTCAAAGGCGTGATTTCGGAAAGGGAAAGGCTGCCTAATTGTCTGATGATCGTTCTATCTATCGAAACAAAGAATTTAGGGGCAGATTTGGATTACTTACTTCTGCAGATGGCTAAGTTCACCGCAGTACAGAGCATTATCAGGCATGGGCAGCTCAGTCTTATTATTCTCTTCTGGATTGACGATCCTCACGTAAGTTTCTTGGCCGAGGTACCATGAGTCGAGGTTTTCTGTTCTCAAGTTCCAAACTCCGACATTGTCAAGGGATATAAGGATCGCTGTCCATGCTCCAGGAAAGACCTAGAGAGAGAGAGTAATCAGTATAAGCAATCTTTCATCTGTCTCCCATTTACTTGGGAGAAAATCTAGCATTGACTAAAGGAAACAAGAAACATGAGGCACTTCAGCTTCTTATGAACTAAAATAAGTTGTCAAGCGTTATCTTTTTGAATAACAGGAGATGCCATAGAGCATCCCCACTGCAGGATCATTTGCAATAAGCATCTTTCACACTCAACTATAAAGCACTACGAAGGCATACAACAACCAATGAAATGCTGAGTCTTCCTCAATGAATGCAGAAAATGAGCCCAACCATTCAGAGAAAGTCAAGGGTAAAGATAAGGATATTTAGAAATTTATCCGGTAGAAGTTTTTCAACTAGTGAAAACGCACCTGGACTGTGGAGCGGGCAATGCCATCCCACTTATTATACGTCCCTCTGCTGTTTTCTGTCCACTCGCCATAATCCATCCTATACATAGAAGATGTTTGTCACCATTCTTTGATTAAAAGGAAAGGGAATTCCTACCACTCCAACTAACAAAGTAAATAGCACTAGTATAACCATGGAAAGCTAAAGCAATGTTGCAAGTAGGCATGGCGATGCAGAAGAAGTTACCCCACTACAAAGAATGCATATCCGCTCATGTGATACGACTGCACCTTGGTGTCGTTGTTTTGCAATATTACTTCCATAAATCCCCTATAAGTTCCGTTAATCACAGATGTTTCCATCTTCGGCGGTCCGGTCAGTGGTTTTTCGGGGAAGTCAAGCTTGTATGCTCCTTTCACTTTGTACTGGTCAGCGAGCCTGATTGGGGTGGAAGGATTCACAAACGAAACTCCACTAAGCGTCGTGCGCCGTTTTCCATCAATTGTCACTGGAGGAGCGTTTCTCAATAAGTACACATCAGTCACGTTAATTGAGCCATAGCGGAAAGACCCCTGTGGATTGGGACGAGCCCCACTGGCACTCACATTCCATCTGCATCCCAGCATCAGATCAAAGAATTGAGATTCAATTATCTATTGTCTCAATAAACAAAGTAATCGCACATGTCGTGTCAGCGATTAAAAGATTAGGTTACAACAAATGAGGGAGGCACTTTTGACGCCACATTTGATCTATTTTCAAACATTTAATGCATTGATCTTCTCATCAACTTTTAAAACTAACATGGACCGACAATCTCAGAATGCAAATTTAAGACTTTTCATTGCAGTGACGGTTTTTCCAGATAAAAAGTGGTCCAGATGTTGAATCCAAGGTGATGCTGACTCAACATACTCCTGCCATAGTCAGGAAAAGAAATGTAAGTGTCTACGTATAAAATTCCTGGAAGCATACCTGATTGATCTCGCTTGGTTCATAGAATAGGTTTTGTCATATTCATCTTGTGGCCCATCTGGAAGAGGGCCCACTGCCTTCCCTTTTGAATTTGTGTAATGCAATATGGCGACACCAGTTACTCTTTTCCAAAGAGATTCATTCACGAATCGGGCACTTGCTACAATGTAATAATCAGAGCTAGCATTCTGATCCATTGTCACCAAGAATGAAAATGATTGACCAACGTGG
This sequence comes from Eucalyptus grandis, assembly GCF_016545825.1. NCBI lineage: Eukaryota > Viridiplantae > Streptophyta > Magnoliopsida > Myrtales > Myrtaceae > Eucalyptus > Eucalyptus grandis. The sequence goes on along the minus strand of NC_052616.1, from coordinate 6,287,104 downwards.
ATGTCCAAACTAGTATAATTCTGCTGCACCGTGTATGAACCCTCACTCTCAGCCAAAAGGAGGTTATGGTTTTGAATCCTGAAATTCAAGCTTGTTGATATTCCCACATTGTGCACACGGATGCGATATGTTTTCCCTGTTAATCATATTGGCATCAGTAAGTCTCATGGTGTTCATAATCATACAAGCTTTATTGATGATTTACCCCACCTTCAAACAAATCAGGCAGGACTTCCTAAACCTTCCACACCCCCCGCCAAAAAAAAAAAAAAAAAAAAAAAAAACAAAGAAAAGAAAGAAGGGAAACAGAACGATCAAACTTCGGTGTGCAGCTCGAGCCATATCCACCACAACCCATGAACTAGTTACAGGATAAATTATTGTGTGTGCTCACTTTAATTAGACCGAGCAGCATTACGAAACAATCAAATAACTAATATACATGAGATTGTTAACGTCATTGACTATAAATATGTTCCCTGATGAGGCAAAATGTTGCAGATGGTGAAGCAAAAATCAAGAACGATAATGCTGCTTACACAAGAAGAGAATGACAGAAATGAGCATGAAAACATAAGAAGCACCCTTAACGCCACGATGGTGATGCAGATATTCTTAGGACATGGCTGCAACTCCTAAAATCATACTCATAGTGCAAAAGTGACCAGATAATTTTGGCACCTATCTTGGTCAGCCAAATTCTTTTCTAGCACACAACTGAGAGTCTTGGGAAAACTCCACAATGACAAGTAAAACCCCAGCATAACATTATCAATTGGAAGCAGAGCTTACTTGGTCTGCTTAAATAATCACAGATAATTTGTTTAATAATAGAACCTTAATTAATATTACCTGGGTCGACTGTAATGTTTTCATAATCAATACCATCCGGGACCAGCGTTGTATTATATTGGTAAGGTCCTTTCCCATTAATAAGAACACCATTAGGCATCCCAAGATCTTTCCCACCATTGAGGGACTTCCTCAAGGCCTACAGCAAAAAAAAAAATCTATCTTAAAAGTGAGCTTTCGACCACATGCCACAATCCCAAATCATCAAACAATCACCGACCGTATGGTTCCTGGTATACCAATCACCGATCAGAATGACAATATCACCATCGGGAGTCGCGAAGGGAATGGGGATTATAGCCCGGTTGTTGATAATGAAGCCACCGAATCCGCCCGATGCTCTCTGGAAATAAGTGGAGGGGAAGTAGAAGAAGCTCCCAATTTGATCCTTGACCTGGAACTGGTAAGTCCAGTTCCACTTTGGAGGAATGGGGCAGTTAGTCCCCAGAACACCGTCTTGCCACGAACTGCGCCGCTGCTGTATCCCGGACCTACTCATAACCAACACACCACACACTCCACATGATCAAAAGAGCAGCAAAATCAAATCTTTCTTTTTTGCCCCCTCCTGTCTCGCAATGTCAAGCAAATCATACCAGTGCATAAGAAGACCCTCGTCCAGCTTGTTGCGCACATTGACAACGACATTGTTGTTAGTAGTGACATTGATAGTAGGTCCTGGAAACTTGTCATTAACAGCAATAACCTGCAAAGCAAAATCGAAACCCAAACGATAAGCCCAGTGGAACACTCACTCTGTCGACACTACATTGTCCGTTTCGACCTCCAACCAAAACGCATCAGCTCAAAGCAAACTACCGAAAGCTCACATCACACAGATCCGTACATAAAATGGAAACTTTCGAGGATTCAGCACAAACCCATCAACCATAAGCGGGCAAAAAGCCGAGCTCAACACTGAAAGACGGAGCACGAAGGAGATACAGATTCAGGGGAAAAACAGAGCAGGAGATCTGAGAGCACGGACCTGCTGAGGAACGCCGAGCGGAGAGGCGGTGATGTAGGAGACTTTGAAATCGAAGTAGACGAACGGATCGTCGGCATAGCAGGAGCTCGAGAGCAGGCCAATGTGGACGAGCAGCAGCAAAACTGCGGCGGCGAGGCCGTTCGAAGCCATTCTAGAAAAGCTCTCTCTTTTCCTCCCTCTCAGCGTATTCCCGTCGAAAAACAGGGGCGATTTTTCCCAAGTCTTTTACGGTCTTTGCATTATCTAGTAGAGAGGGAAAGCGAGAATGGTGAAAGACCCCGAGTAGCCTCCGTGTGCGTGCTTAAGAGAGAGAGAGAGAGAGAGAGAGAGAGAGGAAACGGCTCTTTTCTGCTTTATCTGCTCTTGTGGGCTTATAATGCTCATTACCTCCGGGGACAGTCTGAAACCCAAAAAAAAAAAAAAAAAAAAAGGCAAAAAGAAAGAAACGATTACTGGGACCAACACCCTCCTTGAGACTTTTCGTATAAGTTTGTCCAAGGAAAGAAAATGCACTGTGAAATTCGCAAGTCCACGTTAACGTTTTCCTTTCTGCAAGATTGCTAGCTCGACGAACCCACCATTCAGTCCTTTTCTATTATTATTTTTTTTTTGGGTCGAGCACTTTTCAGTCATTAGAGCGCTGGTGGGTCAAAGACAGTGTGGACGGGGGAAGCGAGAATTGTCAAAGATTTGTTGTTTGTTCGAAACCTTTCTAGATCTAAGTTCCTTTAGTTTAATGGGTAGTCATAAAAACAATGAAGGAAATTCGTCCGCTGGGGAAGAGAGAGAGAGAGAGGGGTGACTGTGGTCGGGTTGAGGATCGGATCCTGATCCCAATCGAAGCTCTCTCTTTTTGTCGCTCGCCACTCGTCGTTCATGCGCTGCTGAGTATGACCGTGCATGCTGTGCGTGAAAGAGAGAGAGAGAGACAGACAGACAGAGATAGAGACAGAGAGAGAAAGAGAGAGAGAGAAGGAGGCGTGATGTGTGACAGCTTATCGCCAGTTCAAAAAGAGACGAAATCAAGGAAACTGGGTCGCACCAGCTCCGTCAATTAAAAAGGGACACCTGGTTTTTTCCTTATTCCCGAATAGCAAATGCAGCCAGAGCCCAGGGCACACCGCTCCTCGATGTCAAGACTTGATTTTTTTTGCTGATTACCTTCCTAAATTAATGCTGCCCGAGGACAGGCATCAACCAGACACCATTATTATCTCGAGCGCCTCCGCTTGGAGCTGAAGGAAGAGCAGCAGCGGAGACAGCTGATGGAAACGAGCTCTTTCTTGCACGCGCGTGGCAGGGGATCAACGTTCGACCCCTGTCGTCTCGTCCCCAATTCAAGAAAAGAGAGAAAATTCCAGAAAACCAGATGCGAAAACAGAGGAAAATTCAGTAAAAAAAGGAACAATTTTTTTTTTTGGTGCCTTCCCAGATCTTCCACTGAAAGCGCCACATGATTGCCAGCCCATCTCCATTCTCACGCCTGGGCCCCCCACCACCACGGCAAATTAATTAATACAGTCCTCCCTTCTTCTTTTTTTTCCTTTTTTTTGGAAAAATAAAAGGAAATTCGAAAATTTTAACCTGGCAATTAGCAGTGTCGTTGGTTAGGTAACTCCACCTACCAACCGTTTGATTCGGTCCTTTTGCTTTTCAGGTTTTCTTTTGTGTTTTTTTTACTGTCTGGAGTGCGACAGAGAGAGACCCCTGCTCTTTTGACCCTTCTTCAATTTGTAAATTTCAAGGTTACCTGCTCTCTTAAAACTTATATTTGACCCCGGAATCTGCTACTCTTCGAAGTTTAAAGGGATAATTCCACACGTGATTTAGGAATTATACTGAACATGCATAGAAAATTTAAGAGTTATATTGAAAAGATTAATAGTTCGAAAACGATATTATATATTGAGTAAAACTTTAAAAATGCTATCGAATAAATTAAAGTTTTATGGATAATATTGTGTGTCGAGTGAAAGCATGAGGACCATTTATATATTTTCTTTAAGTTTTTTTTTGAACAAAATATTTTCTTTAAGTTTGAAAGGTACGACTTGCTTGGAGATTTTACTTCGGAAAGAGAATGGGAAATGGGAGTGACGACATGATGCCCAATATTTGTAAGGGGTGGTACTGGTGGGGTCAGAGGCAGAGAAAATGGCAAGCCGAAAGCGGAAATTGCTCCACCAGAATTTTTAATTTTTTTTTTAAGAATTTGTCACTTTCCAAGATGACATTTTCAGGGTCTGTGTCGTTTTTTTTATTTTTTCTTTACTCTATTTTTTGGTACTTCTATTTTGTTATAATACATAAATTTCTAACCCAAAAAGTCTTTTTCCATATTATGAGAAAAACATATTCATATGCATTGTTTTGCATTCCCCTTTCCTCACTTATTACTTTACTTTCGCACTTAAAATTTGTATATCATACTTAAAATGATCATCGAAATAAAGAATTGCACATTTTCGTGAGCCAAGCCCATGATCTCCCTGAAACCTTGGACCCGCCCCAGAGAGTGGCTGTCTCTCTCTCTCTCTCTCTCTACCCTTCGCCGGAGATGGCAAGCAAAATGCCATGCATGGACCATATCCAGCAAGGCAAGGATTGATTGCTGTCATTAAAAAGGTGAGAGTTGACAGGTAAACATGCCTGCCGTTCATCGTTTGATCATGGGCGAGGATCGCTTCCGACCAATGTTCATTAGGCGAGTTTGCTTTGGCAATTAGAGAAATACCTGACAAGCATATCTCTACGTTTGATACTATTAAATGAGTAGATTAGATCGAAAATGATTTAACTCAAATTAGCACGTTTGATCCATTTTGACCTATTACTATACAATATGTACATGATCCAGCCATATTGTTAAAGTAATTTTGTCTTTAATATAACCTAAAAAAATTCATATCCAAACTAAGGCAAGAGCCTAGAATGAGCAAACGTGAAATCGAGCGAGGGCGAGAATGAACAAGAGAGAGTCATAGAAGAAATCAAGAATGTTCAAGTCAAACGACGGCTTGTTCATTGAGGTGTTCAGCCGCCACAAATGTCGATCGATTGAGTCATGTAACAATACTTCCAACTATTATTTTTCCTTGGAAAATACTTGGAAAAATAGAGATAAAGGTAACTTGTACATTCGGGGCTACTGTAAAACGTATTGCGAATAGGATCGAGAGGCAGTAGGCTCAATCAACCTCCATACCTGACCCTAGAAACCAGCCTTGTTAATTAAGCTTTTTTGCTTTTGCTTGGCCGCAAACATTGTAGGCCGAAAATTAATAATTATGTGTTTCCCAAGGGGGGCCAAATATAAATAATAGTAACCACAACGGCAAGAATTGAGATGGAATCTAATTTCCTCATTAATAACGTTTTCTGAATAGGTACGCGGAAATCTTGGCTTTTATCATACAATTCAAGCCGCCAAAGTGGGGATGTTTTGCTATGTCTAACATAGCCAAGCCTACTACTACTATTACAGCTTTGACCAAAAAAAGAAAAAGAAAATAGCATCACACAAAAATAAATCTAATCTTATGAGTTTGAATCCTAATGTGTCGTCACGATACTCGAGAGATCCAAAAACCTTTCCTAAGAAGAAAATACAAAACCAAAAAGTTATAGATACATAACATTTATATCAATTTAATCATAAATTTTTATATTGAATTAACTTAGTTTTAAACCTTATATATTTATGCCAATTAAATCCATTCTATGTGAACGATGTGGCCAACAACCCTTGCCGGTCCTTAGCCCCCAAAAAAAATGAAGAGAAGAAAAGAAAAAGAAAAAACCATGAAATTTTATAAAAAAAATCAAAATATTATTTAAAAATATCAACGTTAGCACCAATCGTATCACGTAAGACAATCGATGTCTCTGTCAATAATTTTCAGTTCAAATTAGACAAATGGATTCAATTGATAAAATATAAAAATGTTTAAAATTAAATTAATTTAATCGAGAAATTTACAATTGAATCGACTTCTCTTGCTCGTAACTTGAGTTTAATGGGCGAAGAACACGATCACTGATTTTGTTAGACCCTTTAGAGCAAACCCAAGTGGGATTTCGAGGGTAGGTGGAAAAAGAAATTGCGTTCGTCTTTCCTAAAATTAAGGAGCGAGAAAAGGAAAAGAAAAAGGTCACGAATGGATTAGAATCATCTCGATCACGAGGAATCTCCAACTGACCTAACTTTAGCAGTGAAGGAACCATCCCAAATCAATCCTAACATTAATCACACCTTTTGAAAAACCTTGATGATAACGTGTGGAAAAAGGATCAGCCCTAGACATCTTTCATCAATGTCCTAACTTCATGGTGTCGGCTCAGTCTTCCACGCCATTAAAAATTGTCCAATTCAAGTTCTTGACTTTTTTAATTTATTTCACTTTTTTTTTTCTTAAGCGTGTATCTATATGATGGGATGATCTTGCTTACAAGGAAAAGCCAGGAATATAAATAATCCGGTTAGATAAGACTTTTTATTACATTATGTCTCCACCGCGTTCTTAACTGGCGCAAGCTATAATCATTGAGCGTAGTTTCCTTTTTCCTCCTCCACAAGAAAACCCTAACTACAAAAAGTTGGGTTAACGAAACAAAGAAAAAGGAAAAAAAGAGAGAGTGGTTAGGGTCAAGGGTTTGCTAATCCTCGATTTAACCAGTGAAATCACATCATAACATTTAAGTCCTCGCGAGCTTTTAAAGATGAGGGTTCGTAAATGCATAAATTCATTGTATTTTTGAGGAAATAAATTCAAATAAAGGCCTGAAGTACCATCGTTTTTTTAAATGAGAGTCCGAAGTGAACTTATTTTAAATAAGGACTTGAAATAGCTAAATATTTCAAATAAAAGTTTGAAGTAGAATTTATTTCAAATGAGAATCGAAGTGGTCATATCAATTTTTAAAAAGTGCTAAACCTTTCCTTTTTTTTTTCTTTCTTTTTTCCCCCTTTCCTCCATTAGCCATGACGGAGGTCGTCGGACCCATGCAAGGGTATCCCCCGTTGGAGTTGGGTGAGGGCACTCCTCGTCAGTGTTGGGCGAGGGTTACCCTTGCCGGATTTGGCTTGGGTGACCCTCGCCCCGCCTAGCCTAGGCAAGGTGACCTCCATCGGCCATCCATGGCGATAGCCGGGAGAGGGAAGAGGAAAAAAGAAAAAAAGAAACAAAAAAAAAAGAAAAAAAAATATATGGTTATAATTTTTAACTAAAAAACCATTTCTTCGATGATTGGAATAGTCATTGGCCAGCCAAAAACCTTTAGTTGACCCTTATTTAAAACGATTTTACCACTTCATACTTTTATTTGATTCAAAGTGCACTTCGAACCATTATTTGAAAAAAAACGATGACACTTCAGTTCTTATTTGGAATTTTCTCTATTTTTGAGTGCCACATCCGAGCTTACAACATGACTAGATGTCGATATAAAATAGTGATGATCATTACTAGTAAATAATGGATTACTTAATGTTCATGACTTAAGGGTATCACAATGCGAATTTCCAATCCTAGGTCCTGATCTCTATGGCGTTTAGTTACGCTCCTTGTAATTGATAGTCACTGTAGACATCTTATAAAATTGCACCTGAATGACGTACTAGTTAGAGCAAGTCGGAAGGGTGTGAAATTTCAAAAGAAGTAATCGAGATTTACCAAATAAAGAAAGAGAACGGGCTGAATCACTTGATAGAAGACATTCATGTACCGTTTTTCCAAGGACGATGGGTAGCTGAATGTCATCCGCACAAAGTAGTTTTAATAATTGCTCATGAACTTTGGTATTTTTTTTATTAGACTTCTTTTTAGAAGGCTCATCAATTTGGTGGAGTTGGACCAAGACAACAATATTAGGGCCGGCCTCGTAATAAAATGGGATTTCCGTTTATTTTTGGGGCAAATGGGGAACTCGGAATTATTTGCTCCAAAAAAAAAATATGGTAAAATAAATGGTGAAGGACTTTCAAATATATATATAAAGAGATCTTTTTTATAGCATCGCTCATATTCTAACTCGACGGAGCTATCCAACACTTGTCACCTATCAATTATTGCGATATGCAAAAATCAAGATAGCGTCACTTGTAATGATGATCATTATTTTCTAAATGACAAAATAGGAATTTCATAATCCGTAACTAGTCATCACAAACCTTTTATAAATAAAGAGAAGAAAGGTTCAGCACATATGATGCCAAGTTGATATGTAACAGATGACACCCCCGGTATTTCTTATGTAGGGATAGGAAACGAAGTGGAAACTAGGAAAAATTTCATTAGGCTAGGACTTCTCGCAGATCATTAATGATCCCTAACGTTTTTCGCCTTCGTTGTCCTGAAACTCGGCTGGCATTGCCAAACAACACGGTCGGCGAAGGAAATGAATTCATAAGGCGTCGCCCCGACAATGAACGTCACCAATACTGTTTCGAGGAAAGCAAGAGAGACTCATAAGGTTGAATTTCTTCTCCTCTTTTGATGACAACATGAGCATAACTCAAGGATAAACCGGTGGATGGATATAAACTTAATGATATTCAGATGAGAAGAAACGACCCTCGCTTACACCCGAAAAAGAAAAAACCTTGAAATAATCCGAGGACAAGCGAAGATAAAGGTTACACGAGCAATGCGAGTCGAATACTTCCTTGTTAGGCAGATATAATGATTCCCAGGGTATTTACAAGATCACATCAACTGAAATGCTAATGGTCCACAACCGTCCCCTGAAGTTCTTTGAACTGCTGTCATAACTTAGTATATTGTCTATTCATAATCACTTAGCAGAGAAGAGTACAACATAATTACAGAACTTCATCAGCTTGCTGAACAACACATATAAACACTAGAAACTAAACAGACCGATGGCCAAGATGCAAAAGCGAAAAAAAATTCGCTCAGATTTCGACCGCCCGCCTGACCGTGATCTATTAGAAGCATAGTATCCCATTGAATCCCTAGCCTTATGACACTAGTATGCACTGCAATTTCACATCCTTCATGCGTCTTCCATCTTCTTCCACGCGACAAGAGACTTCAGAAACTCCATCACCTACATGCAATTCCGACACATCCGTCGTATATTAGCATATGCTTCTGAAAACACAACTGAAAGTTTTGAGACGAAAAGTGAAAAAGATGAACAAGGATGTGCACCTCCGATGGGTCCCTGAGAGAGTAAAATGCCTTTGTTTCTTTGGGCACTGAAGATACCAAAATCCCAATGCCACATTTCTTTTCACCCAGCATCTGATACAGATCATCAAAATGGCCAACTCATTTGCATGCTTGCTTCAAGGTAGAAAAAGAAACAGAACAATAGAAATTGTATGTGCGTAGTACCTTAAATGCATCTTCATCAGTTCTGTCATCTCCAATATAGATCGGGAGCACGTCAGCTTGATTAGCGAAACCTGTGTCGACATGAAAGCAAAGTTGTAGAATAGCGTGTCCACTTATGTTCTGGAAAAGAGAGAGTCAAAGGCCAAAAGAAAAGATACCGAGAGAATCAAGCAGAAACTCCACCGCTTTCCCCTTATTCCAGTCCACCACAGGACGGATTTCTAAAACCTGGATAACCAAAAGGAAGTATGTGTAACAAATTACTGAGACCCACTTAATAAAAGGAAATCACGATGCATAAAGCCAGAATCGAGCCAAGAATTATACCTTCCGTCCATGAGTTATTTGCAAATGCGGGTAGTTTTTTAATAGATTGTGGACTAATCGAGCAATAGTGCGCCAATTCTGAAATCATAGAGCAATCAATTAAAATGAGACAGACTTGGAAGTTGACCTGATTGAACATCACTGCAGCCCTTAGTTAACCTTTTCATCTACATTTCGGTAATGTACTGAGGCACAGAACTTGTTGTTCTCAACTATTGTGCCTTTGATTCCCTTTGTCTTCTCAACAAGGGTTCTAAAAACCTGCATGCCCAAGTCAAAAATCAATCTTCTAATTGCCATTTACCATATATAGATACCATAAAATAAAAAAGAAATTGGTTGCAGAGCAGTCGCGCACCTCATCAATCATTGGTAAGAATTCTCCAGCAGGCTGAAACCGCTTTAATTCCTCAGCCTATAATAATAAGGACAGACATCACAGAAAAATTAAACCATCAACATGAAACTTATTTCCCTGGGAGAATCAATTTAAACATTCTCGAGTGGATCTTCAAATACCTGGCTGTCAGCTAATTTGACACAGCCATGATGATCGATGGATGTGGCAACACCCACAGGACCCATAATATCCATCCCATGGCTTCCAGCATAATAAAGTTCAGTCAGTCCTACCAACTCATGTACCTAAAACGATATTAAATTGATGTAATTCAGGCATGACATCTTCAGAGTATCAATTAAAAAGTGAAAGTTGAAAAGTGGATTAAAGGCTCGAAATGTCCCAAACACCCTCTAAAGTGGAGTCCTCCCGATACCTTGTTGCGACTCCTCCCGCTAATAATGGTAGTTGGGAAGAACTCTGCAACGTTTTTCACGGCCAAACGCATCTGAAAATATATATTCACCGATGTCATAAAATAAATAATTATGGAATACCGAGAAACGGAGGGCTTCTATGCTTACAAAATGCTATTCTTACTTCATTAGACATCAGTGCATCATCAGGGTTGTCTACAATTGGCGAAAGAGTCCCATCATAATCCAAAAATATGGCTATCTTTTTCTTCTTAGCCTGCTTCGTGATCTGCTCAAATGAATTGAGTGCTGATGGATGCTTAATCTGTGCAATCCAGAGAAATTGCAATTAAACAACATGAATTAGAGCAAATGGCATAGCATAGTACTTATCACATCATTAAAATCTAGAAACTATAAAAATGGAATACCTTCCAAGAGCAATAGGCAATCTCGGCATCATCTAAAGCAACTTCAACACGATAATCTTTTATAAACCTTTTACGAGGAGGAGACGAGGCCCTCATTGCATCTAGCCAGCCATTAGAGAGAGCCTCATCAAGCTTTCCCGGCTTTCTCCTCAGTATCGGTATGCATTTGCTAGAGGACAAGTTGGAATGAATGCCTAGTCTTGTCTTGTTAATGGGTGCAGGATCAGCAAGAACAGGAGATGAATGAGTAGACTTGAGTTCCATTGAATCAAGAATAAAAGCACTATAGGAAAACAGATCGTATCAATTGTGCTGCCAGTTTCTGGAAATTGTGCTTTAAGAGTGACTTATAAGCTATAACTGAATATGCTATATCCTACCCTCTTGTCAATGAAAAACCACCTCTTCAGAGTTTTCTTATCACTGCTATTGGGAGTGCAGTCCATTGAGTGCTGAGTTCTTGAGATCTGGTCTTGAATACAAAACAAAAACATTCAGCTAGAGTACTATAATTAACATGAAACGAGACAGATCACCTTTATGCCAGAAAATACCTTATCATTTCCAAAGCGTTGCATTTATAGCAGATAATTCATTGGAATGTTTGAGAGAGCTGACTATCTTCCAGATTTCGTGCGCTCAATACCTCCCTGAAGGTCACTGCAAATGCAAATCACTAATTTAGCATCTGAAGTTTGAGCCTGTTGAAATATTTTACTCCTAAAAATTTGTTCAGCAGCAGGCGGTAAAGAACCCACCTTGCAAATGTAGACATGGAAAAAGGCGACTGTGAATATGCACACACAGATGACCTTGGTGCTGGATATCTATATTTTATATGTAACAATCAGTCCAAAATTTTACACGACACTTTCATATGACAAATTGAAAAGACAAAAGTGCAGAAACAGAATACATGGCACGCAATGTTTGCACCATGTGGCATTAAATGAAAAACACCCAGAGACAGAATCTCCAAGATTCCATCCCAAATTTACTTTATACCGACTTCGTGCTCTCTAGAGAGTGATCAACGGTTCATGTAATCATCAGCAAGATGATTTAAGATTTTTTAATTCTTAAAGGACTTTTCTTTTGTGTCATCTCAAGGACTCAGTTTGTCGCAGTTGTTATTGAGAAGACTGGAAGGGACAATTATGGAGCAATCACCATTCCTACTGAGATGATGCACATGGAACATACGCCAAACTTCTTACATATCATGCATAGAAAAACGAAATCCCGCAAAAAAAAAAAAAAAAACAAAGGAATCATTTTCACATCGTCTCCTATGCAAGCATCATGTAGTACTACTACCTAGAGCTGTGGGGGCCTAGATCGAAATTTAAATGAGGCATGTAATACCTATGAATAGATCTCATAGATCACTTTCACAGATGCATAATAGTATGACCCATCAGGAAATCGTCGTGGTTTATTTCATACCGTGAAAAGGACACTGCAACTACGAAAAACGACCATGAGATGCCACCAGGCACAAAAATGGGGGAAAATGAACAAGAAAATGAACACAACCTCAACCTTCATAGTTCACACACGAGACATGTAATCTTGCCACTTTTGGTTCGAACTTATATAGGATGAAACAATTCGAGATTGTAAATTACAGACAGAAGGTTCTAGGCCAATCAAGAAACCAAAAAAAAATATGGTAAGCTAGAAGCACATCATCAAAACTTCTATTTTAACAGTTCACATCGAAAGAAAGTGATTAAGACACGTTTCGCGGTTTTGCATTGCAAAGAAAGTGATTGATACACGTTCCCAAACATCAGCATCGACCACCAGGAGTGCAGCAACCGACAAGCAATTAACTTTATTATCAACCCATGATACATGAACAAAAATAAACAAATGGGGTCCTCAAAGTCACCATCTTCAGCAAGTACACAGTTCTTTCAAGGCTGAACCAAGCAGGGAAGCTGTTCAGTCCTCTAAAATAATCGAGGAAATCACGTCGTCGAAAACTATATGGCGTTAAAAAATATGGGCCCGATATCATATGGTCCTAGATGAACCGAGGAGGCAGGCAAAACCAAAAAAAAAAAAAAAAAACAAAACTTGAGATCGAAAGCCGAAGAAACTGTCGCGGAAACTCACGGCGAGTCGAAATAGAAAGACTTCCATGCATGTACCGTCACCGTAAACGGTGATTGATGCTTAAAGATTCGATTTTTTCCGTATTAAGAACGTTAAGACACGAAATCCCAGCCGCAACCTCTGTTTCCCGCACCGAAACGCGAGCTTTAGAGAAAGAATCTCTCCCTGTCGATACGGGTCGTGCGGAGACGTGCATGATGCAACCAATCACCCGCGGTCAAAAAACACAGCAGCTCTTACCTTTTTTTTTTTTCCCTCGAGGGACCTCGGGAAAATGCAGTTTTTCCAGGAGAGAGCAGGTCGGTCGTGGCGAACGAAGACGAATTTGCTTGAATTGGGTTGTCGGACGAAGGAGGAGCTTCGAACAAGAAGGAGAAGAAGGAGGAAGTTGGAGGAAGACTGTCTCTGTCACCAAATGCCGAAAAGGTCGAACCTTTGCACCTTTATACAGACAGCAAGAGAGAGAGAGAGAGAGGAGAAACGCAGGGGCAGAGCAGCAGAGACGAGGAAGACGAGGTGGTCTGGGCATTTTATAGAGCGGGATTTTTTTTTTTTTTTTTTTTTTTTTGGGTCTGAATAGTGTGGGATTTCGAAGACAACTCCTTTTGCCTTTTCTTTTTTCCTTTTTTTTCCTTCCATTTTTTTTTTTATCATTGAATTTTCCTTCCCATCATAGCACAGGAACTATCATTCCCATAAAAAAAAAAACATATGCGTGATTTCACCTACGTTGAGCCAAATAAATTGCCTTAAATGAGATCGCATGGACTAGAAAAAAGGGGGTGTTCACATCTCGATTTGAGTCATTATTTTTAGCATCATTTCCCCTTTGATCCACGTATCAAAACAGGGGCCTGCACAGCCCCCTGATCGATCCTCGACACGCTCTCCTCCTCCCCCTTCGGGCAAAAAGATGCAGAGCGTGCTGAACCGCTAATGTCATCACCCGTGACAAAATCGCATTACAAAAATCAAACGGGACTTAAGCCTTTACGTAATCGACTGCTTGCGATAACAGCTGACCACGTTCAGGCGCGACAGGGCAACAAAGTCAAACAGGTAAAACCGCAGCGCTGCTTGCACTTTTGGGGAAAAAGGTGTCGGCCAACGTAATTCAAACCTCAGCTGAGGTGCGAGCTCTCGGGAAGCGTTGAATCCAGTTTTAGCCCTGATTCTTGTGGAGATGGACTATCTCTTGTTGATACACACGTCAATGAGAAGATGGTGTCTAGGAATGAGTGGTTCCGGGGTAGGACCGATAACTCGAGAAATGGATAAGTGAAGGATTCGATGGATATATTTCAAGTTCCAGAAATTGAGGAACCTATTCCGATAGGTCGATTAACAAATCTCTGTGTTTTTTTTTTTTTTATTCTATGTGTTCATGTGATCTTGCCATATGGATGTTTAATGATAAGTGTATAATCTGGAACCATTAATTTAAGTTTTCATTTCTAATGATACTCATGATCAAAACTTTTATTTTTGTTAACGGCGTCAACTTGTTGTAGCTAGTCTCAAGGCCATGCATAAGCTCCTAGATGTGATGTCGGCGCGATGTCACCATTTCATCTTCTAAACACCTATGCAATTCATTCGTGTCGACATTTTAGGACTTTATTGACATATGCAATGATGCCACGAGGGAAAATCATGAACCATGATTAATTTACCGACAAAGATGGTCGAAACATGAGCTCCAATGCTTGACGGGGTTTCTTCTGACGTGTATTGTAATTTTTAACTTTGTTTCAATTACATTAATAAACGCGGTCAAAGTTCTTATCACTTTCAACTATTGTTTATAAGGTCTCTAAAGATATTCATTTAAATAGTCTATCAAAAAATCCAATAAAAAAAAACTATTATGATAATAACAATCTGTTCTGAATCATAAAAATAAAAACAACAAAAAATTATAATTATTGTGGGATCTACTCTTTCAAGAATTTATGACTTACAACAAGTTATTATTCTTATAATAGGCCGAAAAATGCTCCGTTACTAAAGCCCCAAAAAAAAAAAAAAATTTGAGCAATCTATCGGTGCGCAAGTCCATGCACACTAGAACTACAAAATTCTCGTATCAGACCGCGTATAATAACACTTTAAACAAAAGTCAACCATCTCATGCCTTCATACAACAAATAAAGTAAAAAGCACGATTAAGTGACCAACTAGATTATAAATGAAGACCCTCACGAGATAAAAGCGTGGTGGCATGATACCTCAGCCTTGAGCCTTTTTATCTAATAAAATAAATAAGGTTCCTCGATTTTCACACATTTTTCTTAGTACCAAAGCAAAGTCATGCCTATTTGACACCCGATATGGCCCGCCCTAATAATGCATCGTTGCATCAAGATCCTTCGGAATCGATCAAGTAAACACATCTCTCCATTTCGTAGCAATTGTTAGAAACACAAAAATTCTATTTTTTGGACAATAGGGTACACATAAAATCTGCCTTTTTTCTTTTTTTTTACCAAAGAATAGCCGAAAATCACATTTCAGGGATCACACGACTCTCCAGTACCCGGTGGCACTATTGAGCACTACCCTTCTTTTCTTCTAATGCATTGCCTTAAGTTATTTTTTTATTTTTGTTTTTATTTTGTCGGTGCATTGCCTTAAGGCAATGGATTCTCACCAAACTGAAAAAATGTGGTTTGTTTCTTTTCCTTAAAAGAGTTCCATTTTGCGTCCTTCTCATTAGCGATTCTCAAAAGTTCACTTCATAATAATATAAAATAATACATTACAGTTAGGTAAAGGTCGGCATTTCTGGCCAACCAAAACACAGTCGGGTGACAGCGCCCCCCATGCCCAATTCCTCCTGTACACATTGCAAATGTTAGGTTCCATTGAATTGGCTCCAAGCTACGATTTCTATTTTCCTTGATGGGGACTTGTTAGATGGGGATCACACGAAAAGTGCAAATGCCAGATCCGGATGGTGGTATTCGTTTTTCGGGGGGTGGTGCATGCAGAGACATTTGGAAGCAATCATCATATATTTCAGAAGGTTTATAAAGTAAGCAAGAATCCAATATCTATCGATGTTAAATTTAAAAATGAATTATTTCAAAAATATTTTCGAAAGAGTGATCCTTTGTATAATTTGAAATAATTAATTAATGAATTTTTTTATTACCGACGATAATTTATATTTAAATCGATGGTTATTTATTTATTTTTATAAGTAATACAAATTATCTTTTTTAAGAAAATATTTTTCAAATTATTTATTGTTTACGAAATAAATGGCGCTAAGTATACTTATGGCCATATTTGCTATATTGTAGTACACTAGCTCAGTACCATTTGCAATAAATAGAGGAAACAAGCATATGGTATCAAGACAATTGTTAAAAACCAATTGCAATGCAATGTTAGAATGTATAACCTAAATTTTAAGACAAATAGATATAAAAAGTATATATGACTTTTTGTTAAGACATATGATATAATATTTCAATAACAATAACATCTTAATACTATATATATTAAGATAAAAGGGGGTGTGAATAGTAAATTGGTTTCTTGGGCAATAGGCAATGATTTTTTCTCTCAATTTCAAACTTTTACTTCCTTTTCACCAACCCAAGTAGATTTAAATAATGAAAAGTGATAAGACTCAGGTTTTTTTTAATGATTTTTATTTTATTTTCCTGATTTTACATTGTACTTGATACATTCTTATAAATGTAGAATTAAGCAGATTGTTGTTTATTAAAAGAAAATTTGTAAGTAAGATGAATTTGGATACTAAAAAGATTATCTTCCCTCTTGATCAGAATTTCATAAAGTTATGATTTCTTTCCCGGATCATGCTCCTTAATTTATGTGTTTATAATCTTACCATTTCTAACCTAAAGTTTCCATTCCACCGCTTATTGACCTATGTGCACTCCCTTCTGATCAAAACAGTAAAAACTATTAGAGAATTTGCCATTCTTTAGACAAATGATATTTGAATTTTCAACAATAAGAACATTGGACTTTGTTTATACATCTAGCGCATGCTGGCTAATACAGAGAGAAAAAAAAAACAAAAAAACAAACTTCTTCAAACTACCTGACGAAATTGGCCAAAAAGAAGCATCTGAAAATGCCGGCCAATTCCCCGATTTAATCATAGCGTTTGAAACGGTTGATAACGAGCAGTGATCGTATCGAGGATATCTGGACTTCAGACAATTGGCGAGCGATCGAGATCGTTCTGTGATCCCTCACTCGAGCACGAAGCTCGCACATGGTATTCGAACACAGTGTAAAATCTACGAATCTAAGTTCAAGATAAATTGAACTGTACTGGAGTCCAATGCCGCTAGCGTCTTGCATGTTCTTCAGGAGAAGTTGCAACCCTTGTCTGTCCCACTTTGCTTGAAACTCTCCGGCTTTGCAGGCAACCGCTCTGATCCGTGACAGTTTTGCTACGATGCCATCCGAGGTTGCTTCAGCTGCTCACCCAACTTCTTCGCAACTGACTTCTTGCGTTGCAACCGACCAAAAATAAAAAATAAAAGACTTCTTGCGTTGCATGCCAAACCCTCATCATCATGTGAACTCATCTTGGTTTTCATCTTTTCGTCTGTTCATGTTTTTCTTTTCTTTTCTTTTAAGGTGTGAGGTCCTCTCCTCTCTTAGTAATACAAGGAAACAGGAAATTAAATGGTACGAGATGTGAACGGGTATTTACCGGATCTTCATTAAGAGTACGTGATGATTGTTCGAGTTTACTATGCTTAAAAAGAGTTTTATTGTTATCGTGAGTTTACACCTGGGTGTGTTTATTTCACTAACAATTTCATGATAAAAATAAAATATTTTCCATGAAAATCATTTTAAGGAAAAACAGTTAGTTTTTGCTTGTTTAATAATTGAAGGAAAACGCTTTCCATCTTACCAGAAGGAGAAGTCGTGTTCCTTTAATCTAAACTTATTATTTTTAGCCGCCGGAAAATGTTTTATGTAAATTGGTGAGTTTTTTGTTATCCAAATACTGTAAAAAAAATTTAAAAAAAATCTCAAAAAACGGTTTTCCTTCAAACAAATGGACCTTAAACGTACTACAATTAAGTAAAATTTACATATGCATATATGCTTCTTCTGATTGGGACTTTTTTATAAATATATCACGCACGGTAATTAAATTTTGTTATTTTGTGATAAGAATATGTATATCCATTTATGTGAATGTGAGAAGATATAATCTTGTATATAAATACACTAATTGACATGCTATTTGAATACTTCTACATGAGTCCCATACGGAATGTGTTTTTACGTGTTCAGCATGTCTACTCTAAGAGATCTTGGCAGCCTTTCTTAAAGTCAGCAAATATGTAAAAGACAAATTTTAATAAAAGATTACATCCATGCGTGTGTTTATGTCGTTCTTTCCCTTCAAGCCTATATAACGCATTCTCCCTACTCCACCTCGCAAGGTCAACGCGTGCTAAAAATGGACAAGCTTAAAGCTCCTTCGAGGTTTTAAAATTACGTGCTTATAGACACGCACCTGCATTGCGCACAAATTGTATTCTCTTGGGTCGAAATTCCACTCTCATAAGCGAATTCCCTCTTAAAAAGACACCGGAAAGTTTAAATCTTGGATCGGACAATAATCACGAGATTTCTCCATTTCTCATAGAACTCGTGGATTGCCCGTCATCCCTTGATCCGGGTATAATGGAAGGTGAATTGCCTATCTTAATATAATCCTCATATGATGTGGATTTTCGAGTTATTACCGGTTTGAAAAAGTAGAATGATCAAGGCGCCGTCAAATGTTGACCTTTCAATCCTGGAGAGGTGAATTAGTCGAGATTCGAATAAGCTGATCTAAACATCCACGAAATGAAACTACCACAGAAATTGACCTTTTAAAAAACAGAAAGGTTGGTGAAGCCACTTGGGATCCACGAGGTAACATGTTGTCTTCAGTGTTTATGACAAATGAAACTTGAGCCCACCTCCTAACCACCGTCCCTCCCTCCCTGACTAGGCAACATGCCATTCAATCCACCGTTGATCGAATCTAGCAACCTCAATGTTGTTTAGTGACGCGAGATCGAAGAGAAATCTCTACATGATCAATGGTTGAGATTCACCTTATTCGTAATGATCCTTAAATTATCTAGATTTATATGTATTAGGTTTGTGTATATCGCCAGATCAAATACCCTCGTAGAAATTCACATGCTGTGAAATTTTGTGTGATTAAATTCACATGAATTGAGGCTGTAGATTGCTCTTTGTTCAGAATTATTATTTATGCAAATTTTTTGATAATTTAATTATCTTAATAATAACACCTAGTAAATTTTCAATACTGCTTTCCTCATTACATAAACAAAAACCAAGGATACGGGAGCACAGGCCACCACATCATAACTCTTGAAAAGGGTAAAAAAAAGAAGATCAATTTCATTTCACAAATCAGGCATGCCCACAAATGGCAAAAAGACCTTTTTTTTTGTTAGGATTTCACAGTTTATCTCAATTTATCTCTTCATTGTTGCATAATTGCTCTGACTTGACTAACCTCTTTTTCACCATTTCTTTTGGTGTTATGATCCCTTCTACAATGGCATATCATAGATCCGGACCAGACCAGCTGCCTATCATTTTCCTAAACCCAGCCTAGTATACTAGGAGAAGGGCTTCACGGGAATCAAGACCGGTGGATCCGAATTAAGGGTAATCCGGACCCCTGCAGTTATCATTACCCCATTTTACTGTTGGGGTTAACTCCGAGAATAGGAGCAGTTTAAAGACCTGCTCAGGTCCTATCTCAATTTATCTCTTCATTGCTGCATAATTGCTTTGACTTGACTAACATCTTTTTCACCATTGTGTTATGATCCCTTCTACGGTGGTATATCATAGATCTCATTTTCGCCGTTGGCATCATCTTCATCAATACACTTTACATTAAATATCAACTGTATCCATATAAAAAGATTTGAGGAAAGAAAAGGATCAAGTATTGTATTTCTAAAAATAATACTTTAACAATGAACAACTGAAACGATGTCAAAGACATCACTTTCTCCCAATCAAAATCAAGAGATTTATTGATGCATCTTTCTTGCTTCAACGCTGGGGGATCACATCTATTTTCATTTCTAAATCCAAAGAAAGCGTTTCACAATTGTGTATTTAATAGACTTTAAAATCTTAAAATAACCAGCACTTCAATTTCTTGTGAATTAATTATTGCCCGATTCTTTTTACCATCTTTTTTTTTTTTTTTTTTTTTTTGAGATTTCTTTCATTATTACTTCATAGGAACAAAACGAGGACATTTACCCAAGTCCAAACATAAAAGAGACGTAAGACAGTGAGGAGGATGAGATAGCCAGTGCGTTGCAAGGGAATCATCGCGGCAAGCCTTCGCGATCCAGTCCGTTGATTTGTTGCTTTGAATAAACTAGAGAGATATCACTTTCCATTGCCCATCTCCTACAAATTGAAACTTGTGGTCAAAATTCCACCGGAGAAATTCTAGATAATCGCAACCGTTATGTAGCACCATCCTTCTATAGGTTTCTCGAGGTATCATATTTTCTGGTTATTTCTTTTTGCCTGTCACATTATTGTGAGTACTAATCTTCTAGAGTTAGGGTTTTAGGCACATAATTATGTGCTTTATGCTTACACGTAATTAAGTTTCTCTTTTTGAATCGGAACTAATGTTGAGAGATTTCTCTTTGTGCGAGCCTAAGTTTGCAAATTGATACTCGAGCCCACCCGCCTCCACCGTGTCGTTGTCCATAATAAAAGCGAATTATACGCCGTCCTCTACCCCCGCGGTCAAACATTTCTACCTTGCTTCAACAATAAATCTATGACTTTCGCCACTTTAGAATTTCAAATGATAATGACGCTCCGGTCAATGATATCGTTCGTCGAATTTCACCATTTGGTAGACGCATACTTGTATTCCTAAAACTGTAATTTGGTAGTTCAAATGAATATTATATAACTAAATGCAAAACCGGAAAGAAAAAAACAAAAATAGATATAACCTAACATTATAATTTATGAAATCCGGCACTATTGATCCTCGATCTGCGTTTTGCTCAGATGAAAATCTCTCCAGATCTCTGTCCAGGATAAGGAGTGAAGTTTCTTATTAACATGTGATTGGAAAATGGTTAGGAGATGCAATTAAATTAGTCATCATTCGATACTATTTATGAATCTTGATGTAATTTCTTACTAAGAAGAATCAAACATCTTTCGTTCAGACAAAATCATATTTTTGGGACTAACATGGGGTCATATTAAACTCTCAAAACGTACATGTTTGCTTCGCTGGCCAATCTTCCGATCTCGATGCGTGCATGCAAAAGATAGTACAAGCGACAAACTAGGGTTTTAAGTTCCAATCTCTGAAGAAGACCATCGATTCTTGCAGCGCATCATCAGTGACATCAAAGGGAATAACTTCGTTTTCTGCAACAAGTTAACTTAAAATTATTCTAGTATTTACCCATGCAGAGGTAGAACTAGGGTTTCTTAGATTACTGCCTTTAAATCTCTTTCATACGATACTTAAGAAAGCACGCAACGTCTCCAAGTTTCTTGGCACAATAGCTATTGTCAATCTCACTACCGTGAACGCTTTGTTATTCGTCAAACTGACCAAATTGTTTGACATTGGGGAGCAACAGTAAGTGTCGAAATCAAAGTGACAGTAGCGAAATCATGCACGCAGTCAAAATGCTCATTTTGTTGTTTAAGTATTTCGAATTTTTCTTGTACCTCCCACTTGACCCTCTGTTGGTCAAGAAAAGAACACAGATAACTGGGAAAAAAATATTAGGTTAATACCCCTCCCGGACAACAATCAGCGAAACAATATGAAAATCCTTCAATAATTCTCGCGAAAACAGAGTTTTAAGCTTGTGTGGACATTTTATCAGCCAGTGCTACATATATATACATCCAAAGTGAATAGTGAAGCCAATTAATGTTTGTCGTCCCTCATGGGAATAACCAAAATCAATTAATGTTGGTTGTCTTTCATTCCCCAAACGTCCAAGGCTACATGTATGTACAAAATTGTACAACTTGCCACAAACACTACGGTAAGTGAGTCCCATTTGGCCTACGCAGACATGAATCTCATCAATTTTCACTCAATAGGGACTATGCATGCATTCTCATTCGGGAGCATATGACATATGACAAGTTAGCAAGCTTGGGTACGACAAACTCGATTCAATTATGCGAGCAGTTTCCTGTCGGCCTCCTTGTCCTTCTGGGCTTGGATGTTTGCTGGACAAGGAAGCTGGCAAGGGGTTTTCATTATAGACTTTCAGCCATGGAGAGAACCCATGGTTTCTCCTTTTGTCTAGAAGCTCGCGTAGCGTTGAGCTTAATAAAAGTCATGATTCCGTCAACCACCACATTGGTGCATTATTGGAGGAACATAGTTGGGGAATCATCACTGGTACGAAACGTGGTCATCAGTCTTCTCATTGGCATTATGCATTGCTAAAAATATCAATTGAGACAGACAGCAATTGGGATATTAGATAACAATGACACAAAAGCAGCAGTTTCCTCGTTTCAGTCAACAAAGATATCTGGCATGTAGCCATATAGACTTGGAAAGAGAGGAGGATAGGTCAGGGGACTTGTGATTCACGATGCTCGATTTGTCACTGCATGTCTGCTCTATGTGTATAATATGTATGTTTTGCTCTTTTTAAGGCATCAAGTTGGCGTGAACTGGGGACAGAGGTGGGGAAAATCTAAGAATGTGTTTGGTCGTCTGGCATTTTTACTGGTTAAGAGAAGGTTGGATAGGATAGGATTTCAAAATATCCTATATAGTGTTTGGTAATGTCTAGATATAATGTGAATATAGATCAATAATATCCAAATCAGAGTTTAAAATACCTGAACAGCCTCACTCGACTCGACTCTCTCACTCTCCCTCTCATGGTCGGTGGTGAAGGAAGATGAGACACCACAATTCACCATCATCTTCATCCTCCACCAATGACGGGAGGTTAACAATTCCACATCTAGTGTGCGTCGCTACAATTCTTTGTTCTCTCGATTTAGTTGCTCAATCTTCCTCCTTTGCAATTTGCCTCTTGAATTAATAATCTGATATCAATACTTGAGTCCTCCACAGCTGAACTCATATCCTTTGTTTTCTCTGTGAAATTCTTCTTCCTAGTAGATTAAACAGACTATCACCCAAAATTGAAAATTGAAGGAAACATATAAAGTCACAACTTTGTTGCCTAAGGAACTTTTGACAGCACAAAATAGAATACTAAACATGGACAAGATGTAGATCCAAAATGTCCCAAAAAATATAAATAGATTCTAATAAACAACCTCGTTTCGATGACCCATCATCAACAGATTAAATGGGTCATATAAATGAACCCTCCTTGGCAAACCCATTAATCTAACCTGTCATTGCTATCCTTCTATTGAGCAGTGTTCATTGGAACTCTTGATGGCTGCGCATGACGGAGCCGGAAGCAGCGATCTAAGGCGATCGCATTTAGGGTCAAGGGTGATGGTGGCGAGACGATGGAGAGAAGAGAGATCAACTGAGATGTGCAAACATGGTGGGGACAATGTCGATTGGTGAGCAGCGAAATGAGTCCATCAAATTTTTCTCCTTATTCTGTCTTTTTTTCTTCAGTTTCTTTTTTGATATTACATATCCTATCAGGCTTTATCACACCTCTTATGTGAGCTTTATCACACCTCCCATGTGGGATTATTTATCTGAATCACAACCGAACATATCCAAATCTAGTATTCTCCCAAACACCGAATAAGATAAAAATTATTATATCCGGAGTTATATCAAGTCCACCAAACACGGCCAAAGGATTTTCATCGAATTTCCAAATTCGGTTAGTTAGGTTTTTCTAGACTCGAATCCAAGCTAAACACTTTTCTCAAATCCTGGATCTCTTATGACAAGGCTTCGACTTGTCGTTCAAGGTAAAATTTGTCGCTTGACATTACCCGTGAAATGATATTTTAAGGGTTTTGCTAGCATAACATTCTTTAAATTACTATGAAAGTAATGATATGTTGCAAGCCACAAATTCTTGAATTCCGTGAAAAATTCTAATTATTTGTCATTTGCTTCTTCTTTTTCCAAACAAACTGTTATTCACATAATAGATTAAGAATAATTGTACAAGTAGCTCTCATTTTTTTTAAACCAATGGACGGAATAAAAATTCTTTTATGGTACAGCTGCCATTCTATACTTAAAAATCATCCCTTTGTGGATAAGAAGAACCAAAAGAAGAAAACCTCCCATACATGTCAAACCGACCAGATTACCAAATCTTGCACGAGTTCCACGCAGATTAAGATTAGCAGATGATGCTGCCTCAGTTGTGTTTTGTGGCTGGTTCAGCTGAGAGCTTGCTCAAGTTTAATAAGAGGATTCAGAAACTCACATGGCTGAACATATGACCAGCGGACCTAATCTTGTCGTCATTTGGGGTCAATGAGAGAGCCTAGAGAGGTAATTATAATCAAGATTCCCACCTGATCTCTGTCACGTTGTCGGACCGTAAAGCGATCGAGTCAGTTCCTCAAAATCTCGAAAACCGTGCGAGAAGATCAGTAGAATAATGGGTCTTTCCTGTTCTCCTAGGTTTTGTATATATGAACAGGAACACGCCAAGTGATCACGTGAATCAAGTTTGACCTGATAATTAGCTCCATTTGCACGAAGATTGGGCTTGGGGAATGCATTCGAGTGAGAGGGCTTAAATTGAATTAGAATGAGCCCAAATCCTTGGTGGCCCTTCTGCCCGCATCGAATTAGAATGAGCTGAAGTCTTCGGTGGCCCTTCGCAATGAGCTCAGACATTTTGGACATCTGTAATTGATTAAATACCTCTCTAGAACCAATTCTTTGGACCTCTATAATCGATTAATACCTCTCTAGAACCAATTCATCGCGCCCTTACTTCCGGCTCCGGCCTAACTCGATATGCGGAGACGGGGCGGTTCGCACGACTCGGGAGGGTTTTTCCCGACTCGGGCACGAGTTTCTTCGTCGGCACAAGGAGCATAAAACCGCTCCTCATCAAAGGAGAGGGTCAAAAATTCATTTAATGTGCAGATGCACCCTTGACCTATGATTAGACCAATCAAAATGGGTCATTCAACCATTTCTTAACTTATATATAAGTGTTAAATGGATCATATAAATTTGTTAGTTATATTAAGTAAATGAGTTGTAAATGAGCTTAAATATAATATAGGTGTTAAATGAATTATCAATGGATTTGCAACTTAATATAACTCTCTTCGTTCTTTTTAGCCTTCACTCAATTTCTCTCTCGCTTGATTCTTTTCCCCCATCTTTCTTGAGTACGAGTCTTTGCAAATTAGATTAAATATTGAAGTATTTTAACAATATAGATCGGATCAGACATGAGCCACTAAATTTGTATTGTATATATTACGAATCAAAACAAATTAAATAGACCTATTTGGATTGGTTCATTTCCGACCCGACTTGACCCGAACTCAAATTCAGTCTAATCCACCCATTTGATAGATCTACATATGATGTCTATTGTAAGTAATTTCCAATTTTGACGAGGCTTCACCTCATTAGTCATTACTACTCTAATCATCTCCATGTTTCTTCAATTAATGACAGGCCAACAGCCATCATCGCCACCTTAACAATCGTCAAGCTCAAAACCCGCCTCATTAAATTCACGTACGACTTTGGTTTGTGCTGGAAATTTGCAGTTAGCGATCCCCTCTTCCTCCCCCGATTCCTTCACGATGCAAGAAAAGGCCGCCGCGTTTTCAGGCTCTGTTTTTACAGAGTCGTCGCCGTCGCCGTCGCCGTCGTCCTCCACCGACAGTTAAAAAAAAAAAAAAAAACAAAAGCAACGGAGCCACAGTAGAGAGAGAAAGAGGAGAGAGAAGGAGGAGACAAAGGCAGTGACTTTGAGTTCGATCGAACTGACCCACGATCGGGCGAGTGGCTCCTCTTCCCCTTCGATGGACGGCTGAAAAGATCTCTCTCTCTCTCTCTCTCTCTACATGGCCACCACCATCTCCTTCTTCCTCGCCCTCTTCCTTTCCGTTCTGGGCCTGACCCGTTCGGACCCCACCGCCGCCGCCGCCGTCCCCGACGGCTGCTCGGGGCGGCGGATCCACGTCCGCCGCCTGCCGCCGCGGTTCAACCTCGACCTCCTCGCCACCTGCGCCGACTACCCGCTCCTCGAGGACCTCTGCCCCTACCTGGCCAACCACGGCCTCGGCCGGCCCACCCACAACCGCTCCCGCAGCTGGTTCCGCACCGACCCCCTCATGCTCGAGCTCGTCTTCCACCGCCGCGTCCTCGAGCTCCCCTGCCTCACCCCGGACCCGGATCTCGCCGACGCCGTCTTCCTCCCCTACTACGCCGGCCTCGACGCCCTCCACTACCTCTACGGCCGCGACGTCAACTCCAGCGCCGACCACGGCCTCGATCTGTACCGCTTCCTCCGGGCCAACGACCCGGGCATCTGGGAGCGCCGCTCCGGCCACGACCACTTCCTCGTCATGGCCCGCCCCGCCTGGGACTTCTCGCAGCCGTTGTCCAACGACCCTCCCATCTGGGGCACTTCCTTTCTGGAATTGCCCGAGTTCTATAACGTGACCGCGTTGACTTTGGAGGCCAGAGCCTGGCCCTGGCAGGAGCAAGCCATCCCCTACCCGACCTCCTTCCACCCGCCGGACTCCCCCCTCCTCGAGTCGTGGATGGCCAGGGTCCGCCGGTCTCGCCGCACCGCGCTTATGCTGTTCGCCGGCGGGGGCGGCATCTCGGCGGCCCCCAACATCAGGAGGAGCATCAGGCTCGAGTGCGAAAATGGGACCGAAGCTCCCCCGTCAGGCAGCGGGTACTACGCCAAGACTTGTGATTTCGTGGATTGCTCCAATGGCATTTGCGAGCACAACCCTATCAAGTACATGCGGCCGATGCTGAAGGCCGCGTTCTGCTTGCAGCCTCCCGGGGACACGCCGACGCGGAGGTCGACCTTCGATTCGCTCCTCGCCGGGTGCATCCCGGTGTTCTTCGAGGACCAATCGGCGAGGTCGCAGTACCAGTGGCATATGCCGGAGGAAGAATTCGACGAGTTCTCGGTGACGATACCGAAGGAGGAGGTGGTGTACAAAGGTTTAAAGATAGTCGATGTGCTGATGGGGATACCGATAGAGAGAGTGAAGAGGATGAGAGAGAAAGTTGTGGAAATGATACCGAGAATCATATACAGAAAACATGGAGGCTCACCTGGTTTCAGGTCTACGATTGATGCATTTGATGTTGCAGTTGAGGGTACACTGAAGAGGATCAAAGCAAGACTTGAAGAGGTTTCAGTTTGAGCTTCACTAACTTTGAGAGTGGAGTTACTACATTCTTGTGCTTGTTTGTAATTTTCTTGTTTGCTTGTTTGTCTGTTGTTGCCCCTCATTTTTTGTCCCCTTATTTATTGACTGCAAAATTGCAGAAAGAACTACATTATATGTATCTGACTAGCAATAAAGATTCAGACATATTTCCTTTCTTGCAGAATTGCCAGTTGTGCATTGCGCCCTTCTCTTGCTCAAACATTGATAGGCTCACAATAATAACGATGGAAATGGAGAACTAATACCGGGGTCGCAAAACGAAAGAGCTTTTCTTTACCTGCATAATTTAGATTGTCACTAGCTTTGCCGTGTTGGAAGACCAACAACGGCAAATGCGTACAAGAGTTGCACAAGAGTTGAAGGACAAAAATAAAAATTTATTTGAATCGTTGGAGTTCAAAGGAACAAAATTGCTACCTCCCTAAGAGAATCTGTGAAATTTGAAAGCAAGAATATGGCGATTGCCTTGTGCAGTATCTGGACTCTCAGGCTCAGTCATTGATAGATCACTGGAAGTTGTAAAGCTTTATCCCCATCTAATAATGGCAGACCCCCAAGTTAGGCCAGCTCCGAAACCTGCAGTCGCAATCATGTGGCCCGGCTTCACCTTTCCACTACGAACAGCTTCATCCAAGGCCAAGGGGATCGATGCAGCACTTGTGTTACCGTAGTTTGCCAGATTCGATAAGACACGCTCCCGAGGGATTTCCAAACGTGTTGCTACAGCATCAATGATCCTCTGGTTTGCCTGCATCATCTGTGTCAGTTTCTACAGTTCTTCTCCCATACTTCTTTGGATAAGTAATCCATAAAATCTGACTAGTGTTTTTCACATGTTTATGTATCTATGTACTCAGAATTCAAAGTAAGCCATCGCTATAGTTTTGGTTCGGGAGAATGCAATAAGGACACATGCAGAGTCACATAAGTGATCAAAAAAAGAGAAGGATGACAAAACTAGAGCGAAAAATTTTCACATGAAATCCCAAATTTGTTTATGGCTAAGTCAGCAATTTGAAGAACACCTGGTGAAGCAACAGCCAGTCGATGCTAGATCCAGTAAGGCCGGCCTTCTCAAGGGAAGATTCGATTGACTGTGGCACACAGCGCACGGCAAAACGGAAAACCTCTTTGCCATTCATTTGGATGCAGGAATAAGAGGATTGTTTCGGAGGGAAATCTCTAACTGAACCGTTAGTACCCAAGGCATGATTGGTCTCGTTTTCATTGACAGAAGCATTTAGATGCCTGCAAAATGGAATTTAGGGTTCTAAAAACTGGTATTCCAAGCAGAAAGTGATGAAAGAGAAGAAGAAGATCATGGAAAAGAAGTACCTTTGACCATCTCCATCGCTATGTAAGTCAAAAGCGAATAAACCATCATCTTCAGCTCCACAGGCCTGCAGAGAAGTATAGTATGAAATAATTTTAGTTGCTCCTGATGTTTAATTGGCTAAAGGCACAAACAAGGTTAAGCTGAATTAGATTTTGTACAGAAATCCCTCATACAACGGAACAGCGGACTGACAGGCAGTCTGAATAAAGTAAAAGGAGGTCGGCTGCCAAGATATATGCCATTAGCGTGTTCTACAACGCACAGATTAATGAAGGCTTGCACCAGAAAGCTATGAAACAAACAAAAACATTATACTCAAGTTGACTTTGTGCGGTGCATAAGAATATATTCCATTAATAAAACGATATTCATTATCATTCTCCTCGAACTGTCAGTCCTTTGAGTTTTTTGGACAAAATACTCAAGAAGCAAGATTTGAGGAACCTGGATTATTACTCTTGGATCATACATACAAGCTAGCAGGGAAATGAAGCATCATAGGACAAAATAAATTACCAAATCCTTCTAAAGAGCATATGACATAGCTATTGAGACAGGCAACAGACCTAAATTATGTCAAATATAAGCATTGTAATAATATATAGTGATAATGATGGCAGCAACATGAATGAACCTTTATAAAGTGAAAGTACATCATTTCAATGCCAGAAGAAAGAATATTTAAAGAGCTGCATAAGCTTTGCATGGATATTCCTCATGCAGTCCACTACAGAAATCACCTGCATCACTACAGCACCCGCGGCGTCGCCAAATAAAATGCAGGTCCCTCGATCAGTCCAATCAACATATCGTGAAAGAGAATCCGCACCAACAATTAGGACATTGTTAAACCCACCTCCTGCAGTTTCAGGCACATTTTAATAAAGAAGATTATAGGTAACAGTAACTAGCCAAAAAAGATGTTAATCATACCGTAGACTATTAAAAAAAAAAAGCAAATGTATTTTACATTACCCCTGATGTGACAAGCAGCTGAAACCAGACCTAGCACAAACCCACTGCATGCAGCTGTTATGTCGTAAGCCAAAGGATTATTCTTGCAACCGAGTGCTTTTTGAATCTGAGATAGACATAGTGCAAAAGACTGTATTATGAGATGGTTCAGGTAAACATCTAAAATGGAAGACTTCTTGAAGAAGGTATCTTATGAAAAGGAATGTTTTGGACTCTGACAATGTTTATTGAGCAAGGTTAAACCAAAAACTATCAAGGCTTGTGCTAACTGTGACCTTTCTATAGTTACACCAAGACATAATGATCTCCCTCAATTGAATTTATAATCCTCTCTATGACTTAGCAGGAAGGATGACCGAATCACACTCAACCGAGGCAGTGCACACAACAAGAACACATGCAATCGTATAGTACCTGAGGAGCGCTGCCAAAAAGATCCTCTGGTGTAGACGTGCACAGTAAGACTAGGTCCAGATCCTCAGGATCAACCTGTGCCATCTCTAGAGCTTTCCTCGCTGCCTCCACAGCCAAACCTGTCAAGCTATCTTTGCCTGCATTGACAAAATTGTAAGACTGCAGCTATTGACCTTAGAGCCACCACATACAGAAGATAATAAGATCCAGACCATAGGAACAAAACGGTGTATGTGTTTACTTAAATCCAAAGTAAAAAATAATGAAGGAAACAGAGGTGACAAAAGTGGATAAATTTGCAGATGATGGATGGATCTTCATTCACAGTTTCATAAAATCATGTCTGCATCTGATCATATGCATCAAAACGACAAAAATAAATGCAACCAACAAATCTAATCTTTCTTGATAAGGCATGTCCAGAAAGCAAGATTAGACCAGTTCATCCAAAATCTAAAAAAAAGACCAGCTTTTCTTCAATAACTTAGAACTTAAGCAGCAAATACCAGCAGCAGCAGCATCTGCAAGAGCCAACCTGAAAGAACATGTCGATTGCGGATCCCAGTGCGAACTGATATCCATTCATCATTGGTGTCGACAATTTTTGCAAGATCATCATTTGAAACCTGAAGAGTTGGAATGGCTGAGCCGCATCCAATTAACTTGCAGCCTTTACCAATGACCCTTCAAAAATTTAGTTTGCACATATAGGTTAACAAAATAAAGAACCACTTCCTCAAAGTTTAAGCTACAAATTCCAATTTTGCACTACTTGATAAAACTGCTCTGTGCATACACGGCCACTTGGACACAGTAAATTCTCCATTTAACTTCAACCGAATTTGACATCTAATGAAAATTGACAAGGCCAGTTTAGGGCATATGCTGTTCCAGGTCCGTCTCCATCTACAGATGGCATGTGGCCAAAGCAGTGCTAAACATTTTAGGGTCGATTGGGTTTTAAGTGCAGAACTTGTCCTTAGCATAAGGTATGTAAAGCATAGAAGCTCACTTCTGCCGAGCAAAGTTTATACAAAATGTTGGTCAAATGATTCGAGATGCTTAATCAGGAAACTTAACAACATAACAAGCATTTGTTTCAGCTGTATGGATTGAAGTCTCTCTTCTTTGCCCATCTATTATACAAGATAAAATCTACTGTCCATTACCAACTTACTAATAAACAACAGGAACTCAAACAATTGAAACAAAAGCTTATCATTAATCTCCATTTGTAAAGGAGCTGCATTCAGCTTGCTTGACAAGAAGAACTGAGAAACACGTATTCCACCAAAGTGCTTTGAGAAACTAACTTTCTCTTGATGTCTCCTGTACAATCTATAGAAAGAACGCCCTCACAAATCATAGAAAAGATCAAGCAGTTTCAAGCACCTTTCATCTCAACAATCATCTAAGCTTTTCTCTTAGCTTTCGGAACAAATTTAAATAGACTGAAACCCCATCCAGCCGCCAAAACTAGCTCAACATAGTCACCGAACATTACACTCCGGTCACCATTGTTGTAATGCAAGACCAGTCAATTCCATAATCAAATATAGTCTCTATTCTACTTGCACAAATGTCCCCACCTCTTCTCCAGATATACATGCATCAGCACCAAACAAATCAAAAAGAACGGGCAAGCCTTTAGACCATATCCATGAGCTAATCTAGCCAACATCATCGTTCTTTTTCCAATTCTACTAGGCCTCGACAGAAATTAGAAGATTGAGAAAAGCTAAGTGAAACAAGGAGACAGGAATAACAACAGATACAGCTAAGAGTATTCCCACTTTTCACCAATCAGCTCTACCACAACATCATCAAAAACACTATTCAATTAAACTGATACGTCTCCTTGCTACTGCAATTGCATCAAGAAGCATGGAGAACGCAGACAGACCCAAATCAGTACTCACTTAGGCACCCGAGATTCAGAAGACACGGCGCCCGAAGCATGCTTCTCGCTGGTGCCGCCGCACAGTATCCGCCCGAGCACGACCTTGTTCGAGCCAGACGACCCAGATCGAGAAACTCCCACCGAAGGCTGAATCTTGATTCTTCTCAGGGTGGGCATGGAAGGAGAGAACAGCCCAGACGCATTAGCCATTTTAAAATCACTTGGAGCCTCCCTCCCTCCCTCTCTCTCACTCTCTCGAACAACAACGAACAAATACAATGTCTGCAATGTCTCTAATGCACAGCCACCAAGACAAAGCTCGGATTTTTCTCTTCCTTCTCGAGCTCTATCGCGAGAGAACGGGCATGCTCGAACAACCCATTACAGAGAAAGATCGAAGATGGGTGGGGAAGCGAAGGGGAGACAGCGATCGGGTCTTATAGCTGAAATCATTGGAGGGTCCGAAGAAACGCTAAAAAGCCTTAAATAAATAAGGGGCGATTATGCCAACCCAAGTCTGAGCAAACTCCTATGCGCTCTCCCTCTCCCTCTCTGTGCTTCCCTGAACAGTACTCAATAGCGTGCGCGTGCGCGCGCGTGCGGGAGAGTCGTGCAACGCTCCGCTGAGTTCCCAAAACGAACGACACGACGATCGACTTTCCAGCAGGAAGGCGTCGAAAAGGAACGATCTTTGACGGATTTTTGTCCGGCCGATGGGGAAGGGGTGTAGGATTCACGCCCGCGAGGTCGTGCGGAGGCGTGGAGTCGCCCCGTTGGATGGAGTTCGGAGGTTTCGATGGAGCGTTCAGCATAGGATAAGCACTCGGATATCTCCAACCATCGCGTATTTTTGCAACCGTGCGACGTTGGTCTTCCGTTTTCCTAATCAATGAAAATGTCTACTTGATTGTCTTGTCTTGACCCCATCGGTTCTAACCGCGCCATTCGACCATGGCATATTTCGTGTCGAAAGGCTCTCTATTGCTACCAACACCGAGATGGGTCAAACTTAGACTCATCAAACCGATGAAGCGAGTCGAGACGGGTTAAAAATGGTACAATTCAAATTACTTTATCTAACTTGATTTGATCCATTTCTATGCAATGTAAATTTAGTGATTCATACATTACCATATTATTAAAACACTATCATATTTAGCCCAATTTAGAAAAACTTACATCAAAACTGAGGCAGGAGTACAGAGCGAGTGAGCACGAAATCAAGTGAATGCAAAAAAAAATGAAGAAAAAAATCTTGAAGGTGGGTTTGGTTTAACTTGTAAATCCAGTTATGACCCATTTAACATCCATATTATTTATAAACTCATTTACTGAAATATAATCAACTTATATAACAACTCATCCCATCATATATGGATTAGGAAAAGATTCTATGATACGTTTTGACAAATTTACGAAGGCTTTGCAAATGATGTCTATTATTTCGTGAGAAGTGTGAAACCTGGGCGAGGGGGCTACGGACCCTCCCCGCCCATTAATTTACTCATCAATGAATTGCGCCAGACATGTCAAGCAACCACAAACGAAGGAGCGATATTTTCTTGAGCTGAAGATTCATGCTTTGAGAACAGGGATGCTTTCCTTTGTCCCTATTTCCTTGTTTTCTCCGAAGACTTGTTGGGACCGTATTCTAATAATCGACAGTGCATTTAATTTGATTTTACGTACGCTAAATGGGGTCATCGAATACATTTTCATTAAGAGAACCGAGGCAGTAATTAGATAGAAAAAAGGAAATTTTGCGCGTTTGTTGTGATCTCAAATCCGTTGGTCAGATCATGTCTTGCTTGCACGACAAAGAAAAGGACATTTTAATGTCAATCGGGGATTGCAATTTTGGTCGTTGTATTTCAAGGTTAGAGGTTAGTTGAGCATGAAGTTGGCTTGGTAGGTTTCTCTTTATTAATTGGAAGTCGGCTTGGTTAGGTTGGTAGAGGAGAAATGTAGGAGCCATAAAGACCCCCATCTTGCAAGTCATCCGTCATTTGATTTGTTAGGAGAATGAGTCACATTAGCATGGTTAAAGACTATATAAGCATGGTTTTGTGTTTTTGACCTTGCCTTACTTCTTTTTCTTCATGTCAATATATACAAAGAAACTTTCTTAACGAGAAATAGTAGCACGGGAGGATGATAAGATATGGTGATTGTAGTACATGCACTAATATGAAGTAAGTCTTGTCATTGTTTATGGGGATGTGTAATTGGGTCAATTATACCTAAAAACCAGCTAGATTAAGGCCAATTCACTGGAAACCAATTCAAAGTTCGATTCAAAAAAATTGACAATTGTTCTTAACTCGTTCAGATCTTTATTGCTATGCCTCAAAAAGGTTGATTCTACAAGGAGGACGGTTCTAGGGTAGATTTGGGAGCTGGACCGGTTTTATTAAACCAATTCATCAATAAAGTCCTAACCTTAAGTTCATTCTCTTTTACAATATAGTCTTGCAGCCTCTTACTCTTGTTTCTCACTCTCTAGTGACTCGATCGTAATCTAGCACTTGCTCCGGCGGCATCACTCCAACACTCACTCCAATTGCTCACCAATCGCCACTCCAGTGGCTCCACTTCACTCATCTGAGTTGCTATCGGTCTTGTCCCTAGAAAGCTTAGCACTTAGTCAAGCAGAATATCCTTGGGATCTTGGTATTCTTGTGAGCACTTTCGGCATTTATGGGTTAATTGAGTAGAAAATGAGATGAGTTGTGGTGTTTACATTTCAATTTGAAGTCTGTACCAAGTTTAGCAGTGCTCAAATTAAGGTCATTTTAGTAGTAGGGGTTGGGAACTAATGACTTTTTGTATCTTCTCTGAGGATCAACACATGTATGGGCATGCTCTTTATCCAAAAGATTGCTGAATCAAATGTGAAAGCTATCACACTAGATTTTGATGCTACCTTCGCGTTTTATAATCACGAAAGAAAATGGGTAAGTGGGCGTTGAAACCAAACGAAAATAAAAATTTGGGAAGCTTTCCCCAAAAGCTTGTCAATATTAGAGCACAAATGCACGCAATTGGAGAGAGGAATTAGAGGAAATGGCGCAAATACTCCTTCAACTTCGAACCAAACTTCTTCTTTTATGCAGCTAAAAAGGAATCCAGCTCTGAACCAAGAACTTGCTCTATTCATTTTGCCCTGCAGCATTCTCCTAATTTGAGACTGTGATTTGATGAAGTCGTGGGAAGCAAATTGCCCTTCGAATCCTGAGGTTTTAAAGAAAATCAATCTTATTATTTCTACTGCTAAAAGTGTCTTTTTCTTAATTCGTCTTGCTATGTCTGCTCTCTTTTATTTTAGAGCAGGAAGTCGATGGAACAGCTTGTCCTGGCGAATCTTTTCTAATCTTGTACTTGATCTTCAATCTCTCTAACACATTCGTGTATTTTGTCCGATATGCCATTTACGCTGCCGTGCCTTCTGTGGTCCTAGACTACTTGAATTGTCTTCATGACCTTGGCATACACATGGGAGAAGGCAGATTTCAGTTATGTTACCATCTTTAGATTTTTCAATATGGATCGACCCAGGGGGAAATTAAATGTTCAAAAAAAGGGATAATAGCACAAATGACCTTTGGACGTTATTTTGATGTGCAATATTATCATTGAATTTTTTTAACTGTATAATGTGATCCTGAATTTTGACTCAATATACAACATCATTCTTAAATTTTTAATTTGTTCAATGTTCAACGTATTCCACAAGCTATATGAAAATGTTTAAAAAGTTTAAAAACCGTATTGTATATTAGATCAAAGTTTAGAGACCACATTGCAGATTGAAAAAAAAAATTGAGGACAATATTATATATTAGATTAAAGTTTTAAGGACCATTCATATCCCTTTCATATTGAAAAATAATTTTGTACATTAATCACTTGTTCAATAGTGAATCATTGATGCGTGGATAATAATGACAATGGATATTGTTCAATGTCATATCTCAAAGGATATTAAATAGGTTAGTAGGTTGTGGAAGATGTTTCAGTGTCTATGTACCAAAGTCTGTCTTGCTAATTTTTTAATGTTTGGTCTTTATTTTGCACCTACTAATTATATTTTTGTTATTGTTATGTCTATGTAAACTCCATAAATCAGGATTGCAAATCCATGGTGGTCCGTGACCACATTACTTGCATGTAGTTGGTAGTTACGGGGAAAGATACAATATTCATATTGAAGTTAATTCCGAATATGCTGATATTGACCTTTTATTAGTAAGAATCAAGCATCATGTGTAAATAACACCGACTAAATTTAGATGTGTTATTGGTCAGTTTTATACGAAATTTACTGGTCACGTGAATTAGTTACTCACACATATAACTCTCTTGTGCGTAATGCAATCGAAGTAAAGGATCCGTTTATTTGAAGAAAATTGATTTTCGGAAATTGTTTTCCAATCTTTTGGCATTTGACATTTTCCTTAGATTGAAGCTAGGAGCTTAGATTAGGGTAAACGAATTCCCCTTTAACGAAAAGAAAATCACTTTCCCTAATCAAACAGATAAAAACTAACATTTTTTTCTTGAAAACAGATAATATTTTCCTTAATCATGAAATTTTGAGTGAAATAAAGGCACCCAAAGTTGAAAAGCCAATTCATAATTGTGACATGAAGCACAATTGTCACAAAAAAAATGAAGATTGGCATTTCTTAATCTCTACCATTGGTAGTAATGAAAGCTCAATCGGGCCACTGAAAGGCAAAGCTGCCGACCAACATAAATAACAATTTGTAGCAAAATTTAGTAATTTGAAAACCAGGTGAGGCCTGATGAGGTGCAGTCATATAAAATCTCATGACAACGGCCTTTGCTCGAGCAGTACGCGCAATAGAAGCGATGGCCCTCTCTCAACTTCTGGAAATTATTTTAATTCAATGTTTGCAATAATCTAAAAGCAGGACCACCTCTGGAAAAAAGACGGCGCAGTAATTGAGTATTAATATTGATCGGAAGATGGGAACCTACGTATAAAATTGGAAAATGGGTCCATTTGCCTTGCAAAAAATATATAATTTTGAAAATAATTTCTCAAAACTAATCGCTTGCAGAAAAATGAATGAACGAAAAATATTTCTATCGTCCACAATGCTATTTATACCTAAATCGTGTCAACAATGAAATAATTTTTTTATTGATTAATTATTTTAAGTGATATAAGAGATTATTTTTAAAAATATATATTTTAAATCATTCATTTTTAGTTAAACAGATGCTGCCATTTTCAATTTGCGCTAGGAAGAGACGAATCATTTCTTTGAATATGGATTTTGCATGGGCCACGAGCCGGCCTTTTCAATTCTTCATATTTTGTTATAAATTGGGCCGCAAGTTGGACCCCATCTCAACGACATAAAATTAGGCCCACATGAAAATAGATACCAAGATTCTCTCACGCTCGATTTGGGCTCATCCATCACCACCAATAGGAGGGCGACAAATGGCATCGCGTCGTTTATCGCCACCCCTCTTTCTTATTAAAATTATTACACTAACGTCAAACTTAACTCCGTTCGTTTCGCGGAAAATAATATCCGGGAAAACTTTTCTTATAATTTTATGACGTTCATTTCACGAAAAATGAATTCCTTGAGCAAAATGTTTTCTATAAAAAGAAAAAAAAGTCCTCCAAATTAAGGGAAAATAGAAAACATTTTCTTCACTTGATTTCTCTTATCCCACACCTCTACAAATCATCACTTCTTCCTCCCCTTTCCTCTTCTTCTTTTCTTTTTTTATTTGAATTATTTTTAATTTCCTTTTTCTTTTCTATTTCTCCTTTTCTTTTCTTTTTATTTTTATTTTCTTTGTTTCCCATCTTCTTCTTTCTTGGCTAGTTGTCGACCATTGTTAGGTGAACCTTGAGCTCGTCAATTTCAAGCTTGCGCTCGTTGATCTAGTAAGCCTCGAGCTCGAGGCTCGCTAGTGGTGGTCATGGGCCATCGCCTTGGCTGGCGGCCGGCCAAGAAAGAAGGAGATGGAAAAACAAAAAGAAAAGAAAATAAAAATAAAAAGAAAAAAAAATTAATAATATATTTTAAAAATTAAAAATAATTAAAAATAAAATTTTAAAAAATAAAATAAATGAAAAAGAGTATATGGAGGAAAATATTTTCCTTACCAAATAAAGAAAAATATTTTCTACTTCATTTTCAGGTTTTATCCAAACATCGGAAAATAATTACATTTTCCTAGAAAATGATTTCTTGAAAAATATTTTCCATAAATGCCACATTTTCCACGAAATGCATAGAGTCTTAATTAGATTTAGATGCTCTTTCAAAATTTCATTACCTTTAAAATTATATCATTTTCGGATGAGTGTAAGATTAGCATGTTGTCGTGTTATTACTAAATTTTTCTCAGCAAATTTTCTTGTTTTTTGGACTTAAATTAGCACATGTGGTCGTACGCAGATATTACTCGATTTGCTCTTGTGACGGGAAGCTATAGAGTAAAAAATTAGGCTTTATTTACTTTGCGAAAATAAGTGGTTTACAAACAAAATTCTTAAAAATAATTGACTATACTACTTGAAATAATTAGTCAATAATTACTTTTATTATCGACAATAATTTATCATTGGGATAATTTTACTGAAAATCTTAAAACTTGTCATAAAGTGCAATTGAGTCCAAAAACTTGCAAAAGTGAAATCAAGTTTTAAAGCTTGTCAAATTGGTTTAATTTCATTCCAGATAGACTAATGGAAAATGCTGATGTATCTTATTTTATTACTTCTTAAAACACATGGTAATGATGTGGTGCTCACCAAGCGCCATGTGAAAAAAACATTTAAAAAAAAATGTAAACTAAATTAGATTAAAAATAGATAACCCAAAAAAAAAAAAAACAAAAAAACAAACTCAAGCTATGGCCAAGCCCTCACCACCGCTAGGAAGGGCTGATGGAAGTTGCTTGGGCCTTCCTGAAGCTTGGCGACTGTCGTCAGCCCCTCGTGAGGCCTTGGTGATCCTCGCCCCAAATCTGAGCAAGGGTCACCTCCCCTTGCATGGGGCCTACAAAAGCTTATGAGCGTTGCCCACCCCAGGCGAGGGCCAATAATCCTTACTCAAATATAGGGTGAGGATTATGCCCTCATTATGGGCCGTCAAGGCCTCACCTGGGGCCAGTGAGGTTGCTGGCCCTTCTCGATGGCTATGGTGGCAAACACTAGTGAGGGCTTGGCCATTGTTGATGTGAGTTTTTTTTTTTTTTTTTTTTTTTTACACTTTAGATATTTTATTTTTAAAATTTTTAGTTTGTATATTTTTTTTTTTCACGTGATGCTTAGCAGGCACCACATCATTACCATGTTTTTTTTTTTAAGAAAACAATAAAAGAAGATACGTCGGCATTTTTTGTTAGTTTATTTGGATGGAGTTAATGGAAGGATTTGATTAAATCAATTTGACAAGTTTTATGATTTTATTACATATTTTGTAAGTTTCAGAACTTAATTACACTTCCTTAATAATTTTTGAAACTTTCTTAATAATTTTTGAAACTTTCAATGCACATATCTTTTCATTTTTTATACATTTTTGTTTCAATCATTTTTGTAAGTAATACAAATGATTATTTTAAAAAAAATGCTTTCAAAATCATTCATTTTTTGTGAAATAAACGCACCCTTGATATGTCCATTAATTGGCTCATTTAACCATATGTAAAAACCAAAATAGCTCGTCACTCAAGTCCTCGTTTTAGTAACAAAATCTCCATATATACATATATACATGTTCTATACAATGTTGGTTATTCAAAATATCACCAGCCATCATACATGGCACAACATCATATTTTTAATTCCTAGCAAAAGTTGACAAGAAGGGCTACATTCAAATTTCGCGCAAAGACTTAAGACCAAATTGGCAAGATTGAAATATTTCAATTTTTTAATCTAGACGTGCACTAGTGGAATTATGTTTGGCTCCAATTGCACGTGGAATTATGGTCGGGTTCGAGTATCCTTTGTGCTCAATTTGTTGGGGGAGATACATAAGAAGAGTCCACACTACGCTTGCTCCCCAGGGGAGGTGAATGTCCGAGTTGGAGGGGGACATCCCAAACAATACGGACAAACGGAAACGGATGGAGGGAAAAATTCTTCGTGGTCCTCCCGAGCTTGGGAACGAATGCCTGAGATCTCGCCCTCGAGGAGTGACCTCCCAGATGGTCCAAGCGTTCGGAACACGCCGGAAGAGGACAAATCCTTTTCCGTGCATCGGCTCGACGTGTCCAGCTTTCATGCCGGGAGCTCGTCAGGCGGGACATAAATTTCACGATCCGACCGTGGCAGTGTCTAGGATCTATCGAGGAGATTTATTGCGTAGCCTTTGGCCACTCATTGGCTTCTCCAAGTCCGCCACCGCATCGCACCTCCACCTCCTCTATCTTGGTTGACTACCCTATTTTCATCCTCAGATACCATGGACACAGAATTGACGGGATACTTATCCAGAAAAATCTTTGATATATCATGCGGCGGCCAATTTAATCTTGAGTTTATATTACGAAAAATCTCTAATTGATACATTCAAAATAAATTTACTTACCTTCCACCATTCTCCGTTAAATTTTACTTTTGAATTACTGACTTGAATGACATAAGGTAATTGACTAGCATACTAGTTTAGGGTTTTACTCTTCGTATGTCATGTGTGTACTAGTTTATAATTTTTTATAATATCAATCTAATTTGACAGATATTAATAGAAAGTGACAAATGTATCAAAAGTTTGGGATTTTTTGTGGTAAAAAAATTAGTTTAAAATAAATTCATCACATGTGTATCGGTTTTGGATTTTTTATGGTAAAAAAATTAATTTGGATAAATTTTTGTCACAAGGATACAATTTTAGGTTTTTTGTGGTTACTTTTCATATTTACCAATTTAGTCATAAATCTTTTGCAATTTGCCAATTTGACCTAAATTTTTCAACGATTAACCGATTTGGTCATTCCTACCAATTTTGACAAAAAAAATTGTTGATGTGATAATCGTGTCACATAGGATGGTCAACGTTCATATTAGTAATTTTTAGTCAAAAATTGGTTAGAAATGATTATATTGGTAAATAAAAAAATATTTATGACTAAATTGGTAAAATTGAAAAATGTAAATTGAATTGGCCACTGCATAATATGTATTTTTTTTGACAATTTTCCCTGATTTGACATATCAACAAGTGCTTTGACCATAAGTTTGCATGGTATTTGATGTGGTGGAGTCAAATCTATGTCGCGCATCTAAACTATACTCACGAGTTCTCTTTCTTGAATTATTCAAACAATCTGACGTGATTAGTCTGTTGGGTTGGTAGTTTTTGCGAATATGAAGACATTGCTCATTGGTTCCTTTACTATAATTGGATAGACTCTATTATCAGGCTTCGCATTCATTACCAAAAGGTGGGAAAAAAATGAAATTTTGAGTCCTTTTTCAAGATATGAATGATGGATTGATTGACGTTATCATGTGGAGCATTTAATGGACGACCTGAAGGTGGTATCAAAATTGAGATTTGCAACAAGCTCTTTCCCTGGTTTCAACCACTTTTTAAAAGATGCCCCCAAAAGTGAATGTTGGCGTGAGGACATCTATGCTTTCTAAGTTTCCCTTTCAAAACAAACGATGCCAATGCATAAAATAATATACTCAATTTTGTGAATAGATGCACATTTACATTAAGTTAGGGCCTTGTCGGGCCCTTTTTAAGGTGCATTAGGTTATTCCGACTGCGATAACTTTCTTAACCAACTTTTCAACCTATAAGTTAAATAATTCGAGATCGAATCGAAGCCTTAACATTCCACACTAGGGCTAGGACTTTTAATCGTTCATTCCGATTTTCCTTTGCGTATGGAATAACTATTTCCCTAATTTAGGGAGAGGAGTCAACCCCTAGCCCTAAAGCAACAGGTCACAGCTTGCCAATCGTCACTCATTAGTGCACCATGGCCACTGTACAAATACCATAGTCGTCTCGTAAACCGGTCTCCTTCTTATTATTATTATCTTCTTTTTTGGTCTTCTGTCATCATGCTGGGGACTCGCAGAAAAATCATTATTTGTGCGTGCGTGCGATTGTTGTCCAATCCCCAAGGACGGCTCAAGGAAAGCGCACTAACGAAGCGTGGACAGGAGTAGACTGTAGTAGAAGCATTTTTTTCCGACACTTTATTTAATGTTTTATCCGGAGAATGAGAGGAGAAGTAGTACCGGCGCTCTGGGTCTTCTCGTTGCTGTTCTTCATTCCATCATTCTATTTCTAGAGACGGAAAAAGAGATTTGACGCCGCAGTGCCCGGCCAAATGAAATGCAGAGTGCTGCATGTCGAGGAGCAGAGATCAGGCACCCTAACTAACAGTATAAATTTGAAATTTCGGAAGTATTCCGTAGGGGAACAAGGCAAATTGACCAAATCGAAAATAGCCTTGATTGGTCTAAATCAACTAATTGAGTTCAATTTTTAGGAATATCAGTCCAATTCTTGATTTCTAAAGGTGGAACCGGCTGGAATTGAATCAAATTGGACCGCCTAGACCAATTATTTCTTCTCCTTTTTTTGTTGTTGTCTCACACGTCTCCTCTCCTCTCTCTGTCTTTCCCTTTCGCCTCTCGATGCTCACACCTCTCCTCTTTATGTCTTTTCCCTTTCACCTCACAATGCTCACACCTATTCTCCTCTTTCGGTCTTTATCTTTCTTCACATCTCCTTCACCTCTCATAGAATTCTAAGCATTTCTCCTTTGAACTTGACTTAGTTCCATTGAACCGCTCGAAAACCGAATTGGGCTGGTCTAGTCCCCTATTCCATGGTGCAACTGGATTGGACCAGATTATTGGATAAGACCAAATCAAGAATCTATCACTCCAAAATTTAATACCCCTAGTGTTCACTTACCATTTCAAAAGAAGATTCAAATTTTGTTTCTGACCTCCTAATTACATATTTGTAAATAGCTCCATTCAAGGGCTGAATTTGCTATCGAGTTGTTATTGAATTGAGCTAATGAATTTGTCGATGATGATATATGGCGATATCTAGTCGTAGCAAAGATAAATTATACGTGCTCATTGAGTTTTCTAAATTAGACGTTATTATGTTTACCATTTCTTATACTCGAAGTGATGATTAGAGTTACAACATCATCTTGGGAGTGGAAAATATGGGGTAAAAGATATGGAGGGGAAGATAGAATCGTAGATTAGGGTTTTTTTAGCTTTTAGGTGTGAAACCGGCGCAAGCAAGAATTTTTTGCTTTGGACTTCAAGATCAGTGCGTGAAATAAGTTTTAAAGCCGGAAAAAAAAAAGGAAAAAGGAGAAAAGAGAGCTTCTCGTCTTTAAATGAACCTCCAATTCTTCCCCTGTTTCCGCTCTTCATTGGTAATCACAGAAGCGGAGTAAATTACTTGCCCACCGGCGCGCCGTTTCCCCCTTTCTTGCTTGCACCCTTCTCCAATTCCATCACTCCCTCTCTCTCTTTCTCTCTCTCTCTCTCATGGAACTCTGGGTATAAAGCCTGACAAAAGCCGAAGCAGTCTCTGCTCTGTTCTTGAGTCTCTCGACCCTGTCTTGGTCTTCAGAAACAGAGAAGGGAACTTCTGCTGAGAAAAAAATGGTGACTTTCGTTTCTAGATTTCAAGATTTTGAGTTTTTTCGGCTTTTTGGAGGATTTTGTGAGATGGGTCATTGACTTTTCCATGTGGGTATCGTGCCCTGTTTTTTTCTTCTTTTGGGTCAGGTTGGTGGTGGCGGTGGCGGCGGTGGTCGGGGTTCAGACATTCCTCGGTGGCTCCGAATTCTCCTCGGAGAGAAGTTCTTCAATCCGTGCGGCGTTCACGACTGCGCGAAGAAGAACGAGAAGAACACGTTTTGCTTGGATTGCTGCGCCAGCATGTGCCCTCATTGCTTGCCTCCTCATCGCCATCACCGTCTCTTGCAGGTCCGCTTCTCAACTCAAAATTCACCCCTTTCAATCCAAAAACAGCGTGTCTTGAATTTTGCTTAGAATTCATCACTTCTCCGTGATTTTTTCTCAGATAAGGAGGTACGTGTACCACGATGTCATTCGCTTGGGCGATGCGCAGAAACTGCTCGACTGTTCCCTCGTCCAAGTAAAGATCAGAATCTCTGTACATCTCCATACGCCTAAATATGCAATTGTTCTTGATTTTTCTCAATTGAATTCATCGTTTTGATAAACAGCCATACACAACGAACAGCGCGAAAGTGGTGTTCTTGAACCAGAGGCCAATGTCTCGCCCGTTTAGAGGCTCGGGCAACTTCTGCATCACTTGTGACCGGAGCCTACAAGATGGCTTCCACTTCTGCTCTCTCTCATGCAAGGTCCAATCCCGTTTTACTAAAATTGAAATTCA
This sequence comes from Eucalyptus grandis, assembly GCF_016545825.1. Taxonomy (NCBI): domain Eukaryota; kingdom Viridiplantae; phylum Streptophyta; class Magnoliopsida; order Myrtales; family Myrtaceae; genus Eucalyptus; species Eucalyptus grandis. The sequence continues at coordinate 6,242,794 of NC_052616.1, read as the reverse complement.
ATTTACTCGTGCTCGACCCGATTGTGGTCAAGACACTTGGAACTCGAGAAGAATTGAGTTTGTTCGAGTAATGCACCAATTAAGCTCGAGCAGCTCGACTCTGTTTTAAGTCCTCAGTTTGGATTAGCTTGCTTTCTTCTTTCTTGGTCGAGTTTCATCTTTCGTCCTGACAATGCAGGTACACGACCAAATGACCAAAAAGATTGGCCTCAAGAAACGGCTCCAAGATCACAGCCACGGGCCCCTTCCATCACTGAACAGACCATCTCACGAGGGCTTCCCGGAGCTCGTAGATGATGGACACATCACCCCCGACTCGGTCCTCGATTTGCCTATCTCGCCAACCGCGTGCCCTGAGTTCGGCAGGAGGAAGCGCTACCGCCCGGCTCCGATCGCCCAGGTGGCGACGGCTCGCCTCTGGTGCCGGCCGGCGACGGACGTGGCCGGGTCCGTCGCCGGCTACATGAACCGGCGGAAGGGCGTCCCTCACCGGTCGCCCCTGTACTGACCACGCGGCGGGAGACGGCTGGGGGGGCACCCCCTGACGGATTTTGGCGCTCTGACAGGAAACAACGGCTTCTCTTTTTGTTTCTTCTCTCTCTTTTTGTTCTCTTCTCTCTTCTTGTAGAGTAATTATCATCATTGTACCGATACAACATGCATGCATCGTTGCATTCGCCGGTGTGAATTACTTGTACGTCGCTAATTATACCTGCCAGTTTCCGAAATTAGCCAGACACGAAATTAGCTAGACAGCATTTCGTGCGGGTCTCATGTCGGCTGCTGAATCGTATCTCCATCCTTTGATCTGTTGGATTTTGCCTGTGTAACGGTGTTCGAAAAAGCAGCCAATGCGTTGGATGCGATTCGATGGCCCTGCTTGCTCGCTGCTGATTCCTCGGGATTGACTCTTCGCCGCACCGCCGCATGAAAAAGTTGAATAATGGGCTTGCCAATAATTTCTCCCGGAATTGAATGGCCTTCCTCTCTTAGCTCCCTGGAAAATGATCTTTTTTTCCGGAGCAACTTATTTTGCTGATAATGATGGTGGTCGTACAATTCAAGGGGCAGCCTCGAAAGTTCCTTTTTCGCGATTGAGGTTTGAAATTGAATTTCACATACTAAAATGATACGGAGAATGGGGTCAATCGAGCAATCTAAAGTTACCTAGCTTAGACTATCTTAACTCAGTAGTGTATACTATCGATGCAATTTTTCTTTTTTCTTTTTTTTTTTAATAACACAAACAGCCTTGTTTATCATTGATTTGAGGATTATAACTATCCACTCTCTCGAATGGATGGTTCACGACGCCACTTGTATAAATTATATTGTGCATTAGGCGATAGAAAGCTTTCCTACTTGGCAACTTTCCTTTGTATTGTAACCTCAAGTATTGACAGTGAATGGCTTGAGAAGCTGAAGATTTGGAGGGAAACAAGTGCTCTCTCTCTCTCTCTCTCTCAGAGTCAAGCACTTGAGAAACAACAGCTGGAGTGAACTGTGAAGGCTGTGGGGGTGACCAAAGATTCCCCAAATCTGGATTTTAGGGGCCTCAAATTGGACAGATGAATTGGATCCAAGACCCCACCAAAACTGGAGAAACACCTCCTGGAAATACACAGCTCCACCCCCACTCTCCTTTTGTTTCTTTCCCAGTTTGTTTTCGTGAAATTAACACGTGAGCTGACCGGCCGACCAAGCGACATGGCAAATTATTATTGGTTGCTGAAACGCTGACTTACTTAAGGACCCGTTTGTCTCGCTTGATCACAGTCACGTGGTACATCCATTATGTGAATTGGCCGCAGCATGACTAGCCGGCGCAATAGTGACTCCCTCTCTTCGCTTTTGTGGCTTGTCGCCTCAACATAATATTGGGGGTGATTAATTCCTAGCTCAGTCCAGTTTCCATTTCTGAAAACTAGGGATTAGACTGATTGGTCCTAGGATCGAGAGCTAATCATTATTTTTTTCTACTACTTGATTCTTCTATTATGAAGAAACAAGGAAAAAAGTTGATCACTTCTTATTTTTTTGAAGAAATTTTTTAAAAAAAGTATATATAGTTAGTCCGGTTCCCCTTAAAATCGGAATTCAGATCGCTCGGACCTTTATTCCACTTTTAGGAATAAAAAATCGGACCGACACTCCTAGGAACCGAACTAAGTCGATCCAGATTTTCAATTTGAATAGTTGGTTTTGCACACCCTTAATCAGTACCATATGACAACAGAGGAAAACCCCCCAGAGGGCATTCAATTTCGTTGGCTCTTCCTCCTCGCCACCTGGTTCCTGGCAGAGCCAGAGAAACAGAACCTTTTGAATGCCTGTCACGAACGAGGCCGGCGAAGAAGAGACAACACCCTACACCACACACTTCTGGTGGATGCGATTCAATTCAAGCGGCGAATTTGTCAGAAAAACACGGGAAAAATAAACCCATTAAGTCTAAGTTTGGTTGGGGGATGTTTTTGGTACTTACTTTTCCTTTTCTGGGGTTGATTTTCTTCCATTTGTTGTGCTTGTTTTGACACGTTGGGGGCGTTGAGGGGTTTCTGAGGGCGCAACGTATTGGGGGTGTCGGAATCTAGGCGAAACAGTGTGCACCGTACGGATTTTTAATGATAGGTTCATAAGCTTCTGACAAACGCCGACGCGGGAATAATCATGGGCACAAAACAAGCTGCTACCGACTTAATTTCAAAGGAGTATCTATATTTTTTTAAAATTATGGTCGGGATTATGGCTCTATTTATTAGAGAAATAATAATGATTTGGAAAAATTTCCTAAAAGTGATTGTTTGTGTTACTTGAAATTATAAGTCAATGCAAAACATTTTTATTATTGTTAATAATTTATATATAATAATTTTCCATAAATAATGAAAATATATATTGTCCATGGAACCTATATTTCAAGAGAGGTGCTGGGAATCATGGAGGGCTGGAAATAACCGTTAAATATATAAATTGGCTAGGTATTGAACACCAAGCACCAGTGGTCTAGTGGTAGAATAGTACCCTGCCACGGTACAGACCCGGGTTCGATTCCCGGCTGGTGCAGACCTCAAGAAAGCTGTGACGACTTGCGATTGTGACCGTTGATTCAGTCACGCCCATTGATCCATTCAAACGATCAATACTTCGCCAACCCTGAGCTTCATCTTTTCCTTTTTCCATGTTTCTTTTAAAGATTAAAGACTTTTAACATAATTGAAAAGAATTACTAAAGCCATTCAATGAAACTAACCACATCAACCGATTGGACAGGAGTTCTAAAGATGTCACCTTCTTTTTCTTTTTCCTTTTTTCGATTAATTTCTCTTAAAAATTAATGGACTTTTAACATCATTAAAAAAACTTACGAAAGTCATCCTCTTTTTCCTTTTCTAAATTTTACTACCTTTTAAAGATTAAAGAACTTTTAACATCATTGAAAAAATTTATGAAAGCCATCTGAAAAAATTTATGAAAGCCATCACGATGTCATTGAAATTAACCACATCGACCGATTGGACAAGAGTTCTCTAAAGACGTCGCTTTCCTTTTCTATTCCCTTTTCTCGATTTTTCTCAATTTTATTACCTTTTGAAGATTAAACAACTTTTCACATCTTTAAAAAAGTTTGCTAAAACCATCTACATGTCAATGAAACTAATCACATCAAATGAATGTGCAAAAGTTCTCAAAAGATGCACTTTTGTTTTTTGTTGGCTTTTGTTGTCATTACCAATCCGGCATTATTCTCGACAAATAAATGAATACTGAGATCCATGATGAAGGGTCTCCTTTGGACCACCTTATTTATTAGGGAACACGGCTACAACATTATCGATGCGAAGGGAGTTTGGCGAAGTCCTCGTGCGCTTGTGAAATCAATGTCTCGTCTACCTCCTCATCACGGTACGCCTCGGGTCGGGCACGTCTCTTCATAGAACTCTCCGAATACATTTTCTTCCTCCATTCTTCAGACGGCTGAGATCCGCTCTGTGCCGCTAGCCAATCGTTGTACTCAAACTGTAGAAGAAGAGGGAGAAGAAGGTGCAAACTTAGTCAAAATGGAATGAACTTATCAATGTCCAAACATGATTCTTTAACAATCGTCCCAGCTGTTGAAAGTCGAAAGTTTCTCCATGTATGTCCGCAATGCTTACCTGAGAGTTGCCTAAATTATGAGTATATCGCTTTGGTACGCCCAAAGCTTCAAGTTTGGAGTACAAATCTTTTACATCTTCCATCATCTCCTCCTCTGATGGAAGAGCGACTCTACCGGACAGAGCACCGGCTATCCACTTGCTCTGATACTCGAACTGGGGAAATGGTACAACCTGGAAAATCATGTCAAGAGAATAATTTACAAAGATTAAGAAAAAGAGCCGGGAAAAACCCACTACAGGAATCGAGGATGATCGGTGCTTGGTACAAACCTTCCATGGCAATCCTACAAATGATAGCCAAGGCGCCAAATGTGGTGGGAATACGTGCTTGTATAATGGTGCGACACGATTGTCATCTACGGACACAATTCCATTGGTTTCAAGAAAAGGGAAATGATATTTGTACCTGAAACAAGAAATGTAACCAGCATGAATTGCTTTGTTTTCCATCATATTCAATAGCATTAGTTTGCCTTTGCATCGAAACTTAAGCGAGATCAGTGAAAGAATACCCGGTGCAATGTAGAATGATATCGGCGCCTATGGAACTCCCGTCGAGGAAAGTGACTTTACCATCTTCATGGGCCTTGTCGATCTGCACTTAGTTCCAGTTCATTAACATATTGAATAGACTACTTGAGGGATCGAGTTTCATAAGATTATTGTGATGAAAGACAGTGAACCCATATATTACCATGGGATGAAGCCACAAATTATCATAGCCAGATTGCATTCCAAGAGTTTCGACTTCATATGATCTAGATGTCACATGAACTTCTTTGGCAACCTGGGCAATGTCCCGAGAGATGTCCACGGCACTTGCAGCACTCCCTATCAGAACAACAACCTGTAGAGAAGCCAAAAATATATTTCTGTTTACAAGCATGCAATTTGACAATCTTGATCAGGAAAAAGAAACATACTGAAAAGAAATGGGGAGGGGAGAATTAAAAATCTCCTATCTTTCTAAATATCATACAAAAAAATAAATGCCAGATAGTTCCAACTCTCTAATAGAGCAGTTTACTCAAAAGGGGGGCACTTAACTTTATGAAAGATTACTTATTCTAAGCAGTCTCAGTTCACCTCATTATGAACTATGAATGATTCAAAATCTTAGCCCCTTCCGTCTTTATGCACCCCTAATCGACATTTACTGCGATATTTACTGCTCAAATAATAAGTAAATCAAATTCAAGAGCATATTCAAAACTATTATGGACAGAAGCGACTGTAATATATAGGCGTGGTAGCAATACAAAGATATATTAAGACAGAGAACAAAGGCCAAGCTACACTGCAAGACTAGGTGAAGAAGACACCTGAAACGTACTAGATCCTGAAATGGCTCGGGTGTACGATAGTTGTGGCTGTGCATTTGCTTCCCTGGCCACAGATCAATGCCTACACAAAAGTGGCCAAAATCATGATATATGCTTACCTGTGTTAATTATAATACGATATGACAAAGTGAGAATGGCAGGTGCGATATATATTGTGACCTAATCAAAATTTACTCATTTCTTTTGACAGTGCGACAGAAGCAACAATGACTCCTTCGAGAACAAGGCCCTCTATGGGGCCAATCTCTCTATGGTTAGGCATAATATACCACAAGTCGATCATATATCCTTGCTAAGAGATGACAAGAATATGCAACCAATGTTTTGCACACTCAGTTATTATCTCACAAAAGTGATAAGGAGCAAAATGAGAGAACTTTCTTTAATTTGCTGTACTTCATTGGTCTCTATATACAAGGTGATCAGATGCAGATCCCAGATGATTGCTGCTAACTTCGAATTCGCTAATTGTAAGAACATCAGACCAGCAACAACAGATGCTGAAGCGAAAAAAGGCAAATTCGTACAGGAAACCTATTCACTTGATTAAACCTCTATTTGCTTTTGTATGGATTAAGACTCTGTCCCCGATCTGTTTAGACATTCAGGAACTGGTCATATTATGTAAAAGAAGTGCTTTTTCCATCCGATTCTCAGTTCTTTTCGGTAGCTTCTAATCCAAATACCAATAAAAAGAAAACTTTGCAAACGTGTTCATAGATAGTCACAGCAATTTCTGAGATAAATAGAGTTCGAGAATCTTCATAGAAGAAGAATTTTGCAATAGCGTAAGTGAGAGTCTGAGATCCTCCTCGTCCGAATAGACACGGCAAAATAAAGCAGAGCAAATTGAAGACTCGTTCCAAGCAGACCTCCAAAAGCGCGACAAATCCCATCAACCATTCCATTTCCGTTGCCGAACATAATCCATGGCAACTCGAATCAAACATGCTATGTGCAAAGCATGGCCAACACCACATTAAGGACACAACAACAGAAACAGGAAAAACACCGCCGAAAATCAAATCTTTCTGTAGCCTGCTGAATCCAATTGAACACATCGAAATTCAAACTGACCGCGAATTATATACTCTACTCTACATATCCAATGAAATCGAACATTACCGGGGATTTCGGCGATTCGGGGCTCCGTGTAGTGCCCGTTACAAACAACCACCGCATCAAAAACTTCCTCTTCTCCGCCGCCGCCTCCGCCGCCTCCGCCGCCGCCGCCGTTGCTCATCCTGCACGTCACCTTCCACTTTCCACCCTCCTCCGCCATCCCGACCCCCACAATCTCCTCCCCGAACCTCACCATTTCTTCAAGCCCGAACTCCCTCGCGAAATCCTCCAGGTACGCCAGCACCTCCTCGTGACCCGGGTACCTCCTCGGGTCGCCCGACCCGTCCGCCCTCGGCAGGAACGGGTAGTCCCCGAACCCCATCACCTCGCGGGGCAGGTTGGTGCGCAGGGACTTGTAGAGGCTCGACTGGACCACGGGCCGGGACGGGTCGATCCCGAGCGGGTCCGGCTCGGTGGCGCGCGTGTAGACCCAGGTGCCGCCGGCGCGGGGCTCCCGCTCGAAGACGGCGACCCTGTGGCCCTCGCGGCGGAGCTCGCGGGCGGCGACGAGGCCGGCGGCTCCGGCGCCGATGACCGCCACGTGGCGGGAAATCATTGAGGCGGCCATGTGCATGGTCGTCGACGAGGGCAAACTTTCTCGTGCCCGAAAAGATGACGAACGAATGGCGACAAAATCTACGGTGGGTGGCGAGAGGGTTTTATCGGCGGCTAAATCATTTCGGGCCCACTAATTTTTGGATAGTAATATTTTTTTGTCCTTTTTTGTTTTTGGGCCGTGAGATGTGCATGAACGTGGTCGCGAATCGCCGTGATGTTCTGAGAAGCTAAGGCTGCTTTGTAAGAGAAGACCGACTTGAATTCCCCAGGAAGAAGAAGGAGAAGCGTTGTGTTTCTCTTCTTCTTTTGGGCTTGCCGCTTTTAGAGAAGGAAAAAAAGTCACGAACGACTCTTGAACTGTATTTAAGTTTTTTTTTTTTGGTAACTGAGGATCTGTCGGAGCATGCCCTTGTTGGCTTACACCAATTTGAGGTTTCACAGGCCTCTGTGGTGGAAGACTAACGGCGACTATATCTTGAGGAAAACTGGCTCAGCAATCCACTAGTAACGCAGGGATTCGAACCCTCAACTTTCATGTGTAGGAAGGAGAGATCTCAATCAACTGCGTTACCACGGTGAATTATATTTAAGTTTTTTTGTGATATGAAAAATCCAAAATTTACGTTTTGGCTATCGGCTAAGGAGGTTCCTCCAGCATAAAAAAAGAAAAATCCAAAATTTATACAACCGTCTTGGTGGCTGCGATAGTTTGGGCTCTCTCCCCCTCATGAAGGGGAGAAGTTCGAATCCTATCACGGTCGCTTGAGTTTTAAGTGAGACGCCAAGGGTGGTGGGTCATTCCATTTACGTGTTTCCCAGGTTTACTCGCTAGCTGCCGACTGCTGACTGTACAGGGTTCTTGGGTCACAAAAAAAAAAAATCCAAAATTTATACTTATGCAACCCTTCATTAAGGTTCTGTTGGATGATTTTTTTAAGTCAAATTAAAGTCATTTTTTTTTATTTCATTTAAGTCACGTGAGGGCTATAAAAACAACATTTGCTTTCAAGCCTCGATGCAAGTAGATTTTTAATGGTCTTTATTGACGGAGAGTAAATGTGTTACATAGGTACCTGTTTGGGACTTCTCGTATTACAAAAATTATTTAAGGGTAAATGCGTGACATTTGACATAGTTTGGGGATTTTTGGGGATTTTTGTGGATTTTTCCTTTAGAAAATGTTGATGTTTCCATTTTCTTCCTCTCAATATTTGTGGAGAAAAGTACTGAAAAATTCTGTACCTATTGTACTTGATCAATTTAGTCCTAAATATTTCAATTGTATCGATAGAAATTTAAACATCTTGACGACTTTGCCAATATATCCATTCAACTGATTTTGATAAGAAATCATTGACATAAACGTTGGACGTTTCACGTGGTTTAACTAGCGTTAATGCGAACAAATTTTACAATTTTTTAACATTTTTTTTTTAATTTGTCATCTCTTTCTTTTCTCTTCTCTTTTCTTTCTATATATATATAATTTTTTTTTTTTACAACTCTAGGCCATGGGAGGGGCGGCCACCCTCGCTGGTCTAGGCGAGGGCCGCGATGCCCTCATTGGCCACAAGAGATGGCATTGTAGCCCTAGCCCAAAACCAAGCAAGGGTCCCATTACCAACCATTACGTGAGGGTTGCAACTCTCTCCTGGATGTAGGCAAGGACATAGGCAAGGGCATAGAGATTCTCACTTGCGACTGGGGAGGGGAGAGGCCCTCATCCAGATCCCGCTTGTGGCCGAGAGGGTCAGCCAACGACCTTGTCGATCCACAGTTGGGAAAATAAAGAAAGGAAAGAAAATAAAAAACATAAAAATAAAAATAAAAAATAGAAAAAAAATGTCCATGTAAGTGTTGGTTATTCACGTAAGACAGTTGACATCCATATCGGCGATTTCCGACCAATTTTGATTGGATGGACTACATTGACAAACCATCAAAATATTTAACAATGAATTGGTATGATCAAAAGATTTATAATTGAATTAACACAAGTAAAATAGGTTTATAACTTCTTCTTCTTTTTTTATTTTTTTGGATACTTTTCCCATATAAGCTCAATGACCCAATCACAGCTAGCATGTTAACAGCGCACATGCAATAGCATTTCTATATATGTAAGTCGAAATGAGCAATGTGTGAACGAAAGACATCAAAGTTTAGGATGGTTCAATTCCATTCTACATATTCAATCAATCGGATCAAGTAGAAAGATAAAAGGAAGAGAGGATTGCAATTGCCTTTGCCACCGGTCTCACTCGCTACAATTACATGCAAACCAAGCTCTTTAATTAGACTTTTGATCTTGGTAAAATATAAAAGATACGAGTTTTCAGAATTGGTCAGGATCTACTGTTAAATATCATGTTATAGTTCCTTTTTTAGACTCTATTTATTTCGCGAAAAATGAATATTATCATTTGTATATCTTGAAATAATTAGCCGGTATAATTTTTTTTATTATTGACAATAATTATATTTAAACATTTTCATGATGACAAATTTTCATTTATTCATTTTTGTTAGAAATATAAACACGATTCAATGCTGAAATATATTTTCTAAATTAATTATTTTCCGCGAACAAATGGAGTTTTACTACCTTTTGAAGATCAAAGAACTAAACTTCTTCAAAAAAAATCACCAAAACCATCTTGATGTCAATGAAACTAGCCACATCAACTTATTACACAAGAGTTATGAGAATACATTTTTTTTTTGTTGACTTTTGTTGTCATCGCCAATCCAATATTCTCTTAGGAACAAAAGAATGTTGACATCCATGATGAATAGTCTACTTTAGGAACCCTTAATTATTAGGAAACACAACTAAAACATCATCGACGCAAAGGGAATTTGGCGAAGTCCTCGTGTGCTTCTGAAATCAATGTCTCGTCAATCTCCTCATCACGGTACACCTCGGGTCGGGCTCGCATCTTCCTCATACTTTCTGAGTACATTTCCTTCCTCCATTCCTCAGACGGTCGAGATCCGCTCTGTATCGCGAGCCAATCGTTGTACTCAAACTGTAGAAGAAAAAGAAGAAGAAGAGGAGGATGCAGCTTGGTCAAAATGGAATGAACTTGTCAATGTCCAAATATGATTCTTTAACAATCGTCTCAGCCGTTGAAAGTTAAAAATTTCACAATGTATTTCATCAATACTTACCTGAGAGCTGGCTAAGTTATGAGTATATCGCTTTGGTATACCCAGAGCTTCGAGTTCAGAGTACAAATCTTCTACATCTTCCATCATCTCCTCCTCTGATGGAAGAGCGATTCTACCAGACAAAGCACCGGCAATCCACCTGCTCTGATATTCAAACTGGGGAAATGGTACGACCTAGAAAATCATGTCAAGAGAATAATTTACGAAGATTAAGAAAATGAGTCAGAAGAAATCTACTATTAGTAATCGAGGATGATTGGTGCTTAGTACAAACCTTCCATGGCAATCCTACAAATGATAGCCAAGGCGCTAGATGTGGTGGGAATACGTGCTTTTATAAAGGTCCGACACGATTGTCATCTACGGACACAATTCCATTGGTTTCAAGAAAAGGGAAATGATATTTGTACCTAAAACAAGAAATGAAACCAGCATGAATCGTTTTCTCTTCCAACATATTCAATAGCATCATATTGTCCTTGCGTGGAAACTTCAGCAGGATCGGTGAAAGAATACCCAGTGCAATGTAGAATGACATTAGCGTCTACAGAACTCCCGTCAAGGAAGGTGACTTTACCATCTTCATGGGCCTTCTCGATCTGCATTTAGTTCGACTTCATTATGTATTGAACACACTACTCGAGAGACCGAGTTTCACGAGAATGTTGTGATGAAAAACTGAGGATCCATCTGTTACCATGGGATGAAGCCTCATATTATCATGGCCGGATTGCATTCCAAGAGTGTCGTATTCATATGATCTAGATGCCACATGAACTTCTTTGGCAACCTTGGCGATGTCCCGAGAGACGTCCACGGCACTTGCAGCACTCCCTATCAAAACAACAACCTATAGAGAAATGTTAAGACGGTAAACAGAGGCCAAGCTACCCTGCAATACTAGTAGAAGAAGACACAAGAAACGTACTAGATCCTGAAATGGCTCGGGTGTACGATAGTCCCCGGCCACAGATCAATGCCTACGCAGAAAGTGGCCAAAGTCATGACATGTGCGCATCGAAGTTAACACGATATGACAGATCGAGTATTAAGTCGAACATTACCGGGGATTTCGGCGATTCGGGGCTCCGTGTAATGCCCGTTACAGACAACCGCCGCATCAAAAACCTCCTCTTCTCCGCCGCCACCTCCGCCGCCGCCGCCACTCCTCATCCTCGATGACACCTTCCACTTTCCACCCTCCTCGGCCTTCCCGACCCCCACAATCTCCTCCTCGAACCTCACCACTTCTTCAAGCCCGAACTCCCTCGCGAAATCCTCCAAGTACGCCAGCGCCTCCTCGTGACCGGGGTACCTCCTCGGGTTGCCCGACCCGTCCGCCCTCGGCAGGAACGGGTAGTCCCTGATCCCCATCACCTCGTGGGGCAGGTTGGTGCGCAGGGATTTGTAGAGGCTTGAGTGGACGACAGGCTGGGACGGGTTGAACCCGAGCGGGTCCGGCTTGGTGGCTGGCGTGTAGACCCAGGTGCCGCCGGCGCGGGGCTCCCGCTCGAAGACGACGACCCTGTGGCCCTCGCGGCGGAGCTCGCGGGCGGCAACGAGGCCGGCGGCTCCGGCGCCGATGACCGCCACATGTTGGGAAACCATTGAGGCGGCCTTGGGGGTGTTAAAGCATATAAGTCAAAGTTGAAGATAAATGTTGCTGGTCAAGAGCTAAGCTCGGGTGGAAACTGTGAAAATGAAGTAAAGGAATTCAAGTTGAAGCCAAAGTTAGATATTGACATTCGGGAGTTAAGTTCGGTGCAAACGGGAAGTAAAGTGAGGCGACTGCTGATTTGGGAAATGCAGTAACAAATGTTGGTGCTAATAATTCAATCAAGGCTGGAAACAACAAATTCAACTCTACTTGTGAGGATAAAGAAAAGCAGAACAAAGAAAGTATGATTTACATCAACAACACGTGCTCATTAAATAACAGATATTCAGTTTTAAGTCAAAACTGAATACCTTCCTTGTTCTGTTATTTTCCCTTGTTCTGTTTTTGACTTCTGTTAATTCAGTTGAACAAGTTTGTTGTTCGCTCACATATAAATACTGAATTGTACGAAGAACTGATTGAATATACACTTTGTAAATTCCTCTCTCTCTCTGTGTGAAAGACTGAATACAGAAGCTCAAGAGCATTTGTTCGATTCATCATCATTGTCAACTTGTTTCTTCATCTTCTCTGTTTTTCTTTCCTGTTCTTGGCTTCTTCACATGGTATCAGAGCTCTCATCCTGGAGAAATCATCTCGATGCTGTATGAAAATGGTTGAATCTACAGCAGATTGAAGTCAGGATTCAAAGCTTCATTGATATGTGAGTTAATGATTCTCATCTTCATCCAGATCTGCATCATAAATAGATTTGCTACAACGATACTGCTAAACTAGCAAGAGCTTGAGTTTACAACCAGAACTGTTCTAAGATCTGGAAATATAGAATGGTAGCAAGAAGCTTGAAATATCCATTCCCTATTCATGTCAACATCTCGAATTTTGTTACCATCAAGTTAACTGAAGAAAATTTCCTTCTATGGCAAGCTCGCCATAGGTTCTTAAGGAGTCAAGACCTGTTTGGGTTTGTTAATGGAGAAGTTCTACCACCTGCTAGAACACTGCAGGTCGAAGAAGGTAATCAAACAATTGAGATTCCTAATCCTGACTATAATGATTGGATCAAGACAGATCAGTTAGTGTCCTCCTGGATTAGTGGTGCTATCTCCGAAAACATACTCAGTTTAATAATTGGCCTAAACACAGCATATGAATTGTGGCAGACCTTGCTCAATCTGTTTACTCAAAAATCTATGGCAAAGGAGTTTGAGTTAAGGGGAAAACTACAAGCTTGTCAGAAGCGTGATAGAACTTTATCAACATATCTCAGAGAGTTTAAGTCTGTATGTGATCAATTGAATGCAATAGGGAAACCAGTGGATGAGCTAACAAAACTGTTCGATGTTTTAGAAGGGCTGGGGTCTGAGTATGAGAGCTTTAAAACAACAATCTATTGTTTAAAGCCACAACCTGAATATGATGAAGTAATCTCACATTTGGAAAGATTCGAAACAAGGCTACAAAACTACTCCTCGAGTCAATTCAGTCCAAATCTAGCATACTATGGCCAAAGGAAGACTGAAGCTATACACAAAGAGGAGTTTAATAGAGATTTTGTACAACAAAATAGTAGTCTTGGAAGTATAAGAGGATATAGTCGTGGAGGAAGAAGTTTTGGAAGAGGAAGATCATTCAATAATAGATATAGAAACTTTGGTTATCTTGGAAGAAATATGAACTACAGAAACAATACTTCGAACTATGAACAGGGCAGCCAACAGCTTAACCAGACTAACACCTCCTCTGCTTTGGGGCCTGGTCAAGGTTTTAGACCATATAATGGTTCAGCTCAAAGGTATACGGATACCAAGATCTATCCTTCTTCGAACTTAACTCTCCATAAAGATATGTAGATGGAGAAAACAACAGAAAACACTTGACTGGAGTGTCAAATTTGTAGAAGACCAGGTCATGATGCACTTCACTGCTGGTATCGCTTTGATAATTCATACCAAGTAGAGGAAGTTCCAACAGCATTAGCTGCCATGCACATCGAAGATCAAGTGGAAATGAGTGGTATCCAGACACGGGTGCAACAGCTCACATTACAGCAAACTCTGGTATTCTTCATAATCCTTCTAGATACCATGGAACTGATACAGTGATGATTGGAAATGGATTGTGTCTGCCTATCACCTATACGGGTGATACATTGTTGCATACTAAAGTGGATTCATTACCTCTGAATGATGTGTTAATTGTGCCTGATATAAAGAAGAACCTTCTATCTGTATCAAAACTAACGGATGATTATCCATGTTCTTTTGTTTTTGATAAAACTGGTGTATACATTAAGGACAATTACACCAACACAACTCTGTTGCTCGGAAGGAAGGTTAAAGGATTGTATCAAGTTGACTCTCACACCACAGAAGCATTTCTAACTCAGAGACACAGAGCTCTAGGAGAGGATCTATGGCATCAACGTTTAGCACACACCAATCCGAAAACACTGCAATACTTGCAAAATCAACAACACATCTACTGCAATACTAGAATACAGAATGTATGTCGAAGTTGTCAAGTTGCAAAACATACTGCTTTACCATTTCCACTATCTGAATCTGTAACATCTACACCTTTAGAAAAGGTTCACTGCGATATCTGGGGACCTTCACCAGTCATTTCATTTCAAAACTTCAAATATTATGTCATCTTTGTAGACGATTATTCTCGGTTTAGCTGGATCTACCCGATGAAAGCAAAAACAGACTTCTATGACATCTTTATTCTGTTTCAGAGACAAGTTGAAAATCAGCTTGATTGCAAAATCAAGGTCTTTCAATGTGATGGTGGAGGTGAATTTGTTAGTTACAAGTTCCAGACACATTTACAAAGCCATGGCATTAAACAACAGGTGTCCTGCCCTCATACACCAAAACAGAATGGTGTTTCTGAAAGAAAGCATCACCATGTTGTTGAATTAGGTCTGGCTATGCTCTATCATGCTAAAGTTCCTTTGAAATATTGGGTTGATGCCTTCTTGACAGCCATTTATATCATCAATATGCTTCCTACACCTAAGCTACTGATGCAATCACCATATAGTAAACTCTATCAGAGAAAACCGAGCTATGATCATCTCAGAGTCTTTGGCTGTGCTTGTTTTCCTTGTCTCAGACCCTATGCACAACACAAGCTAGATCCACGATCTCTTACCTGTATATTCATTGGATATAGTGAACGACACAAAGGATATAGATGTCTGGTTCCTACTACTGGTCGAGTATACATAAGTAGACATGTCATCTTTGATGAAAGGTTCTTTCCTTTTACTAAGTCCTGTGTGACAGAGAACACATCCTATACAACACTATATCGACTATGGACAGAAGAGGTTAAATTTTTGGATCTAGTAAGTCGAAATGTTATCTCCTCATCTACACAAGATTCTATACAACAACTGCATAATAATGGTATCAATCATTCTACTTCATTCTATTTGCCTCTTGAAGAACATGACAATCTTACTTCCATTACAACAACACAAGCCGAAGTTCCTACTCATCAGGATCATTACTTTTCACAAGATCAGGAAGTATCCAGCTCTACAGTTCATCCTGAAGCTGTTCACTTGACTGGAAATAATATCAACCATGCTCCTACTAGTTCTACCTCACAAGGTACAACTACATCTCATCCTATGCAGACTCGGTCAAAATCTGGGATTATCAAAACTAATCCTAAATATGCTTGTCTTGCTGAGTACAAAGTACCTGCTGAACCTAGATCAGTTAAGTCAGCTTTAGCTGATCAAGGATGGTATACAGCTATGAAAGAAGAGATGGATGCTTTACATCAGAATCATACCTGGATTTTAATTCCTCGAACAACTGACATGAATGTGATAGGCTGCAAATGGGTGTTTAAAACCAAATTGGCATCTGATGGAAGTCTTGATAGGTTAAAAGCTCGTCTTGTAGCTAAAGGGTTTCACCAAGAAGAAGGTATAGATTTTACTGAAACTTTCAGCCCGGAGTCAAACATGCTACAATTCGGTTAGTTCTATCTCGTAGCCATGATGAATCAATGGCCTATTCATCAACTTGATGTCAAGAACGCATTCCTACATGGCACATTGATCAAAAGCTTTACATGGAGCAGCCCCCTGGTTTCATACAGTCACAAACACCTAATCATGTGTGTCTCCTCAAGAAATCTCTTTATGGTCTTCGACAAGCTCCTCGTGCATGGTTTGATAAGTTCAGTACCTTTTTACTTGAAAATGGTTTTGTCTACAGCTCAACTGATCCCTCTCTGTTTATTCTTCGTAATGGACAAGACACGGTACTTCTCTTATTATATGTGGATGATATTGTCTTAACTGGTAGCTCATCCTCATTACTTTCGAGTTTAATTCATTCTCTAAGCCTTCAGTTTCACATGAAAGATCTAGGATATCTTCACTACTTTCTTGGCATTGAAGCTAAACGCAACTCTACTGATATGTTTCTCTGTCAAACCAAATATGCAATCGATCTTCTTACTCGAGCTCAATTGATTGATTGTAAACCAATCTCTACTCCACTATCTCAGAGATCATATATCATGCAATCTGATTCCATTCCCTTATCTAATCCTCTTGAATATAGAAGTCTCGTTGGTGGTCTTCAATATCTAACATTGACTCGTCCTGATATTGCCTATGCTACAAACATGTTATGCCAGAAAATGCAGCAACCTACTGTCGCAGACTTTCACAAACTGAAGAGGGTTCTGCGTTATGTTAAAGGAACTATCAGTTGTGGTATTTTTCTCCATTCTCGAAGTTCTAGACAACTCTATGGTTTTTCAGATGCAGACTGGGCTGGTTGCACAGAGACTAGACGATCCACAACTGGCTTCTGTACATTTCTCGGCTCTAATCTCATTTCTTGGACAGCGAAGAAACAGCCTACTGTAAGTCGATCTTCTACTGAAGCAGAATATCGTGCCCTTGCCTCTGCCACTGCTGAGCTTACTTGGGTCAGCTTTGTTCTTCGTGATATTGGTCTGTCACTTTCTTCACCAACTCGTTTGTTCTCGTGATAATCGATGCGCTATTGCTCTTACTGCTAATCCCATTTTACATGCCCGCACCAAACACATCAAAGTTGACTTTCATTTTGTACGAGAAAAGGTTGCTTCTGGCTCTCTCAATGTGTGTTATATTCCAAGCAATTGCCAGCTTGCTGATATTTTCACAAAACCTATCTCACGGTTCGCTCATTTTGACATTCGTACCAAATTGGGCATTGGTTCTTTACCCCTTCCCAATTTGCGGGGGGATGTTAAAGCATATAAGTCAAAGTTGAAGATAAATGTTGCTGGTCAAGAGCTAAGCTCGGGTGGAAACTGTGAAAATGAAGTAAAGGAATTCAAGTTGAAGCCAAAGTTAGATATTGACATTCGGGAGTTAAGTTCTAGTGCAAACGGGAAGTAAAGCGAGGCGGATCATTGATTTGGGAAATGCAGTAACAAATGTTGGTGCTAATGATTCAATCAAGGCTGGAAACGACAAATTCAACTCTACTTGTGAGGATAAAGAAAAGCAGAACAAAGAAAGTATGATTTACATCAACAACACGTGCTCTTACTTTTCATGATTGTAAAGACTTGCCAGTTGTAGCAAGAATTGCTTTGTTGGATACTAGGTTCCTAAAACACTAGCATGCTTGCATTGGTACTGTCCAAACCACTTTGAATGTTGGAACAATCTTTGTGACTCTATATCTAAACTTTAATATCGTTTTTTCAAACCCCCAGCTACTCTATTTTCTAAAAGTCTAAGTCCAGCTCACTGGAACCCCTCAAACTGCTGATTCTATAGTAGCAACACTACACTACCTGATGGTTTATTGAGTGCAGAACCATGCTCTTGATTTGAATTTCCACAATGGAAATGAAGACGCCCTATTCATCTCTATGCAGAATGATCAAACATCTTGCATTCATGTTCCCAGACAGATCCTGAATGAAAAGTTGGCCAAGCTTCTTTCAGAGACTTAGGTCACCAACTATGAAAAGTTGCATCAGAATAACAAACCTTTCCAGTCAACAGACTCTGAGTTCATCCGAAAGAAAAATGAAACTGTTTCCATCAAATTTGGCAAGGAAAATGAAGAAAGTCCTTCTATCTTCTAGACCCTCTTTATGATTTAACCATATGTTCCTGAGTCAATTTCCGAACCAGATCAAAAAAAGCTTGTTCAATACTTCAAAAGTGATGGATATCCTGTCCATTACTATAAAGACCAGTATGCTCATTGTTTCTGGGATCCTTTTTGTCGATGTTCTTACTGCACAAACTCTCCCGACAAGGTAGATCCATATGCAAAACCTCCACCTCAACGGAAGCACAATAAGCCAAAGGACCCTATGTACCAAAGGTACTTGAATGGAAATTCCTCTGTTGACACTCTTGGTGAGTGTGATAAATTTCAGTTTATGGTTTCTTATGTGCCAACTCCACCACCAAAGTTCACTGCTCCAACCTCGGTCTCACCAAATCCACCACCCTCACCTCCTTCATCTCCTCCTCAGGAAAAACCGACTCTTTCCCCGTTTTATAAGCCAATCCTAAAGTGGGCGAAAAAGCATTTCTACCCACTTGAGGTTCCAGCAAAAACACCATTGAGTTCTTCCATCGCCATGTTCCATGACATAGACTTTCCCCCTCTTGTTCGAGAAAGTTCTAAACTCTTGTTTCCTGCTCTAGAAGAATTTATTAATCCATAAGGCAGATATTGGCATGCTCCTAAGATACCTTCCCCCACTGATGTGGATGAACATGGCAGACAGAAAAGAACCCTTGTTGCTGAAGCTGTCTTAAATTGGCAATCGGAGACTCTTTTAGCACAAAACAATACGTTCAAAGCAATTGATTCCAAAATTGTGAATGTGCAACAATATCTTCGAAGGTATGATGAAACCACCAAGAAGATGCTTTCAGATTTCCAAAAGAGGCTTCATGTCTTGGAATCTGGACAATATTTAGGGTATCATCATCTCGAAAGTCCTAAGGCGGAAATAGAAAAACTCAAAAGACAAATCCAGATCCTTGAAGAAGGAAGACTCAATCCATTTCCGACTACTTTGCAAATAGAGCATCCCACTCCACCACTTCAGACGTCTATCTTTGTTGCTCTCACAAATGTTCCTGTCAGACAAGACAAGACAGATGTGGCTGAAATGCGAAATCGTCTCAAGGAACTAGATAGAATAAGGAAAGAAAAGGGAAAGGAGAAGAAGTTTGAAGAATCATCACTTGTTATAAGGGAAAAACTAGATCAAAAGATGCTGTCAAACCAGTTAGAATCTTTCTTAAGAGATTTGGATAATCATGAATCACAACTTGACCTTGTTATTCAACATCCTGATCCTATTATTCCAACAGACCAGATTCTATTTCCAGCAGAATCAACTTTTCCGAACATCTTTGATACTAAATTAGATTCGGTATCCCTCTCATCCTCATCATCCTTCTCAACCCTACCATTGATTCCTTTCCTATTGTACCAGTGACTTCATCAATATACATGACCGACCCACTGGACCAGGATATGGAATCAAACCCCTCTGAACCAGAAGTTGTTTAGCCAAATAATTCCTCCCAGCATATGTCCATTGCATCAAAACAGTTTTTTACCATTGATGATATTCCCTATCACAAATGGCTAGAAAAACTTGAGGAATTTCATACTTGATTAAATGCCCAAGCTCTTACCAATCGGGACAAATATAATGTTCTTTTTTGTTTTGTCATAAGATTTATAGGCATTCTCAAACATTGGTGGCAATCTGTGTTAGAACAAGATCGGTTTCACTTTTTACTCTCACCTGATTTTGGTCATGCCATTACCCTCCTATATCATTTTTTTTTTTTTTGTAGGAAAACCTTCTGACCTAGTAGAGCTTAAAAGGAGAGAATTTTTCAAAAGAAGATGCTACTCTCTCCAAAAAAAACATCTTGATAAGCATTATCAAGAAATGCTTAAACTCTTCTATCAAATTGGAGCTGATGCAAATCTGAAGCATGTTTTCCTGACCTCCATCCCTAAAGAGTTATCCCAGCAGGTTGAGAGAACTTTTCTCACCAAACAAAGAAGAATTTAGGATATTCCGTTAGGAGAAATCCAACAAGAAATCCATTTGTGTCTTGAAGAATTGTGTATCAAACGCCAAATGATCCAGACTTATGTCGACAATAATAGAGAACTTGACATGGCTTGTTCTCGCCAAAAGCTAAAGATCAAATGTTCCAAACAAGATTGCGATGGTTCTTGTGGAAAATCTTCCAGAAAAAAGAAGCACTTCAAGAAGCTTTGGATAAATAAATCCAAGCATGACTCTAAACACTTTTGAAGAAAGAAAAAATGGCGATACCTACGCAAAAAGAAAAATCGCTCAGGCCACAAAAAATCAAATTGATGCTTCGTCTGCAATCAAAAAGGACATTTTGCCAAAAATTGTCCCAAAGCAAAAAAAAGGTTAGAATCACTTGATACTTCATATATGAAACTGGTATTTCTCTTGAAAATGATTATATCGAATCTTTATTCTTTGTGGATGAAGAACCATTTAAATAAACTCTTTGTGGCATCCCTTATTACCAAACTCCCAGTGAAATTGATTTGGATTCAGATTCTGAAGAAATTTTTCACATATTTCTTACATCTTCATAACAAAGCACTGACATATTTTCGAGCCAAACTCATTGCCCCCATTTCCCTGTGAAAATATTCACCTCAAAGTTTGCTAAGCCTATCACCGTCATTGCTCTCATAGACACCGGAACAAGTTCTTCACTTTTAGATACTAAAGTTCTTCCTAAAGAATATTGGACTTCCCGTGTTCGATATTTCAATTCTGCTTCAGGAGGTACTTTCTCTACGAATGTAAGAACCACTCCGATAACTGTCCAATTTTTTCCCCAGTGTTTTATAACCACAAAAATCTTCGAATCTAGTCACCCCAATAAAGATTTGATTATTGGTTGGGACATCATGACTTAGATTTCTCAGCTTCGGATCATTCCTATAAAATATTTTAAGTATAAGGACCAATTCTCCGAATTTGTCAATATCCAAATACTTTTTTCCATTCAAATGAGTCTGTTAGGTCCAATCATGTAAAAGTTGCTAGAATCTTGCTCAGAATCTCATTCTGAATTCGCTCAGAAATGTTCTCATCATTTATGAGAAAATCCAGAGTTCTTTATTCGCATTCATTTAAAAAAGAATGAAGATATCAATCCAACCAAAGTGAGTCACATGGGAATAAACCAAGAACGTCTGGTTTTAGCTCAAAAGGAATGCTCAGAACTATTACAACAAGGCCTTATTGAAATCTCCGATTCTCAATGGGTTTGTGAAGCTTTCTACGTCAATAAGCGTACTGAGCAAAATAGAGAAAAAATGAGATTGGTAATTAATATCAGCCTCTTAACCTTTTTCTCAAAGATGACAAATTTCCTTTACCCTCAAGAAATTCCCTCTTTGCTGGATTATCCAAGGCCCAAATCTACTCTAGATTTGATCTTAAAGCCGGATTTTGGCAATTGGGCATCCATCCTAAAGACAGACCCAAGACAAGATTATGTATCCCAAATCAACATTTTCAATGTAAAGTTCATTTTGGTTTAAAGGTGGCACCATCTCTATTCTAAAAGGCCATGTGTCGAATTTTCCTATCAATCCCGTCAAGTGTAGTTGTATACATTGATGTTATCCTGTTCTACAGTCCTGATGAGGAGTCACATTGTCAATTTCTTGAACAATTTGCAAAGATCGTGAAAAAGCATGGGATCACGCTTTCTCAAACAAAGATGAACATTGCCTAGACATAAATTGAATTTCTTAGTATGCACCTTAACAAGAGAACATACTATCCAGGGCCACATATTGCTCAGGAATTATTAAAATTTCACAAGGAAAACTTCACAACAAAGCAAGTTCAGCAATTTCTTGGGATAATTAATTATCTCAGAGACTTTGTTCCAAATCTTGCAAAGTTGCTGATTCTACTATAATCAATGCTAAAGAAGAATCTCACACCTTAGGGAAAATCTTAGACTAAAGTAGTTGTTGAACTCAAGGAGATTATGCAAACTCTTCCCCCGTTACAAATTCCATCAATAGGGAAGATAATTCTCCAGACTTACGCCAGTGATGACTACTGGGCCGCCATCTTGTTTGAAGAAATCAATAGTAAGAGACATTTGCGTGCCTATAAAAGTGGAAAGTTTTCCCAAGCTGAAATGCATTATCATTCCACTTTCAAAGAAATTTTGACGGTGAAAAATGGAATAAAAAAGTTTGAATTCCATCTCATCGACCATTACTTCCTAGTAGAATTGGATATGGCATCTTTCCCCCAAATGACCAACTTCAAATAGAAGCAGGTTCCAAATTCTCAACTGCTTCAATGAGCTGAATGGTTTTCAAAATACTCTTTTGAAACCAAACACATTGCTGGGAAGAAGAATGTGCTTGCTGATTTATTGTCAAGACCAAAAGCACCAGCAGAAATCAACATGTACATCATGAGGCATGCTTTTCATACTATGCATCATAATGAAAAGTACAAGATTGAGAGGATAACAGATTGGCCAAGCTAGCGATACCCTTAGGAGATTGTGGAACAAATTCATAATGACAGCCTCATTGAAAATCTGGAAAATCTCATGTGGCAATTGTTGGAGAAATCTTCTTGAAGTGTTTTGAAGCTGACAAAACGTTTCCATCAGTCTAGTCTGAAGGCTTGCAGACTCTGCTATTTAAAGTCTGAAGACCTCCGGACAGCCAGACTCAAGACTCAAAGTCTATCCTCATTGACAGTCTCTAATCCGTTGAAGAAAGGTTATCCAGAACTGGATGTTTCGTTAAGGATTTAACCTTATCAACTGGAGAAGATCTCGTGGCTGGAAAAGACATAACGGAATCCTTTGATTGATCGAAGATTGACTCGATAATTGAAAATCCGGTGATTGCCTAAATATTATTGAAAGGTTCTACTTATGGAAACCGAGATCCTGATTGTATGGGCGAACAGGATTGATGGGCTATCGACACGTTCCTTTAATAGCTCGAACAATCTTTCTAATTGATTCCGTCCAACGGGTAGATTGGAGGAATTCCTTTGGTAAGTGCCAACGGGTATGATGTCATAAAGGAGTATATAAGGAAGACGGTCTTAGTTGTTCAAGGTGTGCGCGATAGAAGAATTCCAAAGTCTGAAGCTCATTTTTGTTTAGACAATTACTCTGAGCGAATACTTGTATACAAAAGAGAGTTTATATTTGTGAGAAATCTTGAGGAGGTGTGGTAGAACATCTACACTGTGGAATCAAGGCAAAGCTGTGCTATAACTTCTCTTTTGTTCATAGTGGAATCCAGCCAATAGGCTGTCAGTGAAGAAGAGTGGACGTAGGCTTGATATAAGTTGAACCACTATAAACCGCGTGTTCAATTTTCTCTTCTCTCGCTTACTTTGATTATCGTTTGTCTCAAATCCATCAACTGTCTAGTATTGTGCAATTATCGAAGAAAAATCTTTTATATACCTATTCACCCCCCTCTAGGTACTTATACTAGCAATATTAGCAATGTCACACAGAACTGTTCAGGCTTAATGGAGGTTCAATTCTTTATCCTTTTGGATTAAATTCGGACTATCCTTTCATACATCCTCTCATCTGGAAGGAAGATGATTTTTTTGACCAACTTCAATGGTTATTATGATACTTAAACAATAAGTACTTAATAGCTATTGAAATTCCAACCAGAAAATTCATTGCCAACCTCACTAGGATATTTGGACTCGGTAGAGGAAACACTGAAAATGAGAGTGATAGAAATCTCTTAGATTTCCTTAATTGGTTCTATCCTCCTACTCACTGAAAATATCTCTTACAAAAGGAATTAAGAACTACACAACCAAATCCTGAGGTCCATACTATTTTATTCTTTTGACGACCATGGGCTTTTGTCACAAATAATGGCAACATTACTAATGCCCCTTAGGCTATAGGTACTACATCCTATAAACCTCAAGTATACAGTGCAGAAGCTCGGATTTATAAATCATATTCAAGACTTGTTGGTTACTGTGAGCACCGGTACCGAGAACTCCAAAGAGTTTTGTGCCATGAAAATAAAACCATTCCTAAAGATGCATGGAACTGTAATGTAGTTACTGCATGGGATCATTATAACTTAGCACCAGAAGCCAAAGAAGCACTCGAGAAATTCAGACAAGCTACATCATCACAGGAGCATGAAATGACAGACACAGATCACCCAACACAATCCTCTCAAGACCCTTACGCACAATGGGGAGATCCTCTTTCATAAGATCTCTATGATCAAGGACCTTTGTCCTTATCCTTAGGCATGGACACAGCCTACTATGCTCAACCATCCAATTGACCTTAGCCAAGCATTCCTGCCGACACTACATCCTCCTCCTAGAATCAAGCGAAAGCATCCTCGCTGAACCAAATCCTCTCACTAGATGCACTTGAAGGACTTGAGCAGAAATAGGAAAAACATCTTCTGGCAATGCATAGTTTAGACGACTCAGATTATGACTACAATGCTCGTAACGGACGAGACTACTGATCGTACAAGTCACTGTTCACTTTTACAGTAGTAGTAGGCTAGGGAAATCACTGTTTACTATTACTGTTCATACCATGCAAATAATTCCCTACCGGAAGTTTCCGGCGCCTTTATTTGTTTCAAGACCCGTGAGCTTGGTCCTTATTTGTTTGTGACCTCTTACTACCTATAAAAGGCAAGGATGATGTATTATGTTGGGCAGAGTTCCTTGAAGTAAAGTGAGTATTTTTTGCGAAACTCTCTCATGGCTTTCTAAACTCATTCTTCTTCTCTAACTTAGTAGAATCCTCTGAGAAATGCATCTCAGATAGTTAGAAATGTTACCATTCTGGTTCTATCTGGGTGTCTCTAGGCTCTGAACTAAAGGTCATGGTGGTTTTCTACTAAAAGGCTGTCCTTGAAGGACTTGAACAGGAAAGGTTCACCTGCTGTGGGAAGGCATACCTGTAGAAAATTGACTCCATTCTCCCTAGTTCTAAGCCTAGGTCTATTCAATGGGTAAATATGTTACGCAATTACGTGTTTGGGACTTTTGATGTTATAGAAAAGATTTTAGGATGAATGTATCACAATTAGCATAATTTGGGGTTCTTGGTGGATTTTCCCTTCTATTTCCATTTTCTTCCTCTTAATATCATATTAACATGGAAAAGTATCAAAAAAGTTTAAACCTATTACACTTATACCAATTTAGTCATAAATCTTTCAATTATACCAATTGAAACCTAAATGTTTTGACAATTTTGCCAATATATTCCATTTGAACAATTTTGACTGAAAGTCGTTGACGTGGACATTAGCCATTTCGTATGATACAAGCGCTTAACACAATTTACAATTTTTTAAATTTTTTTCTAAATTTTTTTATTTCTTATTTTTATCATTTCTTATTTTTCTCTTCTCTTTTTTTTTTTCCCTCTTTCTTTATATTTTTAAATTACAACTCTTGGACGTGCAAGGGCTAACCACCCTCACCTCATTTGGGCGCGG
Source organism: Eucalyptus grandis (assembly GCF_016545825.1). Lineage (NCBI taxonomy): Eukaryota > Viridiplantae > Streptophyta > Magnoliopsida > Myrtales > Myrtaceae > Eucalyptus > Eucalyptus grandis. The sequence goes on along the minus strand of NC_052616.1, from coordinate 6,217,233 downwards.
GCCTTGACTCGTTGCCCGGCACAAGAGAGGGCATTGTAGCCCTAGCCCAAAATTAGGCAACGGTTGCATTACCAGCCATTAGGCAAGGGGCCTTCTCCTAGATTTAGGCGAGGGCACGGAGATCCTCACCTGTGGGGGGGGTGTGTGAGGGCATCCAAATCTCCCCTATGGCCGAGATGGTTAGTAGGTGACCTCGCCAGCCCACAGTTTGGGAAAATAAAGAAAGGAAAGTAAAAAATAACAAAAAAATAACAAAAAATTGTAAAAAACAAAAAAAAAAGTATCAACTTTAATACCGGTTGTTCACATAGGACATTAATGTCCATATCAGTGATTTCTAGCCAATTTTGATCGGATGGACTACATTGATAAACCGTGAAAATGTTTAAAATTAAATTGATACGATTGAAATATTTACGATTGAATTGGTACAAGTGAAATAGGTTTATGATTTTTTCTTTTTAATACTCTTCCCGCATAAGCTCAATGACCCAATCGCGGCTAGCAAGGTAACGGTACACATGCAATAGCATTTCTATATATGTCAATCAAATGAACAATGTGTGAACAAAAAACATCAACGTTTAGGATGGTTCAACTTCAATCTACATATATTCAATCAATCAATTGGATCAAGTAGAAAGATAATAGGAAGAGAGAATCGCGGTTGCCTTCACCACCGGTCTCACCCCACTGTAATTTCATGCAACGCTAGCTCTTTGATTAGACTTTTCATCTTGGTAAAATATAAAAGATACGATTTTTCAGAATTGGTCATAATCTACTATTAAATATCTGATTATAGTTTCTCTTTTTAGGCTTTATTTATTTCACAAAAAATATATACTATCACTCGTATCTCTTAAAATAATTAGTCGGTATAATTTTTTATTATTAACAATAATTATATTTAAATATTTTCGTGGATAATTAAAGTCATTTATTTTTGTAAGCGATATAAGTGATTTAATTTTGGAATATATTTTCTAAATTAATCATTTTCTACAAACAAACGGAGTTACTGCCTTTTGAAGGTCAAAGGACTATTAACACCCTTGATAAAAATAACTAAAACCATCTAGATGTCAATAAACTAACCACATCAATTAATTGCGCAAAAGTTCTCAGAATATGTTTTTTTGTTGGCTTTTGTTGTCATCGCCAATCCAATATTCTCTTAGGAACAGAAGAATGTTGAGATCCATGATGAATGGTCTACTTTAGGCTCCCTTAATTATTAGGAAAAATAACTTCAAGATCATCGATGCGAAGGGAATTTGGCAAAGTCTTCATGCGCTTGTGAAATCAATGTCTCGTCAATCTCCTCGTCACGGTACACCTCGGGTCGGGCTTGCATCTTCCTTGTACTTTCTAAGAACATTTCCTTCCTCCATTCCTCGGACGGTTGAGATCCGCTCTGTACCGCGAGCCAATCGTTGTACTCAAACTGTAGAAGAAGAGGCGGGTGCAATTTAGTCAAAATGGAATGAACTCGTCAATGTCCAAACGTAGTTCTTTCACAATCGTCTCAGCTGTTGAAAGTTAAAAATTTCACAATGTATTTCATCAATGCTTACCTGAGAGTTGGCTAAGTTATGAGTATATCGCTTTGGTATGCCCAAAGCTTTGAGTTCAGAGTACAAATCTTTTACATCTTCCATCATCTCCTCCTCTGATGGAAGAGAGATTCTACCAGACAAAACACCAGCAATCCACTTGCTTTGATGTTCAAACTGGGGAAATGGTACAGCCTGGTTCACGTCAAGAGAATAAATAAATAACAAATATTAATAAAAAGAGTCTAAAGAAATCAAATACAGGAATCGAGGATGATCAATGCTCGGTATAAACCTTCCATGGCAATCCTACAAATGATAGCCAAGGCGCCAGATGTGGTGGGAATACATGCTTGTATAATGGTCCGACACGATTGTCATCTACGGATACAATTCCATTGGTTTCAAGAAAAGGGAAATGATATTTGTACCTAAAACAAGAAATGAAACCAGCACGAATCATTTTGTTTTCCATCATATCTAATAGCATCAGTTTGCCCTTGCATCAAAACTTAAGCAGGATCGGTGAAAAAATACCCAGTGCAATGTAGAATGATATCGGCTCCTACATAACTCCCGTCAAGGAAAGTGACTTTACCATCTTCATGGGCCTTTTCGATCTGCACTTAGTTCCGCTTCATCAACGCATTGAACAGACTATTCGAAGGATCGAGTTTCACGAGAATATTGTGATGAAAGATAGAGGAGACATCTATTACCATGGGATGAAGCCATATATTATCGTGGCCGGATTGCATTCCAAGAGTGTCGTATTCATATGACCTAGATGCCACATGAACTTCCCTGGCGACCTTGGCAATGTCCCGAGAGACGTCCACGGCACTCGCAGCACTCCCTATCAAAACAACAACCTATGGAGACGCCAAAAAAATAAACCCGTTTACAAGAATGCAAAATGGACAAAAGCGACCGTAAGACTAGGAAAAGAAGACACCTAAAACGTACGAGATCCCGAAATGGCTCGGGTGTTCGATAGTTGTGGCTGTGCATTTGCTTCCCCGGCCACAGATCAATGCCTACGCAGAAGTGGCCAAGATCATGGCATGTGCCAATCGACATAAACATGATATGACAGATAGAGTATTGAATCAAACATTACCAGGGATTTCCGCGATTCGGGGCTCCGTGTAATGCCCGTTACAAACAACCACCGCATCGAAAACCTCCTCTTCTCTGCCGCCGCCGCCTCCGCCGTCATTCCTCATCGTCCACGCCACCTTCCACTTTCCACCCTCCTCCTCCTCCGCCTTCCTAACCCCCGCAATCTCCTTCTCGAACTTCACCACTTCTTCAAGCCCAAACTCCCTCGTGAAATCCTCCAGGTACGCCAGCACCTCCTCGTGACCCGGATACCTCCTCGGGTCGCCCGACCCATCTTCCCTCGGCAGGAACGGGTAGTCCCCGAACCCCATCACCTCGCGGGGCAGGTTGGTGCGCAGGGACTTGTAGAGGCTCGAGTGGACCACGGGCCGGGACGGGTCTATCCCGAGCGGGTCCGGCTCGGTGACAGGCGTGTAGACCCAGGTGCCGCCCACGCGGGACCCCCTCTCGAAGACAACGACCCTGTGGCCCTCGCGGTGGAGCTCGCGGGCAGCTACAAGGCCGGCAGCTCCGGCGCCGATGACCGCTACGTGTTGGGAAACCATTGAGGCGGCGGCGGGGGGATCTCGGCGAGCGAAGGGAATTACCGAGGCGAAACTTTCTTGTGCGCGAAATAATGACGAACGAATGGCGACGAGTCTAAATTTATGGTCGGTAGCGAGAGAGTCTTAATAGGCGGCTAGGCAATCTCTTCGGGCGCACCACTAATTGCATTTCGTTTTCCATTTTTGTTAGTTTGGCAGTGAGATGAATGAACGGGGTCGCGAATCGCGATGATGTCCTGAGAAACTAAGGCTGTTTGTGAGCAAAGACCGACCTTGAATTCCCCGGCAAGAAGAAGCGTTGTGTTTTTTCGAATCTTAGGCTTGTTGCTTTTATAACAGGGAAAAAGTTATGAAAAATCTCGAGTTATATTCACTATGATACATTTAGTTTGAATTTTTTTTATGACATAAGAAATTTCAAATTGTGTCCAATGTGACGCATTTATCATAAATTTTTCTTGTAATATAAAAAATTCCAAACTTATATGTATGCGACATGTCTGTCCTCTACTTTCGTCAGATTTTTTTTTTTTTTCAGTTAACCACGTAAGTGCCATATCGTTTTCCAATATCAATGGAGGTGGATTTTCAATAGTCTTTACTAACAAAACTTCTTGTGATTTTTTGTGTAATAGAAAAAAAAAATTAGGGTAAATGAGTCATAATTGGCATGGTATAGGACTTTTGATTGCTTTTACCTTTTAGAAAATGCTGATGTTTCCATTTTTCATCCTCTTAATACAACATTGGCGTGGAAAAGTATAAAAAAAAATTCCTAAACCTATTATGCTTGTATCAATTCAATCTTAAGTCTTTCAATTGTACTAATTAAAACTTAATCATTTTGATGATTTGCTAATGTAGTTCATTCGACTATTTTTTATAAGAAATCGTTGACATGGACTACAGGTGTCTTATGTGGCACGGTAGTGCTGGCACGGGCAAATTTTACTATTTTTTATTTTTTTTGAATTTTTTTAAAAATATTTTTGTCCCTAACCCAACCTCTATAGACTCAAGCTCAAGCACTGGGGTTTCAGGCTCGGCATTTTTGGACTCGAGCTTGGCCTCAATGGACCACGATAGACCTAACCTCGGCCTCTGGACCTGAGTTTGCTGTTAAAAGCTTGGGAAGCAGTGTTTGTGTTTCCAAGCCCAAGCATAACTTTTTTGTCCAAGCGCTAAATTTCTAGTCATAGTTTGAAAAATGATTTTCACTATATTAAAAACAAAATTATTTCCCTAAATTTAAGTATAAGTTTTGTGTTAACTCATTTTCTCAAGCGATCTAAATGCCAAAAAATATGATGAAATTATTTTAGCGAAAAATATTTTTTACAAAACAAACAGAGGCTAAATTTCTACTCGAAAGAGACAAAGAGAAGATGATAGAACTTATACTTGTTCAAGTGTGAATTGGAACCAACCAAAAAAAAAGTGTGAATTGGGAAAAAAAAAAGATTAAGGCTATGTTTGTTTCGTGAAAAATAATTTTTCAGGAAAGTATTTTATTCATTTTCTAGTGTTTGGTTCTTTAAGGAAAATAAGTCAATGACAAATATTTTCCTAATCAATAGAAAATGTTTTCCTACCAAAACCTATAATCTGGAAATTGGAAATCATTTTCCAAAATATGCCTAGACATCGGCATTTGGATCGAAAACTCTATATATGGACATAGGAACACCAATGCTAAGGTGGACAAATTTAACAATTTTTTTAAAAGAAATTTTCCATAAATAATGGTAGAGATGGGGCATTCGTGATTTATAGTTTACATGTTTTTCGGGAACCAGCGCTTCGTACCGCATTAGCAACATGGCAACATAAACAATGCAAGAATGGAAATTTCAGGAAGTATTGTTAAATGGATCAAGCAGCTTTACCAACAAGCACTAGTGATCTAGCGGTAGAATAGTACCCTACTACGCTACAAACCCAGGTTTGATTCCCGGCTGGTGCATCGCCACCCATGAGGAGCTGTAATGACTTGCAACCGTGATTCTTCGTTTACCTTATTTCGTTTTCTTTTTTCGATTTTTCTTAATTTTGCTACCTGTTGAAGATTAAAGGACTTTTAATATCTCTGAAAAATTTCATCAAAATCATCTCAATGTCATTAAAACTAACCACATCAACTGATTGGGCAAGAGTTCTCAAAAGATATTGCTTTGTTTTTTGGTTGGTTTTTGCTGTCATCGCCAATACAATATTCTCTTTAAGGAACAAATGAATGTTGAGATCCATGATGGAAAGTCTATATTAAGCACCCTTATTTATTAGGAAAAACAACTACAATATCATCGATGTGAAGGGTATTTGGCGGAGTCCTCGCGCACTTGTGAAATCCGTGTCTCGTCTCCCCCCTCATCATGGTACACCTCGGCTTGGGCGTGCCTCTTCCTTGAACTCTCCAAGTACATTTTCTTTCTTTGTTCTTCAGACGGTTGAGATCCGATTTATACCGCGAGCCAATTCTTGTACTCAAACCGTAGCAGAAGAGGGAGAAGAAGGTGCAAACTTAGTCAAAATGGAATGAACTTATCAAGGTTTGAACATGATTCTCTAACAGCCATCCCAACTGTTCAAAGATTCTCCAATGTATGTCTGCAACGCTTACCTGAGAATTGGCTAAGCAATGAGAATATCGCTTTGGTATGCCCAAAGCTTAGAGTTTGGAGTATAGATCTTTCTCATCTTCCATGATCTCTTCCTCTGATGGAAGAGCGATTCTACCGGACAGAGCACCGGCTATCCACCTGCTTTGATACTCAAACAGGGGAAATGGAATGACATAGAAATTAATGCCAAGAGAATAATTTACAAAGATTAAGAAAAAGAGTTGAGAAAATCAATTACAAGAATCGAGGATGATCGGTGCTTGGTATAAACCTTCCATGGCAATCTTACAAATGATAGCCAAGGCGCCAAATGTGGAGGGAATACGTGCTTGTATAATAGTCTGACATGAAAAAGGAAAAGATACTTGTACCTAAGACAAAAAAATAGATCCAGCATAAATCGCTTTGTTTTCCATCATATTTAATAGCATCGGTTTTACTTTGCCTTTGTGTCCGAAACTTAAGCGGGATCAATGAGACGATACCTAGGATAATGTAGAATGACATCGGTGCATACAGAACTCTCATCGAGGAAAGTGACTTCACCATCTTCATTGGCCTTTTTGATCTACACTTCGTTCACTTTCATCAATGTATTGAAGAAAATACGACTTTCACGAGGGTATTGTGTTGAAAGACAGGACCGATTTATTACCATGGGATGAAGCCACATATAGTAGCCGTGTTGAATTCCAAGAGTTTCGACTTCGTATAATCTAGATGCCACATGAACTTCTTTGGCAACCTTGGCAATGTCCCGAGAGATGTCCGCAGCACTTGCAGCACTCCCTATCAAAACAGCAGCCTATTAAGAAGCCAAAAAAAATAACTCTGCTTAGCATGCAATTTGACTATCTTGATCAGGAAAAAAAAACCATCTTGCTTTCTAAGACAGCAAACACACGACAAGCTACACTGCAAGACTGGGGGAAGTAGACACCTGAACCATTCTAGATCCTGAAATGGCTCGGGCGTACGATAGTTGTGGCTGTACATTTGCTTCCCCGGCCACAGATCGATGCCTACGCAGAAGTGGCCAAATCTTGAAATGTGCCAATCGACATTAACATTATATGACAGATTGAGTATTAAATCGAACACTACCGGGGATTTCGGCGATTCGGGGCTCTGTGTAATGCCCATTACAAACAACCACCGCATCAAAAGCCTCCTCTTCTTTGCCGCCGCCTCCGCATTCGCCGTTGCCGCTGCCATTTCTCATCCTCCACCTCACCTTCCACTTTCCATCCTTCTCCACTATCCTAACCTCGATAATGTCCTTCTCAAACCTCAACATTTCTTCAAGCCGAAACTCTGTCGCCAAATCCTCCAAGTACACCAACACCTCCTCGTGACTCGGAGACCTACTCAGGTCGCCCGACCCGTCCACCCTCGGCAAGAACAGGTAGTTGCTGAACCCCATCACCTCACGGGGTAGATTCGTGCGCAGGGACGTATAGAGGCTCAAGTGGACCACGGCCCGGGCCGGGTCAATCCCAAGTGGGTCAGTCTCGGTGCTGGATGTGAAGACCCAGGTGTCGCCGACGCGGGACTCATGCTCAAAGACGACGACCTTGTGTGGCCCTCGAGGCGGAGTTCACGGGCAGCTACGAGGTCAGCAGTCGGCGCCAATGACTGCCACGTGGTGGGAAATCATTGAGGCGGCCATGGGGGTTTCGTCCATTACTGCAATCTTGGCGAGTGAAGGGAATTATGGAGGCGACACTTTCTCGTGCGCGAAAAAATAACAAATGAATTGCGACAAATCTATGTTGGCAAGAGAGTTTTTCAGCGGCTAGGCAATCTCTTCGATCCGACTAATAATTGGATAAGAATTACTATTTTTATCCTTGAGATGAATGAATGGATGTTATGAGAAACTAAGGGCACGTTTGACAATCTGCTAAATAGTATTTGATTCTATTATTTTGTTTTCGGAAATAGATTTGGAATAGAAATCCATTTGATAAATTTTTTATTTTCTGAAACAAATTTGTTCCCAGGAATAAATTAGGAATAGAATTAAGGAATAAAAAAGAGTTACATTTTTGTTCTCCGGAACAATTCTAAAATCAAGCCAACCCAAATTTCTTTTTTTCTCTTTTCTTTTCTTCTTTTCTTCTTGTTCTTCTTCCTTCTCTCTTCTTCTTTCACCGTTGCCATTGTCCACCATCGTTGGTTGCTGACGACCAGTTAGGCAAGGTCTCGAGGAGATTTAGCAAGCTCACTGGAGGTTTGCTTAGCCACCGACAAGGCTCGGCCTCGCTTGGGCCTTCCTCGGCAACCGACAACTGACAAGCCTCGCTTAGCTAGGCGAGGCTCGGACCTCCCTCGGCCATTGGTGGGGCTAAACCCTATGTAGCACGGACACTCTCCGGAAGCCTTCGTGTCGTGTCCGACACTCCGACACGTGTCCGACACCCTCCGACACGTCCCGACACGCGGTCAACGAGTGTCGAAAAATCCGACACGTGGTCAACTCTTTCCGACACGCTCCGACACGTGAGTCCAGAATTCCGACACGCGATTCCGACACGCACGGGGTCAATTTTAAAAATTTATAATACTTGAGGTGTCAAAATATAAATATACACAAAAGAAGTAATAAAAGAAGTAATAAAATTGCTATAAATATACACACACGGGGTCAATTTTTTTTCAGTTTTATTTTTTTTAAAAGTCTTTTACTCTGAAAGAAGTAATAAAAAAATGCTATATATGATAAATAAATAAATTTAAAAATATCATTTCAGCATGTTTCTTTAAACAATGTTTTTTTCCTCTAAGTTTTGTGTATTATTGTAACAAACTAAAATAATGAATGATATTATTTAATATTTTTTGTGTAAATTAATTCTAGGCTATTTTTATTATTATTTATTTATGTGTTTATATATAAAAATATATCTAATATATATCGTGTCGGAACGTGTCGAAATTTTCTATTTTTAAGAAATGACGTGTCGACGTGTCGTGTCGTGTCGTGTCACGTGTCACGTGTCCGTGTCGGTGCTACATAGGCTAAACCTCGCCGGGCCACCAAGAGGTCGGCCTTAAGCCCCGCCGGTGGTTGGGCAAGTTTGGCATCGCCAAATCTAGATGAGGCTCCTCGCCTAACGAAGGCTCGACCAAGCCTCTCCCAGCTGCTGGCAAGGCACGACCTCGTCGAGGGTCGATGACGCTCTAGCGAGGTCACCGGCCCTTATTTGGCCGATTACCAGTCATGTTGAGGCCATCGACCAGCTGAAGCTTGAAGAAGAAGAGAAAGAAAAGAAAAAGAAAAGAAAAGAAGAAGAAAAAAATTATTTAAAAATTAAAGGAAAATTGTTTAGATTAGAAATTCTAAGAATCGTACTAAATACAATTCTATTTCGAGAGTAGAAATTTGGATAGTTGCCAAACGCCTTAAAATGCTTAGAAATTATTATTGAGAATAGAATAAAAAAGAATCATTTCTGATAAAAAAATTGTTTCTGAAAATAGAATGGTTACTAAACGCACCATAATGATGCGTGTAAGAAAAGACCGACTTGAATTGCCTGGGAAGAAGAAGCATTGTGTTTGTTTGCTTTTTAGGCTTGCTACTAGGCTAGAAGCCACAAAAATCTTAAATTATACACATTGTTGTACATTTATTTTGAGTTTTTTTTTTTTTTTTTTGCGATATCAAAAATTCCCAACTAGATCCAATATCTTTGGATTTGAGCTTCACCTTGGTGGATCTTGATGGATACCGATGGATCTAGCCCTAACCTCTAAATTCGAGTTCATTCCTAAAGGCCCAGAAGTAGTCCAAGGGTTGACTTCTAGTCATAGTTTGAAACATGATTTCCAATTTGTTAAAAAGGAAATCATTCCTTTTTAAATTTAAGTACAAGTTTTCTATTGACTCATTTTTTTAGATAATGAGAAAGTTCAAAATGAAGAAATTTAATTCTTTAAAAAATATTTTTCACGAAATAAGTGGAATTCAAATGTCTACCTAGTGATATGGAGAGAATGAGTTAGTCTCACCCTCCCTTCCCTCTTTTTTGTTGATTTTGTTTGCGTTTTATTGCTTTTTCTTGCTTTTCCTTCTCTCATAATTTAGATTTGGGCACTCTATTCTCTCGGTCTAGTTTTCGATTTTAGAATTTGAACTCTATTAATCTAGTTCTAGATTCTGGTACTATCTTCTCCTAATCTAATTCTAGGAATTTAATAAATATGCTTTTAGAGATTCAGTGACCCTTTACTTTGTTCATGTATAAGTTATCCCCTTCAGCTTCAGTGATAATTGTAGGAGTTTTGGTATTTCATTGAATTATGAAGTTTTGCTTCTTCACATGTTAAATCTGTGTTTCTTAACTTATTTTGGTTGTTTCCATATGACGATGGTGTAGAGGAAGCTGAACTTAGGCTCACAACGCCAAGTGGTAACGTTGTAAACATTGGGGAAGAAATTTTTGGCGTGTGCTCATCACTGACAAAGACACGATATCTAGTAATCGGCTGTCGATTTTGTTTAATAGATTCATTCTTGTGAAATGAGTGTATGCTTAATTTTGCCAGTGCTCCGTTAATCTTCCTTGTTTGTTAGATTTGGTTTTGCTTTTCAGTATTTCTGCTTTGTTTTGATTTGTTTTGCTTTTAAGATTATGTACTTCTGTATCCCTTTAAGTAATGAATACAATTTTCTTTCTAAAAAAAGTGCAAATTGAGAAAAATGAAAACATTAAATCTAATGCGGGGATGTTTCTGGTACATTATTTTCCTTTTTGGGGGCTGATTTATTTTTCTTTTGATTGTGTTGGTTTTGATTTGTTCATATGCACTTCTAACTTCATAAATAATGGTAGAGATGGGTAATTCCTAATTTGTATTTGACTCGTTGGGGTGTTGAGGTCTCAGAATCTTTAGGTGAACCAGTGCTTCGTATTGCTTTTAATGTTTGGGTTTATAAGCTTTAATTTACACCCGCATGAAAAAAAACATGTGTAAAATTTTTGACAGCCCCATCGTCCCTTTTAATTCTGCCGCGAGAAACAAAGCTTCTCCCAACTTAATTCAAAGGGGCGTCCGGATATTTTTCCTTATTTTTTTTTTTATCAAAGTTCCATTCGAAATTATATTAAGCAAGCAGCAAAGCATTAGCAACAGGCGGCGTAAATGATGCGAGAATGGAAATTTTAAAAATTACCGTTAAATTAATAGAGCAGCTCAGTGATAAGCATCAAGCACCAGTGGTCTAGTGGTAGAATAGTACCCTGCCACGGTACAGACCCGGGTTCGATTCCCGGCTGGTGCATTTCCCGGTGAGGAGCTGTGACGACTTGCGATAGTGATCGTTGATTCCATCACGCCATATGATCCATCGTAGGATCGAATATCTCGCAAACCCCTGAGCTTCTATTTTGTTGTTTGTTTTTTTTATGGCTTTTGCAGTCATCTCCCAATCCAATATTCCCTTATGTGGATAGTCTACTATGGACACCCTTAATTACTAAGGAAACACAACCACAATATTTTTCCCATCCCCCCTCGTTGTGGTGCGCCCCGCGTAAAGTGCACCTCTTCCTCAAACTTTCAGGTACCTTTTCTTCCTCCGTTCTTCATACGGTTGATATCTGCTCTGTAACGCAAGCCAATCCTTGTACTCTAACCGTAGAAGAAGAAGAAAGAGCAACTTAGCCAAAATGGAATGAACTTACTAATGTTGAAACATGATTCTTCCACAACTATCCCAATAAACTGTCCCAATAAACGATCGTTGAGAACCGTCAAAAGCGAGCTGTTGAAAGTTGAAAATTTCTCCATGTATGTCAACAATGCTTTCCTATGAGTTGGCTAAGTTAAGAGCATATCGCTTTGATACACCCATAGCTTCGAGTTTAAAGTACAAATTTATTACATCTTCCATCATCTCCTCCTCCGTTACCTCAATATGCCATGTTAGTTTTCAAAATCCCAGTATTCGTTTATAAGGCTATAGAGAAGAAAATAGCTAATTTCTTGTGGAAAAATAATGAAACAAAAGCTGGTCTGCATTGGAAGAAATAGGAAAGCATGAAATTAAGGAAAGATAGGGGAGGAATGGGTTTTAGAGACCTACTTATTGTAAACAAGGCCCTCCTAGGTAAACAAGCTTGGAGGTTGGTAAAGAATCCGGATGTTTTTTTGCGTAAATTATTAAAAGGGCTTTAACATGCTGAAAGAATTTTTGGCATGCTGATAAAGGTACTAAGCCTTCATGGGGTTAGTAAAGTTTGGTTCAAGGAAGGGGGGCCATAGCGGATTCAGTGAGATGGTCGATTGGAAATGGTCAAAATGTCAACATCAAAACAAATAAATGGCTAAAGAGATGACTAATTGGAGGGTCATCATACATGAATGATCCACAATAAGTTTCTGAGTTAATAAATTTTGAAGCAGAACAATGAAATGAAACATTGTTAAACAACCTCTTTGATGAACAGACCACTCAGGAGATCCTTGCAATTCCAATCAACCGTCAACTAGCAAATGATGAACTGATATGGACAGGAACTAAGGATGTGTCTTTTACAATAAAAAAAATGGCTATAACATTCTAAGAGACTGAGCGACGGCCAATATTGCAATGGAACACCCCTCATCTTCCTACTAGACACCGAGAGAACTATGGAATGCTCTATGGAAATGCAGACCAGCCCTAAAGTGAAGATTTTATCTGGAATGTTTGTCAAAACGCTATCCCATCTGAGGAGAATTTATGGAAAAGAAAGATTTTACCTGATCCGCTATATGACCTTTGCCAAGAAAGCATGGAAACGGCTGAACATATCCACCTTCTTTGCCCTTGGACTGTACGGGTATGGAGCCATCCGGAAATCAACCTACAAGTAAATGCACAGGAGGTTACACGATCGATGAGTGGCTGGCGCGATTTATAAGGAAGGACACACACCTACCATCATTGGAATTGATTTCAAACACTCTATGGCAAGTCTAGAAGGAGATAAACAACTATATCTTTCAGGGTATTAAGCTGGACACCTGCAAAGTGGTAGATTTGGCCCGATTTTAGCAAGATAGCTATGAAAAATGAGACTTTATGCATCTTCAAGCAGGAAAACTAGCAAAAACAGAGGAAATTGAGATACCTCAAACATGGGAAGCTCTGGCAGCAGGTACTTTGAAAATCAACGTTGATGGGTCGATCTATGAGAGGTTGACGGAAGGAGCGGTTGCCTGCATCGAACGGGACTCCTCCGGTTGCCTTGTGGACAGTTTCACCAAATTTGTTCGGGCAGCGTCGAGTTTTCAGCTGGAAACCCTAGCTGTACTTGAAGCTTTGAAGCACATAAAATAGAAGAAGCTAGGCGTGGTTTTGGTGGAGACTGATTGCCGAAGTCTCGTGAACTCCTTCAAGTACAATGAAGAGCTTCATTGGGAAGCACGTGCGCCTTGGACGGAATGTAAGGGACTTCTTCAAGAATTGCTGCTAGTGGGCCTGCTTCTCTGTCAATGGTCCTCCAATGTTGTTGCAGATTGGGCTGCGCGTGAGCAGAGGAAAAATTCGCTTCCACTTAACTAGATGTCTTCTCCACCTCTAGGCCTCTGGGCCTTGCTACGTACCGATGCCCCACGCAGTGGGTCTGGCTTCTCAGTTATTATATAAATAAAATCCTTTTTTTTCGACCCAAAAAAAAAAAAAACCTCACCATTTCTTCAAGCCGAAACTCTGTCACCAAATCCTCCAAGTATGCCAACACCTCCTCGTGGCTCGGATACCTACTCAAGTCGGCCAACCTGTCCACCCTCGATAGGAATAGGTAGTTGCTGAACCCCATCACCTCACCAGGTAGATTTGTGCGCAGGGACTTGTAGAGGCTCGAGTGGACCACGGCCCGGGCCTGGTCAATCCTAAGTGGGTTAGTCTTGATTGCGGGTGTGTAGACCCAGGTGCCGCTAATGCGAGACTTGTGCTCGAAGACGACAACCCTGTGGCCCTTGTGGCGGAGCTCACGGGCAGCTATGAGGTCAGCAGTTGGCGCCAATGATTGCCATGTGGTGGGGAATCATTAAGGCAGCCATGGGGGTTTTGTCCACGATCGCAATCTTGGTGAGAGAAGGGAATTATGGAAGCGACACTTTCTCTTGTGCGAAAAAATACCAAATGAATTGCGACAAATCTATGTTGGCAAGAGAGTTTTTCGGCGCTAGGCAATCTCTTCGATCCATCTAATAATTGGATAAGCCTTGAGATGAATGAATGGATGTTCAGATAAACTAAGGGCGCGTTTGATAACCTACCAAATAGTATTTGATTCTATTTTTTGTTTTCGGGAATAGATTTGAAATAGAAATCCGTTTGGTAAATTTTTTATTCTCTAAAACAAATTCGTTCCTAGGAATAAATTTGGAATAGAATTAAGGAATAAAAAGAGTTACATTTTTGTTCTTTGGAACAATTCTAAAATCAAGCCAACCCAATTTTCATTTTTCTCTTTTATTTTCTTATTTTCTTCTTCCTTCTCTCTTCTTCTTTTGCCACTGCCACCGTCCACCACTGCTAGTTGCCGACGACTAGTTGGGCGAGGTTCGACAAGATTTGGCAAGCTCACTGGAGGCTCGCCTAGCCACCGACAAGGCTCGGCCTTGCCTAAGCCTTCCCTGGCAACCGGCAAGCCTCGCCTAGCGAGGCGAGGCTCGAACCTCCCTCGGCCATCGGTGGGGCTAAACCTCGTCGGGCCATTATGAGGTCGACCTCAAGTCCCGCTAGTGGTTGGGCAAGTTTGGCCTCGCCAACTCTAGACGAGGCTCCTCGCCCAACGAAGGCTTGGCCGAGCCTCTCCCAGCTATTGGCAAGGCTTGATTGACAAGGCACGGCCTCATCAAGGGTTAGCAAAGCTCTAGCGAGGTCACTGGCCCTTATTTGGCTGGTTGCCAATCATCCCGAGGCCATCGACCAGGCAAGCTTGAAGAAGAAGAGAAAGAAAAGAAAAGAAGAAAAAAAGAGAGAAAAAAAGTTATTTAAAAATTAAAGGAATATTATTTAGATTAGAAACTCTTAGAACCGTACCAAATGCAATTATATTCCAAGAATAGAAATTTTAGATAATTACCAAACGTCTTAAAATGCTTAGAAATTGTTCTTGGGAATAGAATAAAAAAGAATAATTTCTGATCAAAAATTGTTTTCGAAATTGGAATGGTTACAAAAGTACCCTAATGTTGCGTGTAAGAAAAGACCAACTTGAGTTGCCCGAGAAGAAGAAGCATTGTGTTTGTTTGCTTTTTAGGCTTGCTGCTAGGGCAAGAAGCCACAAAAAATCTTAAATTATACACATTGTCGTACATTTATTTTGATTTTTTTTTTTTTTGATATCAAAAATTCCAAACTAGACCCAATATCTTTGGATTTGAGCTTCACCTTGGTGGATCTTGATGGACACTGCTTGATCCAGCCCTAGCCTCTAAATTCTAGTTCATTGCTAAAGGCCCGGAAGTCGTCCAAGGGTTGATTTCTAGTCATAGTTTGAAACATGATTTCCAATTTGTTAAAAAAGAAATCATTTTTTTTTACATTTAAGTACAAGTTTTCTATTAACTCATTTTTTAGATAATGAGAATGTTGAAAAATGAAGAAATTTAATCCTTTGAAAAATATTTTTTGCAAAATAAGTGGAATCTAACTGTCTACCTAGTGATACGGAGAGAATGAGTTAGTCTCACCCTCCCTTCCCTCTTTTTTATTGATTTTGTTTGCGTTTCATTGCTTTTTCTTGCTCTTTCTTCTCTCTTGATTTAGATTTGGGCACTCTATTCTCTTGGTCTAGTTTTCGATTTGAGAGTTTGAACTTTATCAATCTAGTTCTAGAATCTGGTACTATATTCTCCTAATCTAATTCTAGGAATTTAATAAATATGCTTTTAATGATTCAATGACCATTTACTTTGTTCATGTATAAGTTACCTGCCTTCAGCTTCAATGATAATTGTAGGAGTTTTGGTATCTTGTTGAATTATGAAGATTTGCTCATCCACATGTTAGATTTGTATTTACTTGACTTATTTTGGTTGTTTCCATATGACGATAATGTAGAGGAAGCCGAACTTAGGCTCACAATGTCAAGTGGCAATGTTGTAAAAATTGGAGAAGAAATTTATGACGTGTGCTCATCACTGACAAAGACACGAGATCTAATGATTGGCTACTTATTTTGTTTGATAGATTTGTTCTTGTGGAATGAGTGTATGCTGAACTTTGCCGATGCTCCGTTAATCTTTCTTGTTTGTTGGATTTGGTTTTGCTTTCAGTATTTTTGCTTTTTTTGATTTATTTTGCTATAAATATTATATATTTTTGTATCCTTTTAACTAATGAATACAATTTTCTTTCGAAAAAAAAAAGTGCGAATCGGGAAAAAAGAAAACATTAAATCTAACGCGGGGGTGTTTCAGGTACATTAGTTTCCTTTTTGGGGGCTGATTTATTTTTCTTTTGATTGCGGTGGTTTTGATTTGTTCATATGCACTTCTAACTTCATAAATAATGGTAGAGATGGGTAATTCCTAATTTGCTTTTGACTCGTTGGGATGTCAAGGTCTCAGAATCTTTAAGTGAACCAGTGCTTCGTACTGCTTTTAATGTTTGGGTTTATAAGCTTTAATTTACGCCCACATGAAATAAGCACGTGTGAAATTTTTGACTGCCCCATCGTCCCTTTAATTCTGCTGCGATAAACAAAGCTTCTCCCAACTTAATTTCAAAGGGGCGTCCGGATATTTTTCCATTTTTTTTAGCAAGTTCCATTCGACATTATATAAAGCAAGTAGCAAGCATCAGCAACAAAGCGGCATAAATGATGCAAGAATGGAAATTTAAAAAGTTACGAATAAATTAATAAAGCAGCTAAGTACTAAGCATCAAGCACCAGTGGTCTAGTGGTAGAATAGTACCCTGCCACGACACAGACCCGGGTTCGATTTCCGGCTGGTGCATTTCCCCGGTGAAGGAGCTGTGACGACTTGCGATCGTGATCGTTGATTCCATCACGCCATAAGATCCATCTGAGGATCAAATATCTCGCAAACCCCTGAGCTTCTATTTTTTTGTTGTTTTTTTTTTTTTATGGCTTTTGCAGTCATCTCCAATCCAATATTCCCTTATGTGGATAGTCTACTATGGACACCCTTAATTACTAAGGAAACACAACCACATCATTTTCCCATCCCCCCTTGTTGTGGTGCGCCCCGGGTAAAGTGCACCTCTTCCTCAAACTTTCGAGTACCTTTTCTTTCTTCATTCTTCATACCGTTGAGATCTGCTCTGTAACGCAAGCCAATCCTCGTACTCTAACCGCAGAAGAAGAAGGAGGCGCAACTTAGTCAAAATGGAATGAACTCACCGATGTCGAAACGTGATTTTTCCACGACTGTCCCAATAAACGATTGCTGAGAATTGTCAAAAGCGAGCTGTTAAAAGTTGAAAATTTCTCCATGTATGTCAGCAATACTTACCTGAGAGTTGGCTAAGTTAAGAGTATATCGCTTTGTTGCACTCGCAGCTTTGAGTTTAGAGTACAAATATTTTATATCTTCCATCATTTCCTCCTCCGTCTGTCCACTTGCTCTGATTTTCAAATTAGCAAAATGGTATGACCTGGATATCAACGTTGAATAATTACACATTAATAAAAAGAGTAGAAGAAATCAACTACATGAAAATGAGGGCGATTTGATATTTGGTGTAAACCTTCTCGGCCAATCCTACAAATGATAGCCAAGACACCAGAAGTGGTTGGCATACATGCTTGGATAGTTGTCCGACGCGATTATCATCTGTAGTCATAATTCCGTTTGTTTCAAGAAAATGGAAATGATATTTGCACTAGAAAAAATAAATAAATTAGGGTGAATCACTTTGTTTTCCATCATATTCAATAGCATCGGTTTCACTTAACCTTTGTGTCTGAAACTTAAGCAAGATTAGCGAAAGAATACCTGGGACAATGTAGAATGATATCGGCACCTACGGAACTCCCGTCAAGGAAAGTGACTTCACCATCTTCGTGGACCTTTTCGATCTACACTCAGTTCACTTTCATTAATGTATTGAACAGACTACTCGAGGCCCCAAGTTTCGCAACAATCTTGCGATGAAAGACAGGACCAGTTTTTACCATGGGAATCGACTTCGTAAGATCTAGATGCCGCATGAACTTCTTCGGTGACCTCGGCAATGTCCCGAGAGATGTCCGCCGCACTTGCAGCACTCCCTATCAAGACAACCTCCTGTTGAGAAGCCAAAAGAACGAATCCGTTTAGCATGCAATTTGACAATCTCGATCAGGAGAAAAACGAGCACTTAAAAGAAATGGGGAGGGGAGAATTAAAATCATCCTCCTTTCTCTATAACATAAACACAAAAGAAATGCCAGATTGTTCCAAACTCTTGAATAGAACAGTTCACTCAATAGGGGAGCAGTTGACTTCATGAAAGATTACTCAAAATCCCTCACTCCCTGATTGCCGCCGCTGCCTGGACGCATGCTGCCTTGTGGAGCCAGAGTGCCGGTGCCTATCGGTCTTCGCTCAAACAACACTTCGTTCGAAAATTAAATGCACTTTGAGACTTTTGTTTTTAGGGATTTAGCTTCTTTTCTTTTTTTTTTTACAAATATTTGGACAAAAAAACTCTTGCTTTGGTCCTCGGAAAAATCACATGCTCGTTGGCCGGTGAACAATTGGGTAGTCGACAAACTCGGATGCTTATTTGAAGCTAATCTGATTACTTCGTATCTTTATTTAAAGTAAGATCCACTTTAAACCTTTTTTTTTTATAAGAAAATAATTCCATATCGTACTTTTATTTAGAATTTTCCCTTTTTGATATCATAATTATGATTTCTCTTCTCATATTAATAATCTTTCTTAAGTTACAAACATAAATGTTTGACATAGATTCCTACATCAAATTAGGCCAATCAATTTAAATAAACCTATAAATGTTAAAAATGAGGAATGTGAGAGATAGAGAGACAAAGCGAAGCGTTAGATCAAGTCAGGTCTAGTCGAGAGTCTAGTCAGATCACTCGTTTACGTTGACAGATACCCTTGACTAAGCCTGGAGGCTCTCTTGCGAGTTCCTCCTTATACCCTATTAGCTCATCGGTCCAATCAATGCTAACACAATACCACACATGCCATAGCATCCTATATACGTGGGTTAGAATGAACAGTGTGAACAGAAAACATCAGCGCTTAGCATGGCTTGGTTTTAATCTATGTATATTCGATCAATCGACCAAAAAAAAAACCGGATTAGGTATAAAGATTAAAAAAAAGAAAAGGAAAATAGAATAGTCGCCGCTGCCTTCACCACCAGTCTCGTTCGCCGTGACTCCTCGCGAAACGAGCTCTCTAATCTGACTTTACAGCTCTGTAAGAGATGAAAAGATATGATTTTTCAGAACTGGTCGGGATTTTTATAATTGAGCATCGTGCTGTAGTTTCTCTCTTTTCATTAGCTTCGTACATCTTCAGGTATGGGCCTCTTCAGCAAAATTAGGGATGTGACATGGGCCTACTTGCCCAAAGGACCACGGGCTTTAGGGAGTGAATTGACGACGATTCCTTCCCTAATTTGGTCCTTTAATGTCTACTATAGTCGGTCAACGCAATCACCTTTTCCGCACATCTTTATCATGTGACGATTTACCATAGATTCCCTTCTAAAAAGCTAGGTAACGTCAACACAGCTTTAGAGGCAATAGTACTATCAATGGAATTCGTGTCGACTTACTTCTTTTAACATAAAATGTGATGGCTGATTGAATTAATCATTAAGTTCGTGAGCTACGCATCGAATCGAGCTGCATACTCTAACCGTTATCGTTTGCTTGTTGCATTTACCAACTCCCAAACTCAATCTGATTGATCATGCAGTATGCAAAATGTTCCGCTTATAGAGTAATAGATAATTTTATAACTAACGAGAAAAATGTAAAGCCTACCAAGGGAGAGTGGTGCCATCGAGCTGGACCATTGCAAAGCAATATCATTGCTTCAAATGATTGAAAAAAGAAGGAAGGATTATATTAGTGACAATCTGTTTTATGGAAATCGAATTTTCTAAACTCCCTCCCTTATGGAGGCAACTGAGAAACTAAAAAAAGGAAAAAAAAAAAAAAAACATGAATTCAGGACTTACTTGATATGATGTAAGATTTCGCAAACTCTTTATCAATCGTTCAAAAAATTTAATAAGTTACTATATGTAATCGTGATTTTAATATTTAAATATTCGAAATGTTAGTTTTCTGAACTGGAAAGTCTTACCTCTTCTATAGTTTTGTGGGTGATTAATAGGCACGGAATGATTACTTATCCTAAACGATATCATGATTAAAATATGCGTGGAAGGGACAACAGATCCTGCACGATTAACAACACTAATAATGATAATAATAATTTAAAAATAAAAGATGGAAACTTCAGACCACGGGTGGACTAAGAAGAGGCAAGTAGCACAAAAACAATGCCAATAAGGCTGGAGCATTATCATTGACCACACACACACACACACACACAAAGAAAAGATAAAGTTAAAAAAAAAAAAAGAGAGGTTGGAACATCAATAAATAAATAAATAAATGGTATGGTGACCACTCGAGCAGGACAGAGAATTAAATTATTTTTAAATGTCTGCCGTCCAGCTCCGACCACAAAAGCAGGCAACCGAGACAACCTGTTCGGCAGAAGCTAACTAAGATTGAGAAAACGTGTGCCGCTATTCATCTCCATCAAGTCCACTTCGGTACTTCATTCACACGCTTAGACAATGCTTAATCCGTCTCGAATCTCGCTGTTCTAATCAACGACGAGCCTCGACATCGGGACTCGGTGACCTCGTCCAACTGGATCGATCCTCAAGAGAGCCGACCGACCTCATCTGTGAACTAGGCGCACGAGATAGTTTGGTCAAGTGCAAACGATCTCGATACGATGTTTTGCCTCACGCAATATCTTGATGAATGTGAGTAAGCAAAAATCTATAGACCCGAGTTCTATCATCAATTTGTAGTGGAGGGAGCACCCATCTTAGCACGATGTTGAATTTAATCCTATTTGTTCGTCTAATTCCTATTGGTACGTTCACAAAAAGGGTTTGTGATAGAAAACACTCAATTTTTTTTTTATGTTTTTGTCATGATCGGTCATTAAGGGCGCGAATGATGATAATTTTGTTCTTGAAATTGATTTTTTTTTTTTTTTTTATTTCTCAGACAAGTTTTTGAGAAAAGTACGCGTTTTATAACCATAAAAATTTATGTTTTTGAAATAAAAATTTGTTTGATAAGAATATAAAATTCCATCCTTTTCGAGTGATGGTGGAAAGCGGGAGGCTGGTGGCCGACACTTGGCGTCAAGTGTGCAGCGGGCGGCGATGGGCGGCGAGTGGCGACAAGAGTGGACAATGAGAATAGTTTTTATTTTTTACTTTTGTTCCAGAAATAGAATAATTAAAAATAGAAAAACAAAAAAATCGAATACTGATCATGTGCGCCCTGAATTCTTGCATCTCATTGTATCGAATTATGTTATTAGGAAAACCGTTGGAAAACAAACATTGCTATCACCCACGTCATGACCTTTTTGTTCTTCGGAATGATTCTATGATCTCTAGGAGATGCTCTTTCTCTTTACAACCTTTCACCATTAAATCGAAATGCAATAAATTTCAATCCTACAAATATATTTTGACTTGAATGAGCGTGATATCTTAATTTTTATATTTTACTCAGAGGCATCTTTCGGTACCATGTATGTAACCCACCATTTTCAATCTTCGAGAAAACGAAGTAGCAAGCAAAAGATTCAACATAATCAACTGATTGATAAATGGGGGGGAGCTATGGTGTAATTTGTCCAGCGAGGAATGAGTAGGGTTTCTTCTGGTATTGGTCAGGAAGCGCGAAAGAAGGGGAAGGCCGGAATGTGGAGGGGACGCTTTTTCTGCAGGTGGAGTTGTACCAACCGAGGCACGTCCGCCTGCGACTGGTCAGTCCTCGAAAAGTCTTGGAAAATCTTTGATCCTAGAGAGAGAGAGAGAGAGAGAGAGAGGAGGGGAATCTTGCTAGACCAAGAGAGGGAGAGGGAGAGTGAAAGAGACAGAAAGCTTTTCCCAAGTTTTTCTTTTTTCTTTTTTCTCTTTTTATTATTATGACAAGAACTGAAGTGGGGAAAAGAGAACTGATGGGATTTGGGCTGAGGTTAACCCTCTTGGCCATTTCTCCTTTTTAACGCAATGCAAGCGTGAGACGAGAGGAGAGAGAGAGAGAGAGAGAGAGAGAGAGAGTTTCCATCAGTTGTCTCCAAAGATCCGATTCTTTCTCTCTTTTTCTCTCTCTCTCTGTCCGTCTCTCTGTTGTTTTCTTTCCTCAGATATTTATTTATTGTGTCGTTCTCTTTCCTCTCATCCATTTCCACGAATAATATCTCCCACCGTTGCGTGTGCTTCCGTTCATGGGATCATGCAATTTCGTTCGCTTTTTTCCTATCGTAGAGAATGAGAATTTCGCTGCGGGGAGAGGAGGAGGAGGAGGAGGAGAAAGCACCCTCCTTTCTTGAGCTTCGACGGTTCTTGGTACTCTCTCTTCCTTCTCTCTCTCTCTAGAAAGTCTTTTGTGTTTTTTCCTTCTGTTCTGTGTTTGCTGCCTGTGTCTGATCTCGTCCGGTTCCTATTTCATTACCCAGAAGCTAAAAATGTTCCCTTTCGGGTGACACACGAGCTGAATGCGGAGTTTGAGGTCACCGGATTTCTGGGTATTCTTCTTCTTTTTTCCGTTCTAGTTTTACATTGAATATGCCTTCCTTTCTGTGGGTAGATGTGATAGCTGCAAATATTAATTGTTCTGACGGCGTCCGATGTTTCATTAACCCTGCTCAAGTCCTCGCTGAGCCTCTTGAGTAGAGGAACCTTTCACAGAGAGAGAGAGAGAGAGAGAGAGAGAGAGGTACATCTGATGTGTGATTTTGTTGGATCATATGAATAGAGAAGATTGGTGCTTACTTTGTATAGTTTCTCAACTGTTTCTGACATAGAAATTCGGCAAGCTTTTCTCCCCCGGCAATGGTTGGGATCGGATATTATGATGTTGTGCTGGTTTTGCCTTAGTGATGGATAATATTTTAGGAGGCAAGTAAAAGAGTGTTCAGCAGTTACTGCTATGGGTCCTATCTCCTATGTTGAGCTTATTGATTGCACGGGGAATGATTCCGAGTGATGGGTTGCTTTTACTTCCTCTCCTGAATTCACGAAATTGACACCAAAGGATGATGTTGGAATGGTGGGTATGACTGTTCGCATTGACTTTTCTATTTTTCGTTCCTCTGTATTACATTAGAGTGGCTTTGCAATTGGGCAGTATATATGATTTAAATGAATGATACACGCAGCATGTATGCAGTAGATAGAGCTTGAGGACTTACGTATCTGCTGTTCTGAACCTCGAAGTTACTGGAATTGTTTGGACGGTGCTCTTTCTCTGAGGCTTCACTTCAAGCAATGAAAGAAATGAACTCTTCACTGTGCACGGTTTACAAAATGAGTTAGGCGATTAGAGGATCACTGTGCATCCTCCATGGCTGCAGTCACTTCAGTC
Source organism: Eucalyptus grandis (assembly GCF_016545825.1). NCBI lineage: Eukaryota > Viridiplantae > Streptophyta > Magnoliopsida > Myrtales > Myrtaceae > Eucalyptus > Eucalyptus grandis. The sequence goes on along the minus strand of NC_052616.1, from coordinate 6,193,759 downwards.
TTTTAGATTAGTCCAATTGCCATCACTCGCCAATTACTCTTCAGCCAGTCTAGTTTCTGCTCTCTGCTACTATGAAAATTGGCACTTCGCCACTCAACCGTTAATCATAAATGCCTCAACGATGTGTGATTGTAAATCCGATAGCAGAAAATGCAAAATGTATGCTCACATAAATATTTTCTTTTGTCTGCTTGGATGCATAAATCATTCGACCATTTATTTTCAGATTGTTTCAGAGGAAAAATCTATGGAGGAGAGGCTCTGACTTGAACACAAGGAATAAGGACACTTTTTGAACTTGAGTACATCAAATTTGTGGAAGAGATGAAGAACCAAGTTGATTTAAACGTGAGCTTAGTGCAGGGGCACAATGATTCACATAGAGAATGTATGAAGCATACAATTATCAACCAAGAGCTCATCTTCAGGAGTCAGGTAAGGTGGCATAGATTATTGAGTATCTACGTAAGGTAGTAGTGGGTCTTATGTTGTAGCAATCACCATAATTTTGAGGTGTGTCGACGTTTCATCTCGGTTGCCCGTTGGGTGAGAAATTTCTCTACTATTGGGGTGTTCTTGGGGGTGATGGCATGACTTTTTCAGTTTCTACAGATGTTTCAGTCATCATCTTTTATCATCTGTGTCCAAATAGACAACAACCAGATTGCCTTTGAGATTTTCGCCTTCATTTTACCCAACTGAAAAAGGTTCTCAACATATCACTGCTTTTTCTATCTTTTGTCTATTCGTAGATCCTTGAGCTCCATAGATTATACAAGATGCAGAAGATGCTAATGCAAGAACTCAGCTGGAAAGAGCCCAGAAATTGCAATGTTTGGAAAGCCAGCACTCAGTCAAATCTAACACAACTTACAATTATAACAAGAAACTCACTGCCTGAGGACGTCATTTTTCATGAAACTCCAAAGGTAAGGCTGTGAACTTCAAGCTATGCTAACAACATTTTATTTCAGTCTGCAAGCTTCCATTTTTCCTTGCCCACGTGTTTGCTTAGGCTTCTGAAAATTTGCGACTTGTTTGCTAAATATGATTTTCCCACTACCTCGGACGCATCTGATCAGGATCTGAGCTCAATTTGTGTTCTTTAATCTGACAAATGCGACATTGTTCACAAATAAAATTTAAGGAGGCTTCATAAATATTGCCCAACCAGGCTGTAGAGGAATGCACCTCCTCCTGCAACAATCTTCAGCGGAGGCACCTTGATCTCAAGGAGAGGATGATAAACTGTGAACTTCCTGCTATTGAGTATTCCAACAGCAGTGATGCATGCTGTTTTGAAAAGCAATTTTTTGGAGATTATTTGAAAGGGTCAGAAGACGGTCCTCGTTCCTGTGGCAATGATTTTGCCAATCTCAATAATTTGAAGCTTTCCTTGACCAATGGAGAGTGCAGTGAGAAGATGGGAGGCATTTTGACTATGCCGGATGCCAAGAGGAAATACCCCTGTTCCCATGGCATTACAAATCCTCAACTTCCGGTTAGAAGGATGTTCAATGAGAATGATAGAGTCACGTCTTTGCCACATGAAAATGATTTCAACTTGTCCCTTTTATCTGGTCAAAGCATCTCAAAGAGTGCAAAGTATGATCCATCTGATGGGATCATATACTCTGAAAGCCAACCCAGGTTCAACTTTCTGGATGAAGGTATGCACTATCCGATTGTATGGTATCCTTGACGCTTCTTTTTTCCCTTTGACTAGTTCTTGGGCAAGTCAAAAGGGTGTTTGTCACCATCGTTTTGTCCTTTGCAGCTCGGAAGGAGTACGTCACAAAAAGCACAGACAACAGTCTCCAGCCTAGGAAGCCTCCTGTTGTCGATCTTAATACAATTATTGTTGATAACTCACCTTGTTGCTCAAATGATGCTACTGCTGTTACCAATCACTCGACGTCCATAGCTGGGAAGGTTCGTCCAGACGGTTGTTGTATTTTTGGTTATATCATGAAAGATGACATCAGCAGCTCAGATGAAAGGCATAACATGCCTCAAGGAGAAAGACTCTTGAATGATGCCATGCTGAACTCATCCGAGGGCAAAGCTAATAGTGGACTCACAGAAAAGAATCACTGTGATGATGCCATTAGAGTTGCTGAGATTAGTTCCATGGATCTTGAGGCTTCATCCAGGAGGCTACCAGGCTGTTTTGAATGTCTTGGCACTGACAATGGTAATATTAAGAATGAAGATGTCGAGCTTACATCAGAATCTTCAAATAGTCTTGTCCTGGAGCAGCAGGAGGATAATGCACGAGCAAAAGATTCTGAGGATGATGAGAAAGACGCTCTGCTTTTTTCATCTAAGAAAAGCTGTCAAGACTCAAGTCAAGATGGACACCGGCAGATGCAATGTGGGATCAGAAGTACGGGTAGTGATTCAAGCAGCATAAAAACAGCACAATCTGGACACGGAGTTGGAAACTCAAGCTGTTTGATGTCAGAAGAAAAATCAATAGCACGTCAAACCGTGGAAACCTCATTGGACAAGCAGGAAACAGCAGAAAGAATAAGCATTGGACCTGAGAACAATTGCCTGGGAAGGAAAGATTCACCTGAAGGTGATAAATTGATCCAAGAAGCAGCTGAATCACTTGTCCGAATTTCACTTACTGATCCAGCTTGGTTTGAAGATCGTTCTAGGCAGGTGGGATCTAATGAAGTAGAAAAGGGTGGTGATAATCCTACAAAACCTCTGTCTTCTTCTGATTCCTACGAGTTGAACGTGCTCATGCTAGAGGAAAGCAGTACAGAGGATTATTCAGTTACCTCGAAGGCATTCGACATTGCAGAAGTGTCAGATAAGGATTTCAGCATTAGGCTGAGAAGGGGTAGGAGATTGAAAGACTTTCAGAAGGAGATATTGCCCGGGTTAGCATCTCTTTCCAGGCATGAGATTCTCGAAGATGTCAACATTCTAGAGGGAGTCATTAGGTCAAGGGAATACCGGAAGTTAAGAGCCAAGATGGCTGATGGGGAGATGGTGTGCGCTCCCTTGAGAAGCAGACGATCGAGATCCTATCACGCAGGACGAAGAAGATATAGTTGACTAATATTGCTTCTTAGATTTTATTTGCCTTCCTATATGACTGCAAGTGATGTGGCCTCGGATACCAATTATTGTTTTCTCTTGCCATGGCTATGTTTTAGAAGCTTTTTGATGCAAAGAATGTTATTCTAGTCTGGTGAGGGATTTATGCATACTGTAGACATCGATCTTTTAGTGTTGCCATCATCCTGTCTTGGTTATTCATTGCAGTAGGACAGCTGTGTCGTAAGTTATAAAACAGAGGTTTACGCACTTGCTGTGAAAAATCCCACTGTTCAGGGATGATCTTTGTAAAAGTTATCTTTGCAAATGATTGTCACAATTCAGATTAGGAAAATCGTTCCAGGCCAAGTTTATCTCATGATGTGCGTCTCCTAGTGATTTAGCTTTGTATACTGATTCCTTGTGCAGTTTCTGTTAAGCGATCAGTGTGGATAGACTTGTGCGTTTAATTTATCAAAAAAATAAACAGGAACTTGTCAAGTACTCTTCTTATGCAGCTTGATGATCGCGGTTTAACCGTTTCTGTTGCTGCCTAAAATTCGAGTGATGCTTTGATCAGCCAAGACAGATGGAAGATGGAACGCCATCTATGCATGTTCAGCTCCCTTGATTTAGTGATGCAAAAACGGATCATCCTGCGACATTAGCAAGAGAAACTCTTGACCGATTATCATTGGGAGCTTTGAAACAGCCTTATCCCGATTGGCAATCCGGCTATTCAGTCATAATTTGCGGATGCCAGCCAATGTTTAAGTTGGCAATTCTTCTTGATCGGACAAAAGACATTGGTGATGTCACCTAGCTTTCCCTGGTGAATTCCACATTGAGGTGAAAGATCTAGAACGTGACATTGAATCCATCAAGAACCTCAAGACTCTTATGAGAGCAAGAGGAGGAGGACCCCCATTTTCTTTTTAGGGTGAAGATTGATAAAATCTCTCTCTTGATGTGGATCTGCCCCACCTCACGAGTTTTGTCCTTCTGATTGAACATGTTGGTCATTGGATTCTTACTCATGTTGCTGCAAGAGTCAAGGACTAAATCTTTAAAGGAAAATGTTCTGAGATACACTCACACTCATATTCTACAATGAATCATTCTGGCTCTCATGAACTGTCCAGTGAGTGGGACTGAAAATGATGACTTCAGATTGATTCATGAATCGATTGATTTATATGGAAGGTTTCCTCAAACATGAGCACTGACCCTTTGGTTCCTTCTCTCTCCTTGCAACACTTGCAAAGCTATTCCCTTTTAGCTTCAGTGGTAGGCCCAGCAATTCATCTTCTTTCATCAGCATTGCACCTCAATTTGTTGTATTGGGTCTTATCTTTTGGTGCAGTCCGACCTATTCGCATGCTCCTCGACTGGTCCAACCTCCCGAGAGAATCAAAGTCCCTAAGGGTCGAAATCTCCGCTCCGTCTACAGAAAATTCGATCCTTGGCCTAGGGTACAAGCCTAGGATGGCTAAAGACTAAAGTTTACCTGCTCGAGCCAACCCCTAGGCTAGAATGTTTCTGGTAGAGCCATCAAATTTAAGGCATTTGAACCCGAAATCGAACGAGATAAACCGAACAGAGAGCCCCCCTAAAAAAATAAAAAAGAGAGAGAGAAAAAAAAAAAAAAAACACCTTTAAAGTATGCTGTCAAGAGGGAAAAATTTCTCCTCTAGTATGGTTTATACTAACGGAAAACCAAAAAGGACAAAGGCAAGAAAAAAGAAAACTAGCAAGGGGAGATAGGAAGCTGGGTGTGTCTCAGTTACTGTGTATGCCAACGTTGTAGGTAATGAGGTGTTGGGCAACTAGGTTAGGGGGAGGGGAACTCTACATTATCTCTTTAAGCAAAGATCAAATAAGTCCACTTAAAACGCTGAAAAGGGTCCATTGCGCTTTTGTGGCAACATATTCATCTGTCCCAAGCGAATCTAATCAAGCACCACTTTTTGTCTCTGTTACCAAACATCTCCCACAAACGGCGCACAGTAGTATAATCTTCTCCCAAGATCTCTCTCTCTCTCTCTCTCTTTCTCTCTCTTTCTGACCTTGTGATGGAAGATGACAATCGATACGTCGGTTGGATCGGAAATTAAATGCCACATAATTACAACCCCCTCTTGAATCGACTCCGTGGAGAGAAAAGAAGGCAGGGTCCAATCAGTTGGATCACCTAATCCTTGACACGATAATTCGGATTGATGATGCCTACCCAAAAGTACCTAAAACCCTCTCTCGTGGTCCTGACCCTATGAAATGAAAACTCTCTCTCCCGTCCTCCTCCCACGAGCCCGGCCTCGCGCACCCAAACCCGGTTCTGTCCATTCACGGCGTGCCCATCTCTGTCTCTTTTGGCCTTCCATGGCTGAACAGGGGTTGGTGGTGTGGAGTTTCCCTCACCTAACCCTCTAATAAACCTTCCTAAATTCAAGAACTACATAGCTAGTTATTGCCCCATTAGTCAACCATTTCTTGATAGGGGTGAAAGATTTTCAGTCTGGTCTAAGGCCAAACAAGAAATCGGATCACAAGCATCGGGAATCGGATCAAACCGTCAGTCTAGTCTAGTCTAGTCTAGTCCAATGGAATCAGTCAATTTTTATTTTTTATTTTTCAATACTTGATACTATATGTTATGAAGAAAAAAAAAGCTGGTTATTTTTATTTTTTGAAGAAATGATGAAAAAAAAGAGTGTATATAATCAATTTGATCCGATTTCTCCTTGAAATCGAGAAATGGTACCCGTAACCAAACTGACACTCTTGGAAACCAAACCTAACTAGTCGATTTGGTTAGGTCTAGATGATTCTTGATTTGGGCAATTCGTTTTACACGCCCCGAGTTCTTATTACCCTTGCTTGGCTTTCGTGGGAAAAAAGAAAGATGCAAATTGAGAGGATGAGATGGATGAGTACGCAACAACAGCTCTATTGAGGTCTCGTCATATTCATATCGCATTCTCTCTACCCAATAAACTAAAACTTTTCGATGTCGATTTTCACTTTTAGGAACCTGATTTTTATCCCTTGTACAGATCTAGATCAGTACGTAAACCCCCTTGCACGATAAGAGGAGGCCTCCGTTCGACAGCTCGTGATTCCACATTGATCAAAGGCTTCGCTTTCGAATTCTCGTACAGGATAAGGAGATCCACACAAAGACTTGGTCCTGCTGAAATCGGTTCGGCATCTACGAAGATTTGCACGTTCGGCTCGAAAAGAAAGCAAATAGAGAAACGCACTCTTTTTGGGAAATCGTCAGATCTTTTTATGCTGACTCTCTTCGAATACCTTCAACCGGACCACCGTCCGATTTTTGTTTCTTTTCCGAATTTGATGCTTGCAAAGATTAAAGCACGAAAGCAATGGGTGATGCAAATGGGCACGAGCAGGACCACAAAATCTAAGCCAGAGGAAATCTGGCTGCGATTATTCATTGGAAAATCCGTGGTTGGGGTAGGGAGAGAGAGAGAGAGAGAGAGATAACCATAGTTTTCGAGAGTGTTGCGGGTGAGGCCCTTTTCTGGAGGTATTAATGAATTTTCATTCTAGTGCGTGCGCATTTATGTATAATATATATATATATATATATATATATGTATGTATGTATGTATGTATGTATGTATGTATGTATGTATGTATGTATGTATGAATATAAGTAGAGGTATTACAAAAACTCTACAACAGTAACAGTTTTTTGGGCCAATTGAATCATTATATCAATTCAATCCATCTAGTCAATTTTAACCGGCTAGTGTGGTATAAATGTTGATCGTGTCCTATATGGCACAATCAACATTTATATGAACAATTTTTATATTTTAATATTTTTTCTCATTTTTTCTTCTCTTTCATTTTTTTCCCCTTCCCTTCATCTTCATCCCTAGCCTCACCAAAACTTGGCGATGGGCTAGAGGCAAGGGCCATTAGGGCGAGCCTAGGTCCTCGCCAATAATTAGCAAGTTTGACCTCACCTAAAGACAATGAGGTCGAGCCTTGCTAGGGGTGGGTGTAAAATCGGTCCTCGAGTTTTGGCAGCTAGCTAGAGGATGAAGATGAAGAGAAGGGAAAAAAATTAAATGAAAAGAGAAATAAAAAAAAAGGGAAAAATAAATGAAAAATTTGAAAAATATTATAATATTATTAAAAATTATTTGTGTTAGCATTATTGCTGCCCATCTCACGTAGAATGGCCAGCGTTCATGTTAGTATCGATTGGTCAAAATTGGCCAAATAAATTAAATTAGCATACATTTCAAAAGGTTCATGACTCAATTGGTATAAAAAGGGGATTATGACTGAATTAACACAATTATGATATGTTTAAGACTATTTTGATAATTTTCCTACCTATAATATGTTTGTATTTGCGTTGTCATGCAACATAGAGATACATTGGAGCTCTTAAGCTTATCCGTACAACACATGAACCCATTATTAATTTGAAAAAAAAAATCACATTGAGATACAATTTATCTTTTATTGTCTGAAACTTCAAATATCTTGCTAATCCTTGAATCAAGAATGGATGAGCCTACTTGTTAAAGTTCTCTTTACATAGCTGCTGCTGCATGTTGGAACTACTCTAGATATAAGCCCTCCTGCGTATCAACTTATTCTAAATGACATGTAATTAATAAAAATACCGTAATAAGATCCCAATTAATAATTTCTCGTAATGCATGAAAAATTATAACACCAATTAATATAAGTTAGTCATTTCACGTAACTCTCTAGTATTGTAACCATTGATAAATGATGTATTAATATATTTTAGTGATAAAAAGAAAACATTATACATGGTATCTAAGGGGCAGTAATGTTGAATAGAGCTTCACGTGACGACGAGTCATCCCTACCAAACTCAAGTAAGTCTCTAATTCGATTATTATTTTTCACCCCCAAATTGCTGCATTCTGTGGATTGAAAACACAAGTGCTAGTGAGTGTTCTCAATATTCTAGGTCGATTGACTAAAAAAAAAAAAATTATAATCTAAGAGTAGATTTAAAAAAAAAAAAATTGCTAGCTAGAAGAGTAAACTAATTATAAAGTAATAAGGAACATCGACTGGTAATGGACCGGCATAGCAGTGAACGTTTGTATAATGAAGACTTATATATGTGGAATATGGCACTTTTTGGTCGCACTTGTAGTACATAGATATTCATTTATTGGGTGATGAAAGCAATCATGAAAGATATCCCACTTATTAAAGAATATTATTATACATAGATCATTACCCCCACTTTATACTTAATTATGATATATCGATCATTGCTCATTTATATAGATTATCCACGTCAACGCTCAGTTGTGTCACGTAGAATGACCGACGCTCATGCCAGTAATTTTGGATCAAAATAGACTGGAATGACTATATTAATAAATTATCAGGAGGTTTAGTACTAAATCCGTATAATTGAAATGTGTAGGATTGCATTATTCATCGTACGATAAATTTAGGATTTTTCAGATAATTATCCCAATTAATTTGCTAATTAAACTCATCCACTATACCTCTCAAAGTCGCATGCTTAACATCTTCATCTCTTTCAATCTTCATTTTCGTTTCATGATTTTATGAGTCGCAATCGGTAAAATTTCTGTCGATTATAGCTTTCCATGTTGAATTATATCAGAATTGCATCATTTGGAAATACATTTTTAAGTTGGTCGATCTGATCGAGGCACATAAAAGTTCAGTCACTGATTATTATTTTACCCAATATTGCCCGATCACCTTCTACGCGGGGATTCAAGTTAGAATCGAAAATATAAAAGCAATAATTAAGAACGGTCTATAAGAGTCATAATATCCAAAGCCTGACGAATCAAAATCTCCATCTAATATTTTAAACTTTGACACTTGGGGGGTGATTGTCTTTCAGATTTCAATTTGACTTATTTTCTTATATTTTAGGATGTTTCGAAATTTCAAATTATATTCTTACATCTTTGATTTTTATTTAATTTTAAATACATTAGCCATTTCCACTGCAAAACATAGCTTATCCTTTTGATAAATGACATAATTACAAGATACTTTGTTTCCTTGAATTTGCGCTTGTGGGCGTATTTGTACCCATTTGCTTGTGTTTATGTTGCGAGTTTTACTCGTGGTTATCTATTTTTTCTACTAAATCAAGCTTTCAGAACAACTCCATAAAAATGTTTGGAAAGTGAAATCAAACCAAACCATATTATAGGTAGACTCCAGACCATTCTTGCGGTTTGGTTCCATTGGAGACCGACCAAACCGCTTGTTCTTCACTCATGTGTTTTGCCCTTCATTTCTTGTAATTTCATGATCTCAAACTCACTTAACTAGCTTAAAATGAGCATTAATGGCATGAAAAAAAGAAGGAGAAGGAAAGTCTACACTTATAACAAATCATAAATATGCGACAAATGAAAATGAAACTTATTTCAAATTCTAAGTCACTTCAAGCATGAATATTCTATGATACAGTTTAAGTCGCACGGATATCATGAATTACCTCGCAATATGTTTGATCACTGAACATGTTTAGAGAATTCGAGTATTGAACTTAAGAATTTCTATCTATGAATTCATATGAGCAGGCTTGAGCTTCAAAAAGGAACTATTTACTTAGGTCCACAGGATTTCTACTCTAGGATTTCCTACTTGGCAGCATAAAATCCATCAAATTCATAATCGGGTCTACCTTATCCGCAAGTAAATAAATTGTTACACGTTCCGAATTCATTGCTCCCAGTGCTACTCGCCCGTGCCTATAAATCAGCAGCAACTTCGATCCTCCTCATTTTTCAAATTTCACCTCCTCCCTTCTCTCTCTCTCTCTCTCTCTCTCTCTCTCTCTCTTGCCAAGCCTGCATTTTTTAAGGGAGCGACAAATGTCTGCGGACAAAGATGAGGACCCTCGCATGTATGGCATCAAGTCCAGAATCCGGGTCGTCCCCGACTTCCCCAAACCAGGTTCTTCTTCCCATCAACGCCTCTCCTCCCTGCGAATTCCCCCGTTTTGTTTTGCTGGGTCCGAGCCTCTGAAGTTCGCCTACTTTGCTTCAGAAGGGCTCGAGCGAAGTTGGGTTTTGTCCATGTTGGTTCTTCTTTGTCGGGAAGAAGCACAATGCAATATGCATCGACGCGTGTCCTCTCTATACCCGCGTCCCCATCTTTCTGCGCCTCTCTTCTTCTTTCGTTTTTTCCTCCGTTTTCTAGTGATCCGCAGATGGTGTTTTGCTTCTTTCTTTCTTCCTTCCTTTCTTGGTTGTGTCTAGTAACCGCAAACACGTGCGTTTATATCAGGAATAATGTTCCAAGACATCACCACTCTGTTGCTGGATTCCAAGGCCTTCAAGGACGCCATCGACTTGTTCGTTGAGCGTTACAAGGACAGAAACATTTCCGTTGTTGCAGGTAAAAAAAAAAAAAGGAAAAAAAATGGGGGAAAGAGAAGATTTTGATTAGAAACGAACCTCGCCTTTTTCCTGATCAAAATGTGTCATTTCCGTAAGTTAAATTGCAAAGTTCATGAACCGGGACTCGAACATTAGCGAAGGGTCCAGTCAACGAATCCCCTCGAGGCCGAAAGCTCTTGGTAAAAGGAGTTCCACTTTCAAAGTACGAACTTCGCTCAGTTTCTAAGAAGCTTTCTTGGTCTTTCCTTCGTGGGCAGTCGCTCTCAACAAGCAACATTCAAGGAGTGAAACGCGAATCGAAATCGACATCTTTCTTCGTTCCATCATTTCGGGCGACTTAAATTTTTTCTTTCTTTCGTGATTCTTGATTTCTACCCCGGACATGCATTGGATTGGATAAGCGACCATTCTCCCTCCCGGGCTCTTGTTTTCTTCTCCCCCCACCTTATTTTTTTCCCCATCCGATTTGGCTTTTTATGGTGATTTGTTGCTTGACCATGTGCCCGTTGCTAGTGCGGTGCGCCATCAATTGCTTCTTAGAAGTTTTCATTGAGCCGCTTATCTTTTCCTTCTCTCTCTCTCTCTCTCTCTCTAACATTTTTGTTGTTGTTGTTGTTGGTACGTGGTTGGATCCGATTTGGGCCGACTCCTGATAACGATGTACGCCCACTTACTTAGAAAGTGGACCATGCTGATGTGAGCTCTAGCTTGTGCCTGTCCCCCATGAAAATTTCTTACTTTGACTCCGGTTGCATCACAATTAGCAGCTGTTGAATTCGGGTCCTGCGTATTCGTATGGTGCTGACATATGACTCGCGTGATTCTTTGATGGTGATTGTGTAAGACTGGCTCTGCAAAAAGAGAGAAAGAAAAAAAAAAAAAATTCTTTTTGTGGTTTCAGGATTAGAAAATGATTTTGGCGTTTGTCCTATGGCTTGTGGATGCTAACAACCGGGCCAGACCGGACTGGACCGGTAGCTCATTTCTATACCCATGTGCTTATTTGTATTCTCTAATGTGCCTTTGTATGGTTATGTACAGATTGTTGACAGATAATCTTGGATCCTTTTGGCTGCTTATGCTACTTCTTGTCCATTCATGTTGGCCTGCTTTCTGTGTCGTCAGACTCAGTGTGTTTTTTTTCCTACTTGTGCTTTTGAGGATCTTGTTTCTCAGGACACTCGGTTAATCTTTGTAGAATACATGTTACAAGTTATCGAAACAAGCAGAGTTTACCTTTTACACTTTCCTAAATCTCGTTAAGGGTAACTTAATTAGTATTCTAAGGGCTCCCGTCAACTGCTTCCTATTTATAAATGTGTAGCAATTTAATGAAACATATTCAACTCACTCTTTCCTTCTTTTAATGTTCCCTTCACCAGCATTTGTTCCGTTACAAAGCCATTGAAGACTGTCTTTATTCTCGTGTCTGTTTTCTGAGGCATTTGCTGTCATTTGTCTGCGTGATGAATTTAATAGCATAAATGCACGTTTTTGGAATCTTCTCTCCTCAACACCAACAGATGCTCTCGAATGGATAAGTTACCGCTCCCCAATTTACACGATAAAGATCATGTTTTCTGACTACATGTCCCATAGATCTGATATTTGCAAAGTGACGCGTGGGATGATGCTTGATGCTAGATATGAGGATGTGAAAATTTTGAAAACCCTGTTTATGTAGTTCATTCTGTGACAACATTGCACTGTTTATCACTGATCGATCTGATTAGTCTCGCTTAGGTTGGTGGTTTCGTCGTTCCTCTGCAGCTGAGGATAAAGAAGACTTAATTGTGTTATAACACAGAACTTCAGACCATTTTGACAAGTTTCTAATCAATAGAGCTAAGTAATGTGGTTTCCTCTTCGCCCTATGATATAAGACTGATCTTTCTCTCCTTTTCTCTTTTCTAGGAATAGAAGCTAGGGGTTTCATATTCGGTCCTCCTATTGCCTTAGCGATAGGAGCGAAATTCGTTCCCTTGAGAAAGCCTGGGAAGTTGCCAGGTACACCTCTCATGACAAAATGATCTGGTAAAACTCAGTGTATATATATTGAATTTCATGATCGATATCGATTGCGTTTGCATCTCTTTTTAGACAATAGAATTACTACATCCTTTTTCTTACCAAACATGATATTGTAAAATTTGAAAGGTTTGTTAGATTAGGCTGCTCCTGAACCTGACTACAATAGTTGGTGCCCCGGATGAGCATTCTCTTTGATTCACTCTAGAATTATGAGAAATAGAGCTGTCTTTCGGTCTTCGAGAAATGTAGTATGTGCACTATTACCTTCTGCTAGTTACCCAATTTAAAAAGTTATTTATTTTTTCATCTTGAGCAATCCAACAGCTGCACATGTTCACGCTGCATGCTGTTCACATTGCTGCGGATATTTTGTCAGTCTTTTTTTAGTTGACCGTCTTGCTCTACCATCACCCTCCCAAGCTCCTTTGGGGTCCTGGGCTTATGTTGAGGCTACATTTTTCTCAGTAACTATCAAGTACGCATTTAGCTCTGTAAAGGTTGCTGCTCCTTGCTCTCTGGCATTGACAAGATCTAAGGACACAATGAATTTGTCATCCTGCATGCCATTAAACATTCTTAAGCTGCATAAACACCGCAAATCCAATACCATCTTGGAATTGAAATTGCTTAATGCTGAGAATGAGCATGTTCTGCATAAACGATTGTGTTGCCAGTAGTCATGATAAAGATTCGTCTAATGTCAGGTGAGGTCATCTCAGAAGATTACGTTCTGGAGTATGGAAAAGATTGCTTGCAAATGCACATCGGGGCAGTGCAACCTGAGGAACGAGCTTTGGTGGTCGATGATTTAATTGCCACCGGTGGTACCCTTTGTGCAGCCATGAATTTACTTGGTATATATTTCTTATTGACGCGCAATATTACTTGCGGGGAAAGTCTCTGAATCTGGGCAAGAGAAGCAGTAGTCTCTTTGACTGAAATTTCTTTTACTGAAATGATTCGATTATGCCTTTTGGATGGTTTAATTTACTCCTTTGTGCAATAATGTCAGTTTGATGCGGAATGTTTTCTTCCCCTTTTTCACATTTTACTTGTTATGGCGGTAAGGTAAGCCATCTAATATCACTTGTGTATAATGTTCCTCAGAGCGTGTTGGAGCTGAAGTTGTTGAATGTGCATGCGTGATTGAATTGCCGGACTTAAAGGTGCGCATATCGCATTAAACCTGCGTACCTTTTTCAATTGTCAATCTGTTGGTTGATTAAACAGTATGTACTGCTTCCAGTTTCCGCAGTCTTCTCATTTTCTGAATCTACTTGAATTCTGATTTTCTCAGGGTAGGGAGAGGTTGAAGGGAAAGCCTTTATATGTGCTCGTGGAGTCCCATTGATTCTAGCAGCGCGTGTTGTGCCCTCCTTGGTGAAACCTTCTTAGACGTACATTAAAGCGATACTGGTTATTGTTCACTTCTCATCGGGGATCCGATCTTATCTTTGCTCTCTTCCCACCATTGCCGAATTTTGATCGGCCTTGGTGATTCGGTCGGACTGGCATAATTTAACCTGGCAAGGTCCAGGAATGTTGTATTGAAGAGCTTGTTTGGTTCGTGGGTACTTTTAGCTTCTGTTTTCTCAGGAGGTAAAAATGTGTCAACCTAAATCCATCATACCAGGTTTTATTGATTCGGATTTCGTGAGCTGCGATGTTGCTGAATCTCATCTCCAACCTTTGTTGACTCTTAAGATCATGTGATATCAATGTATATCTCTGAAATTCTGCATTTAACTGTTACTCGGCATTTGATAGTTTTTTTCTAGGGTCAATAGCAGCAGCGGAAACATGCTAATTTGCAAGTAGGGGTGTGCAACCGGATCGGGTATACCCACGAACCGGACCGGCCCACCCAGAATACAGGATAGGGAACCGGTTCCCAAAATTTGGAACCGGTTTAAACCGGTTTGGGAACCGAGTCCGATTGATTACCCACACAGGAACTGGTTCCCAGACCGATTTTGGAACCTGTTTGGGAACCGGTTTTGTAAGTATAAGTCAAAAACCTTATTTTTTCCCCTTATTTTTATTCTTACTCACGCAATCACATGGCGTTTTTCTCTTGACTCTCTCAAACACGCATAGTACTCCTCTTTTGTCATTCCTCTTCCTCACTTGCTTCCCTCCCTCATTGGCTCCCTCTCGCATCGTCCGATAGACGGACGGTGTTCGTCGCCATCAAATTTTTGTGTACCACGTGGATTGACTTGCCTAATTTATCTTTTATAGAAGGAGTTATGCTTGCATAAATGAATAGTTTCATGTGGTAGTTGTGAGAATAAGACTAATATTATATTCATGTTTGTTGCTAATTCTTGCATTATAATTTTATTTATTATAATTAGCCATGTGGATCCTTAATTTTTTTCGTTTAATCAAAAAGTTCATGTATTTATTTATTACAAATGCTTAATGTTTCGATATAAATTATGAAAATTACGTTATTTTCTCGCATATTAAATATCAAATTCGAAATCGTATAGGATATCGGGAAATTGCAAAATAGGTTCTCATGAAAACAGGATTGACCTAGAATCGGACTGGAAAAACGGGATGAATCGAGTACATAGTCCAAAAAATGAGAACTGATTATGATAGGGTTGGGTACAGGGTTCAGGTTTAGACCCTAGCCACCCTGGACCCGATCACCTCTAATTGCAAGTGCTAACATTATCGTCCCTATTGCAAGATGAGTTGAGCAGGTGATATCAGATTAATTCTGAACAAACCGGCCACCCAAACCGGCTAATGCGATATCTTAGTCCCCATCGTTGATCCTTGGCTGTCCTAAAGACCTTTACCTAGGTCGGTCCGCGAACTAAAAGATCGAATTCTTTTCATAGAAATGATGGTCCTGTCTCGAGAAGGAGATGACGTGCCCGGACCCGTCGTCAATCTCCAAAAGATCATCCGATCCAGTTCTCCGGCCCTGAGTCATCATCCAAACCCGCCCATCGGACCGACAGGCTCATAATCAAGTCTTGAAAATACGCTTGTCGGGCCTACGATGCTTTCCGTGGTATCCGCTTGATTAGGACCTGTAAAGGTCTACCATTGAATAGCATTCTCTCTTCTCCTTTCTCTGTTTCAATAGCTCGCACACTTTAAACGTACGACGTTTGACTATACATCTTCCATCAAAAGACACATCTATCCGCAAGCGTCTCATCAAATCTCCAATTCCCCTTCGAAAGAGATTGGCCTGCCCATCGCTGCGCTGCACATGCAGTGAATACATAAAACATTATCCTCCTCCACAGACTAATCTTTCATGAAAAAGCATGATGCCACTCAAAAGTTTCAGAGATCTTCCGTGTAGTGAGTGTCATCTTCATCGCTGAGTGCAAGCATGGCCGAAAACATATTTAAAGCGCCGCGATAGATTCTCTTCCGTCCTCGCGTGTGCGTTCGTCATCGAGGGTTTAGTGCAGCATTAGGACCTAAAGTCTTGGTCATCGGTTGATTGATCGCGGGTCGGAAATGGTCGAGTCCTTAAGGAAGGGACTCCACCGCCCATCACGGAAGAAAAAGCGCTGGTAAACTTTGGAGCAGGTGGGGTTAAAGAGAAAGATAAGTTTGGCTTTTTTTACGTGAGGAGTGCTTTTGGCGCAGTATTCTGATGGCTACCGCAGCATTTGGTCCAACATCGTTCCGAACTCGAAAACCAGTCAATATGAACAAGGCCTGGGAAGTTTGCACTCGTATTCAAGATCTGCACTTTCACTTACACGCTTAATCTTAATCCCATAAGATCTAATCCTTGGAAAAGGAAGGAAATAGGAACAGAACCAAAAAAAGAAGTTCCCTCGACGATAATCATGGGAGAAACGTAGAATGCGGTGGAAAATCAATTTGACATTGCGAAGAATTATGTCGGACATGATGGATCTTTTTACAACCTATAGATGATGAGGAAACAGGGCAACACGGCCCGAGGATCGAACACTAGCAACTCGCCGTCGTCCCCGCTCACCGAGTCGTACGTGACGCCGCCGTCCGGGAAGGGTTCGAGGCCGAGTTTCTTGGATGCCCGGCCGGCTATGACCCGGCACACCAGCATGGCCCGCCTCCCCCTCCCTCCCCCGCGCTCTCGTGGGCGCGCCCGCTGCCGTCGAACGTGCAGATCGCCGCCCCCTTGCCGGCGCCGCCGACGCAGCCGCCGCCCCACCCGACCGCCCACCCCGCGCTGCAGTCCCACGCGCCCCCTCGCGCGCCGTGGGGCCCATGCAGCGGAACCGCATCATCTCGTTCCCGTCGGCGGCGCACCGCGCGTCCTCGTCCCCTGGGGTCGCCCGACCCGGCCCGCGACTTCACCAGCTCCCGGTACTCCTCGAACCGGGCCGCCGTCCGCTGCCCGTTCTGCACCTTGAGGATCACGTCGATCCCGCCCGCGAACGGCTTCGGCCCCCAGCTCGTGTGGAAGATGATCTCCACCACGTTCCGCGACGGGTGGCCCTCCGGCAGCTCGGTCAGCGCCGGGTACACGGCGGGCAGCGTCGGCTCCGGAGCCCGGGCGGTCCTCGCCGGGGCGCTCGTCCGGGCCCGGGCGGGCGTCGCGTTGGGGCACGCTTCCGCCTTCGCTTTCTGCGGGAGCTTCGGCGCGGGGGCGGGGGCGGGGGGCGGGCTTGAGCCTGGGCCGGGGCTTCTTGGGTCGCTGTTGCTTGGCGATGTCGATGACGTCCTTGATGGTCTGGGCGCTCTTTCTGCAGCTGGAAGAGTACAACGAAGAAGAAGAAGAAGAAGAAGAAGAGGCAGAGGACGAAGAGGAGGAAGGGAGCAAGCGTTTCTGGTACTGGCCGTGATGGACGTCGTCGAACGCTCTGGACTTGCAGTGCAGCGACTTGACCCACCCGCCCGCCATCGACGACGGCGGACCCCTGAGACCAGATCTCTCCTCCTCCTCCTCCTCCTCCTCCTCCTCCACTAAAAATCGAAACTTTCTCTCTCTCTCGCTCTCTCGAATTCGGTGACTTTTCCGGAGAGAAAGACAGCGTGGGGAATACGAAAGGGTCGTCGGGAGGGTCGTGGCGCGACGATAAAAATGATGTTCCTGCTCGGGGGGGGCGAAATGACGGGATTGCCCCTGCGCCTGTCTCTCCTGTTATTGTCGTTTTGGGTTTTCGGGCCGTTTAGTATTAATATCCTTAATGTCGTCGAGTGTCTGTGTCTTTTTTTTTCCCTCCTAATTTTTACTCTTTTTGTTTTTTTCTTTAATGAGACTGAGAGGAAGAGGACGAATTACATTTAGTTTAAAGGAAACAGAAATTCATGATTGATTCTTGGCTTTTGCCTTTGTGGGGGGAGATCTCGATTCGGTGTTGATGGTGTCGCTTCGTTCCCACCATTCAATTATTTTGTGATTATGAATCGTTTGCTTGATTGATGCCGTTCCTTTTGATTAGCAAGGAAATATATTTACTTATAGTGAGTGTAATCAATGAAAAAGAATTTCAGAAATAAAAACGCATTGATCAAGCATTAATGTGCATTTATTTCGAAGAAAATTGAGCCATGACAATGAACTTTTGACTGCATATGTCGCAATTGATTAGCGCTATTGGGTGACAATTACCATGATTGATTTTTACGACAATATGTGCAATGAAATGATGTGTGCTATTACTTAAAGCAGCTCCTGCTTTTGAGGGATCGCAATCCTTTTTTTCTTCTCGAAAATATCATCGACTAGTGATTTTATAGGTACTTCATCAATGGACAGATGGGTAAAGGCCAAACTCTATTTTATCTCGCATGCATTTCAATTCTAGATTTTGAACCTATTCCATTTTATAAAAGGAAGCTCAAATCTTGAAATAACAATATCCTTTCACACATATACTTAAATATACAATTCCTTTATGCTAGCTCATTAGTTTCTTTACAAAATCTTTGAAATATTAATATTCTGCGTGCACATAAGGTGTGTATATTTTTGCTAGTATATATGATAAAAAATTTAATTTAACTATATGAGATTACTGTAATTTTAGAGTGGTTTCTAGCCAAGATCAGCTACGAATAATCAATATTTTCACTCTTTTGTTCGCCATACAGTCAGTTGTATATGCGATACAAATGAAATAAAATAGTTGTGCGCTTAACATTATGTTTAGTTCCAACAAAAGAAAAATCTCTTGCAATTTTTTATTTATTATAAGAATCTCAGATCTCCGCATTTATACTGCTGCGTGATTTATTTATTTTCTAAAAATATCACATCAAAATGATATAAGAATATTACAATATATTCCTCCTATTTTCATATAATATGCATAATTGGTACTTATTTACCTCGTAATACATTAATAGAAAACATTGAACATAACATGTCTCAGATACTTTTCCTTTACCATATTATCTCTTAAAGGCCATAAAGAGTAAAAACCAAACACTTTATTGCTTTTTGCTTTGAATCCGGTGGTCCAATCCAACTTTCCATTTATTTTTTAACATTGACTATCCCACAAGCATAAAACCATGCATTTGTATCCAGATTAACATTAGCTATAAGATTAAACCGTTTGGATTATCGATCAATTGAGAATTCAAGATGTAAAAAAACATCATAATCAGGTCTCAAGCTCCCCATCGGTGGAACTGAGGCATCAAACACAATATATGACTAATCATCGAGTATTTCTCCCGGATTTACATCGGGCTTTTCTGTGATGCAATTAAGATAATAATCACGGAATAAATCTCCAGCTAATTAGTGCTGATGAAAGATGAGGTAAAAAAGAGGGGAAAAAAAAAAAGACAATCATTTTGATTTTGATTTTGATTCTAATTCTGATTCTGAATGCCCGTTGAGGGTTGCTGTCGCATGGAAATTTAACATTAATTTCTTCACTTAGCCACGCAATATCCCCCAACATCCAGTTGGTAAGCACCAAATGCTAAGGTCCCTTTTTCATTTTTTCTTCTGGTGGGACGTTTTGGTACGTGACTTGGACGTGCCCCTTGCCATGACCAAAAGCTATAACAATCGGAAGCCTGTCTGGCGACTTTTGCGGGGAAAGGTCGGTTTCTTGGTCCTATTATCCTACATTAAGCTAGCGCACGACATTGGACGGTATGCTCTTTTTCATTTTGAAACGAACTGATGGAATCTACACAACCACTAAAGCGAATCCGTGATGTGGCCATTTTGGAAATCTACAAGTCATTCACAAGAACGTCAATGTTAGGAAAGACTGGCGTCTCTTTCAATTGTCCATATCGATCCACTCGTATCAGCTTAATCACATGCCGACGGAGGATGAGAAAAGTTTACCGCGTGCCCTTTTGGGTAAGATTTTAAATTGTTTGATATCTCATCCTGTGAAAAAATTTCGGTTCAAAATTCGCATTCCTCAATTTGTTTATGCTGTTAAATGAAATGATATTTTAGTACACGTGAAATCATATTATCATTATCCTTGATTAGTTAAAATGGCATAAAAAAGGGCATCTTTCTTTCATTGAAATTTCTATCGGATTTTGATTGTGAAATCATAGTAAAACCTCCGCAACAACATCAGGCATCTCAACCGTTTTCCCTACAAAGTTCATCCCATACCCTTTTGGCTAGGATTTCATTTGTTCTCTTGTCCTATTAAAGAATTTTGATTAAGAATTCGTGTTCCCCACTCATTTATACTGTTAAGTGAAATTGCATTTTATCGTATGTGAAATGATGTTATCATTATCTCGATTACTAAAGCGGCATAAAGAAAAAAAAAAACATCTTCCTTTTATTGAAATTCTTATTGGATTTGACCGTGAAACCATAGTAAAACCCCCCAAAACAACATTAGCTATCCTAATTTAGTACAGCCTCGTTAATTATGAAGCTGTGCCAACCCTTTTTCCTACAAAACGAAAGGGCATATCGGTAATGAGGAGATGGGAATTTTCGACGAATATTTTAAAAAGAATCCCAAGTGGGGAGATAAAAGAAAAAAGGAATCGTTTATGAGGGTAGGAATCTCACATGGAAGTTTGAAGTGGAGCAGGTGGGAATAGAAGAATAGAAAGAGAATGAGAGAAGTGGTGGCAGCAGACGATAACACCTAAACAAAACAAAGCACTGAAATTGAAACTACCAAAACGACAAGCACTTCAAAGATTTTCCCCTGCTCTCATGCTTCTTTAATGTTTATTTTATGGAAATTTCAAAGAATTGGTGGAAATAGATATACAGACCCATCTGGGTCTAAGCCGTAGGGGGGCAATTTTTAATTAACTTTAAGGCCTCTTTTCCAAGGAGGGTTTTAATTAAATTTGGGAAAACGGGGTGTTCGGCTGCGGGAGGAGGAGACAACATTGAGAATTGGGGAAATAATCAATAATTGTCCTCACACCGATGATTTCCTCGAGAAATGACAAATCGAGAGAGTGGTCCGACGACTGTGAGGATGTGATCGACGGAGACACCTCCCGAACCCGACATGCATGATGACGAGGATTTTTGAATTTGCGAAGGGCCGGAACGAGGAGGGACCGTTCGTTTTCCCAATTATTATCCAAATGATGAGGAGCACGAATTCTTTTTCTGCTACGTATGGAGCAAAAAACCACATGTTCTATACACTTCTCTTACGGCCACTAGTGCGCGAACGCACACCCTCCATCCGTGCCTACACTATCTACATTTCCAAAATTTCACCTCGTCTCATCTCGAAAGAAGCCCGTAAATGGTTAATGGTCCTGTAAATTTGATAGAATAATTCATTTTCGACGCTTGTTATCATGATATAAACAAATGGGATGAGTGGTATTGTATATGACAGTTTCGTGCGAACGATCTAGAAATGTCTTTTTGTCAAATCATTAAGTGGGTTGAGCTTCTTTTTGAATTTTCCTTTCTGGGTTTTGGCGAAGATGAAGATTTGGGTGGCCGGTGCATGGTGGTAAGTGGGGACTCGTGGGTGGAGATTTGCCAGCCTTTGCTCTTCACGCCTGGATTTGAGATTTTTAGTGGAGCTCCGGGAACCGCGTTTGGATCCCTGGCGTGCTTCTGCCCTTCTCTCCAAACCATGACAAAATACTTCATTAATACCCTCCCTTTCCGCTCCAAACCAAGACAAAAAACTTCATTGATACCTCCCTTTTGCTCCAAACCAAGACAAAACTTCATTAAAACCACCTTTTTGCCTCTCTCTCTCTCTCTCTCAAGAACATGCAATAAGATTTTGAATATGTACGTCTCCACATGTTTGATTTGCAATGTCACGACCAAAACGTTCTGACTCTACCCGCCGAGTCCATGGCACGCGAAAGGATTTCCTAGCATTAGATTTTGTCTCAGAATGGCGACATCATGATCGCGGATCTCAATGAAGGTAGCTTTCATGGGGGCCGGCTTTTGCAAACCTTGTGCTTGGACAATCGAATCGTGAATTGAGTGTTTTCGAAAGCTCGGACACCCAACCTTGCAAAAGAAAAAAAAAATGGTACATGTTATTGGGGAGGAACGAGGAATTCAAATTTCAAATACGCAGCACAAACCTCTTAGATGGATAGCCATCGGCAGGATAGGTTTAATCAATGCAAGATCTTGATGAACACATTTAGGAGGAGACGGTTCGTGCAAAATAAGTAGGTTTTGACCGACATCGAGCAATGCAATGCAATGCAATGAAATGAAATTATGGGTGCCTGAATTTAGGACAAAGGGGGAGACTTCAACCCGGATTAAATGCGAAGTTTTTTCCTTTCGTTTTGCCCCATAAATGCCCACGAAGTCTTCTTTAATTCACGACGATCTCCAACGATGCTATTAATTGCGCAGAACTCGGGAATCGCGTTCGCCATGCTCACGGTCAATCAAATTTATTGGAGCCACATCACGTATTAAATTTGGCATAACCTAAAGTTAGAAATTATTACGGTAGAAGTTGGCAGTGACAACGGTTAGCTAGAGAGCCCGACCCAAAATTTAAGTTAATGCATAAAAGGGTTAATGCAAAAAAAAAAGCCATAAACCGGTATATTTATAATAAATTATCTCAAATTAATTTTTTAACCACAAAAAATCTCAAACCGATACATTTTTTTACAAATTCATTCTTTGTTATTTTCGATCAAATTAAATTAATATTATGAAAAACTATAAACTAGTACGGTGGGTAAAACTCTAAATTGATATACCCATCGATTGCTACATGTTATCAAACTCAGCAAATTGATGATAAAATTTGACGGAAACTAATAGAGGATAAATTTGTAAGAAATATACCAGTTTAGGGTAGATAAATTATCAATTTGGTGTTTTTCATAATATTAACCCTAAAAAGAGGTCACGCGTGTATAATGAGCATGATAGACTCCATTGGGGAGAACAGTTAAAAAAATGGTTAATACCCTAAAAAACCCCAAACTGATACATTTGTGACAAATTTACCCCAAATTATTTTTTTGACCACCAAAAACCCCAAACCGATACATCTGCGACAGATCTACCCTATGTTAGCTTATGTTAGATTTTGCTATTAACCTTATTGATGTGGTTGCTGACGTGGCAAGTCATGTGGAAATTCATAAGTTTAATACAATTAAAAACTCCAAACTGATATATTTATAAAAAATTTACCCCAAGCCAGTATATTTACGACAAATTTACTTTAAATTAATTTTTTCGATCATAAAAAACCTAAATTGATACACGTGCGGCACATTTACCCTCTTTCAATTTTCCTAAATTTGACCGAGTTGTGATGTCCAATCAATTTTATTTTCCGGATTACTCTAACATTGCCTTCATCTCATTAATACTTGATTTTTTTTTTCTTTTTATCGGAATCATTATTAGAAAACTATTCAAAGACTACCAAATGTGCCCTTCATTCTTGTGCCGAGAGGATGCCCATTAACTAAAAGATGGACAGATCACTTGCGCACATATACAAAAGAAGTGCACATATCGTGGTTGCTTCGCTTGTTTTTGGTTTGTGACAAACTTGGCTTTATATTTATATGTCTCAACCCCACATGGTTTAGTGCTTGTTCGCAATCTGTTTGTACGCTTACATATTACTCTTCATTTGCTAATCATTCGTGTTAGTCCATGTCCTTATTAGCATTACATTGTCTTTCCTACCTTGAATCATAAGTGTGTCAAAATTTTAACATGGAACTTGCATGTGAATGGTATGATTGACTTGTACATCACATGCTTGTTGAAATGCCGAAACCAAAATCACTTATATTTGTCATTGATTTTAGGTGTACTTTGAGTGTGATTCTTTTATATATGTGCGCAAGCAATCTGTCCATCTTTTAATTAATGGGCATCCTCTCGGCACAAGAATGAAGTGCCCATTTGGTAGTCTTTGAATAGTTTTCTAATAATGATTCCAATAAAAAGAAAAAAAAATCAAGTATTAATGATATGGAGGCAATGTTAGAGTAATCTGAAAAATAAAATTGTTTGGACATCACAACTCGGTCAAATTTGAGAAAATCGAAAGAGGGTAAATGTGCCGCACATGTATCCATTTAGGTTTTTTATGATCGAAAAAAATTAATTTAGAGTAAATTTGTTGTAAATATACTAACTTGGGGTAAATTTGTCATAAATATACCAGTTTGGGGTTTTTAATTGTATTAAACTTATAAATTTCCACATAGCTTGCCACGTCAGCAATCACGTCAGAAAGGTTAACGGCAAAATCGAACGGAAGCTAACGAAGAGTAGATTTATCACATATGTATCAATTTGGGGTTTTTGGTGGTCAAAAAAATAGTTTGGGGTAAATTTGTTACAGATGTACCAGTTTTTGGTTTTTTAAGGAATTAACCCTTTTTTTTAACTGTTTTCCCCAATGGAGTCTATCATGCACATATATAAAAGAATCACACTCAAAGTACACCTAAATCAATGACAAATATAAGTGATTTTGGTTTCGACATTTCAACAAGCATGTGATGTACGAGTCAATCATACCATTCATATGCAAGTTCCATGTTAAAATTTTGACACACTTATGATTCAAGGTAGGAAGACTATGTAACGCTAATAAGGACATGGACTAACACGAATGACCAGCAAAGCAAGAGTAATATGTAAGCGTACAAATAGATTGCGAACAAGCACTAAACCATGTGGAGTTGAGACATATAAACATAAAGCCAAGTTTGTCACAAACCAAAAATGAGCGAAGCAACCACGATATGTGCACTTCTTTTGTATATGTGAGCAAGCGATCTGTCCATCTTTTAGTTAATGGGCATCCTCTCGGCACAAGAATGAAATGCACATTTGGTAGTCTTTGAATAGTTTTCTAATAATGATTCCAATTAAAAGAAAAGAAAAATTAAGTATTAATGATATGGAGGCAATGTTAAAGTAATCCGGAAAATAAAATTGATTGGACATCACAACTCAGTCAAATTTGGGAAAATAGAAAGCGGGTAAATGTGCCGCACGTGTATCAACTTATGTTTTTTATGATCGAAAAAATTAATTTAAAGTAAATTTGTCATAAATATACCGGCTTGAGATAAAATTTTCATAAATATACCAGTTTGGGGTAAATTTGTCATAAATATACCAGTTTAGGGTTTTTAATGGTATTAAACTTATGAATTTCCACATGGCTTGCCACGTCAGCAACCACATCAGTAAGGTTAACGGAAAAATCGAACAGAAGCTAACATAGGGTAGATCTATCACAGATGTATCGGTTTGGGGTTTTTGGTGGTCAAAAAAATAGTTTGGGGTAAATTTGTCACAGGTGTACTAGTTTGGGGTTTTTTAGGGTATTAACCCTAAAAAAAAAAAATCCTAAATCTTTTGAATTTGTACCAATTTAATCATAAACCTTTTTATTGCTGCCACTTTAGTCTCGAACCTTTTTACTTAATGCCAATTCAATTATTTCTTGCTAATTTTGGTTGGAGTTTGTTGACTGGGCATCAGTCGATTGACATGACACGATCAACATTGACATTGATAGATTTTAAATAATATTTTTTATATTTCTTTTTTTCTTTTTTCTTTCTCCTCCTCCTTCCTCCAGCTGGTCGCCGAGGTCCAATGAACAGCTAGAGGTGACAGCCAACGAGATCAAGGTTGACCTTGCTAGCCATGGGTTAGACTTGACCTCGCCACATTCAGCAAGGTCGAGCCTTGCCCAGCCTCTAGCGAGGCTAGCTCGAGGCATGGTCAATGAGGTTGCCTTTGTAGCCTTTGGCGAGGGCTCAAGCCTCGCCAGTGGCCGGTGAGACTTGCTAAAGGTTGGTCGGGTCGAGGTCGACCTCGCCACCATCGCCTCGGCCGGTTGTCAAGGTTCGGTGACTAGCGGGAGGAAGGAGAAAGATAAGGAAAAAAAAAAAAAAAAGGAAAATAATTTTTTTTAAAATATATTAAAATATTATTAAAAGTTATCAATATCAAGTATCGATTATGTTATCAGTCGACTAGTGCTTAATAAGCAAAATTTAGCCAAAATTAGCTGAATGGACTGAATTGACACTAAATCAAAAAAATTAAAACTAAATTGACACCAATTAAAGGTTTAAGACTAAATTGGCATAATTATAAAAAGTTTATGACTTTTTTTGACATTTTTACTAACTCTATTGTCAAGCAATGCGAGATATTTCAATACTAACTCTCATTTACAAATTGGTTACAAACGGCATGTGAAATTCGACAAGCGGATGAATGCTCATGCAAAATAAACTTGAGCGGAATCTAACTCCGATATTATATTACAAAGTTCTAATCTAGAAACTTAAAACTAACACGTGGATGAAAACCAAATGCATGGAAATAGGATCCAAACTCTATCGTCAAGCAAAGTGACGCGGAATATTTTGACAAGTTACAAATAGTCTTTGTAGTAAAAGCAGTCGGAACATTTGAGACGCATCGATTTTATATTTAATAGATAAAAGCATGCTTAGATGTCTAGTGCTGTAATATGTCCCGTTGACGATTCAAATTCCTAATTATCTATCTGATCCTTTTGGGTCAAGTCAAGCATTCGAGGTATTTTTCTCTTATATTATCATTACTATTATTCTTTTCTTGTTAGGGGCCCTTGGAAGAATCGAAGTTTCAAAGTCTAATGATGAGAATTCTCCAACCTTTTTTGGTCGAGCCGGCTAGTGCTCGGAGAAAAGAAGGAAAAGGGGGGAGATAGCGGAAGGGACGGCAGATGAAATGATTCTTAAGCGTCCTCGAGCAAGCTTTTTCACTCGATTTGGCAGAGTGATTTCCGGATCGGCCGAAGAAAAAGCTCGACGCAATGATCATCCGATTAGGTCCGGTAGGTGCATATAAATCTTATATTCCCAATCGTCAATTAATTTTTTCATGATGAGATTCTATGTTCAGGAGTTTCGTTAGTTAGGGTTAGGGACCTTATTTGATTAATTTCATGTGATGGGCATTTATTATAATTTGTTTTTCGAGGGGGGTCAAATCTGAATAGTTTATTTTGTGAGACATTAAAGTCCAATTAATGTTTTGTCGATGTATATATATGAATGCAAACTAAGTAATGTATAGTGGTAGGTCGTAATAGTGGAAGTAGTGGTCTAGTTCCGGGTCAATAGCCTCCCTCCTCGTTCGAATTTCAACGGCCATGGGCTCTATGGTTTCAGCAGTGGAGGGATTATCCTTTCCAATTATTACTTGAGCATCATCATATGCGGGCACGATCTCTTTTGCTCCGATTTTTTTGTGAAGCCGTCAATCATTCGAATCATGCGATGTCTCAAATGATTCAAATAAAGTGCTCCGTTAATTGTTATCATGGGTATCATGCTTTTAGTAAGTGGTTAGAGGGAAATCCCACTTGAATTACAAAGAGGAAAGTATAAAAGAAATCATGGATCTTTTAATTATGCTAATTGAGTCCTAACTTTTGGATGATTTGTCAGTGTAGTTCATCTCACCAATTTTGATTGGAAATTACTAACATAGACACCAGTTCCTCGCATGGCACAATTGGCATTAATACGGACAAATTTCACAATTTCTCTAAATTTTTTATTATTATTTTATTATTTCTTTTCTCTTTTAATTTATATATATATATATATATATATATATATATATATTTAACTCGGGCTAGTGATGTCACTGGCCGACCATCGTTGGCCACACAACATGCGAGGATTATGGCCCTCTCCAGGATTTGGCGAGAGGCGGAGGCCCTCGCCTAGACCTTGGCTATTGCCGGCCAATAGAGAGAGAGAGAGAAGAAAAAACTGAAAACTAAAAAAAAAAAATTAAAATTTTAAAAATTTTCCATATTAACGCCAACCATGCCATTTATGACAACTAGCATCCATGTCAATTATTTCTAGCCGAATAGACTAAATTGGCAAATCGACGAAACGGTTAAGACTCATTTAGTATAATTAAAATGTTTATTACTGAATTAACCTTAATGTAATAGGTTTACGACTTTTTTAGTACTTTTCCCAATTACAAAAAAAAAAAACAATCATATTATTCTCTAAAATATACCATCGGCCGCGGTGGCTCCGCTGGATAAGATTCTGTTGATCCTCAGTTCATGGGTGAAGGGTTCAAAACCCAGATGAGGCGCTAGGTGTCTTAAGTGTGACTCCATGGGTGGTAGGTCCTCCTACTTACGTGTCACCTGGGGGTTTACGGTGATCACGACGCAGTTCTGGTTCCTCCAAAAAAAAAAAAAAAAAAAAAACAATCATATTATTCTCTAAAACATGTGCACACAAGTTTAGAGACTCGAATTTAACCTAGTGGAACTTAAGAACAAGGAAGTAAAGTTGTTCCTCATGAGTCTCCTAATCTTGACACGAACGGCATGCATTCGTCGAGCTGGCCAAGTATTTTCTATGGCAATATCTGCTTTTTCTTGATTCGAACTTGTCGACAAACAAGAGAGTGACGAAAAATCAAATTCCCATTATCAACACAATTTAAATAGGGACCAAAGATCACATGCTCATCCATACACCAACTGGAAAATGTCTTGTGTTAGATCTTTGACAAAATAGTCACTTTTCCTAGGTCAGACTAAAGGCAAGCAATGTGACTTTTCACATGCATGAAACCCAAAAGACAAACATGAAAATTGACCACTGATGCGATTTCTTTCTACGACGATAAATTTTACTTTAGATGAATATATTTTGGATCAAAAAATATTTCATTAATCTTATGGGATAGATAGGATAATCTATCTAGAGAGTATGGAAACAGAATCACACCCATTAATTTGATAAAAGCGATAACACTTGGCCTGGGGTGGAAGATTTCACAATGATGTCATGTAATCATGCCTTGGAGAATTCTCTTTCATCATTTATAATTACAAGATGGCCCAACAGGAAGAAAAAAGAAGAGAGAGAGAGAGAGAGAGAGAGGCCCATTTGACTAAAAGTCATGACTGGGCCTCCCTCAAAGGGGACTGAGTTGTCATGACTTTTCTTTCCCAATCTTTTGATTTTTGCTCTTTGTTCCTCTTCTTTAGCCTTTTCACTTTGTTCTTGCAAGAAAAGTGCCGTGTTGGTGCAATTGTTCGTTTATGCAAAATCGTGACGAGGAAATGAGGCAAGAAATCAAAGGACTTAACGATAAACCAGCTTGATGACCAAGTTTTTGGTCATCATTTGCCATTAAAAGGGCAATATTTCCATGGATTTTTTTTTTTTGTTTAAACTGAAACCAATATGGGCCTTGGTAATAGGGATGATTAACGGGCCGGATTAGGTCAGGCCCTTCCAGAAAAGAGGCCCAACATGGGCCAGCGTGGCAGAACATTTTTGGGCCGGTCGAGATGGTCTCGGCCCTTGGTCGGACGGGGGCGGACCCAGGATCGATCGAGCTTATTCAGAAACATTCCATCGTCTTATGAAATTCCAAGACAATCCTGAAGTTATAACATAAGATTAGAGAGGTTTATTGATACGTTGTGATTATTTCGATTGCACAAAGACATTTTGGTCCAAAAATATCTAAAAGCTCACTCTCAGTTTCTAAGGTCGAGATGGGGACTTTCCAACTTTTTTATTTTTTGTCGTTATATCCGTATTGAACGTACCATGATAATGGTCCTCAATCGGACGAAACTCGCACGGAATACTAAACTTTTGAAATTATTCCATAGAATGAGCAAACGGAAATGACGCCAGCAAAACTAGGTGCTGGCTGGATATTTCGAAAGTGGTTTCGGTTCACGGGTTTGCTTACCTAGCGGAAAGCAAAAAGAATGGAACCCTAGCTTTGTAGATTTCCGCCCACGGAAATGGGACAAGCTGCTTTTTTTTTTTTTTTTTTTTTAATTGTAGCTTGTCTCGACAGGATGAACATTATTCAATAATATTTTATGTATGGACACGTTAAATGGATCCACATTTTTTTGTTTTGTTTTGTTTTGATATATGTAGTTGAGATTGAGAGGGTGGCATGTGCTCCTTGAAGCACGTACCTTCATGCACGCATCTACAAACTTTTGTTACAAATTAGGGAAGGGCAAAAGTCACCCAAAAAAAAA
The DNA here is from genome assembly GCF_016545825.1 of Eucalyptus grandis. Classification (NCBI taxonomy): domain Eukaryota; kingdom Viridiplantae; phylum Streptophyta; class Magnoliopsida; order Myrtales; family Myrtaceae; genus Eucalyptus; species Eucalyptus grandis. The sequence continues at coordinate 6,163,764 of NC_052616.1, read as the reverse complement.
AAAAATCGTAAATATCTCACCGTCACATATTTAACCTAAAATTTTCTCCATGACACCAAAAATCACATACTTGTAGTTGCGTGACATATTTACTCATTACTAAAATTCCATTAACGAGAACTGTTAAAATTCTGTCTTCATAAATGCCAAAAAGCAAATAGTGTTGGCATGACGTTTATGTGACTTGAGTGGAATAAATAAGATGTTATTTTGGTTGAAAAGTCATTTAACCATGTCTTAACGAAAAGCAAATGTGTCATATGTACAAGTTTGAGATTTTTGACATAATAAGAAAAAGTTTAGGATAATAGTTTAGGGTTTTTTTTTGTGTGACTTTTTCCCATCATGAAAGGGGTCATTTTAGGTATAAAAAACCCTGGATTTATGGAATACTCCAGTAAACTAATGATGATTTCACAAGTTACATTACATTAAATACTTAAAGGAACATGAAAAGTACAGCAACACACTTTGCAATATAGTAGAAGGGCCCATTAGGAAAGGACAAAGATTCCATGCGAGAAGGATCATAGAGTGCGCCGTAGTTCAGTTCTCATAGAATTTCTCGTGTCATCCAAGCCCACCCTTTTTACTAGCCTAAATCACAGATGAGGAACATTTTACACGCCCTCACAACTCACAATTACATAATCAGAAATATCTCAACCTAAACACATCATTCGAACCCTAGAAAGTTAAGACCCTTAAACGAAAAATCACCAAGAAGTTAAGTGAAATGACCTGACAACAACTTCAGTTAACGCAAGAGACACAACAACAATGATGGCGACAACAACAATGAAGCAAGTTGTGATCATTGATCAGTTCTTGTTAGGCACACTGGAAGCCAGACGGGACGTTCTTGCCGCAAGTGTTGATGAGCAAGCTGAGGGAAATGGGGATGTTGAGGTTGATCCCGAGAATGTTGGCTTTAATGGCGGTGCAGAGGCAAACGGCTGCTTCGAGATCTAGAAGGCCCTCCAGGACCGAGCAACAAGGCATGTCTGGCGGTGTCCCAATGATGGCATTGACCGGCCCGTCGAGCACTTTGGCGCACACGCCCAGCTTCAGCGCATCTCTAGGGCAACTAGAGCCTCTCGGAGAAAAAGGGTTAGTGATACGTTTAGGGTTTGGCTGAACGCAAGTGTTACAGCCGCTCGCTAGGGCAAAGAAGAGGAGGTTGAGGCAAAGGAGCAGAGCAGCTGATGAGGAAGATATCTTGGTATCCATCTCTCAGTAAGAAAGAGAGAAGTTGGTGACTTTGGGGTAATTAGTGCGTTTGTGTGCGTGCGTTGTTGCCGTTGGGTTAGAGGTAAGTGAGGGTGGATGGTGAGTATTTGTAGGGAAACTTTGCTTCGAATCAATAAAATGAAACTATTTAGCGATAAACTCCATGAGATTGATCGAGTCGGTAAAATGATGGGGACCGGAGAAGTGGATATAAACTAATGACCCATCAAACTTCGTCAGCATCAGAGACATAAAAAAATTACGCAAAGAGTCCATTTGGATGGAGTAAAACTGTTTCTGGGAAATGATTTTTCTAACTCTCCGATGTTTGGATCGTGGAAATCGATCAATTTATGGAAAACTAGTGTAAAAAAACAACTCCAACTTCAACTCCACCTTTAGCCTGCTGAGACTAGATAGTCCATCACTCTTTGCTCAATGGAATTCAAGTAGCGGGGTGAGAGCATACACTGAAATGATTACTAATCTTAACGTTCGCATAGAATGAACCATGGTTGGTGCGACCATCAATGGGCATACTAAGTTCAAAATGGAAACATTAGTAACTACTCATGTTTGATATCTATTTAAGTCAACATCCGAATCTTTGACCCGACTGGTCGGTTTTCCGTTTCATAGATAAGACCTAGAGAAACAAGTTAAGATGCTGTAGTTATAAGGGGATCATAGTGTAAACACCACAATCATGTTTGAACCTGATTTCAAGAAAACTAAAGACGTCTACAATATGTGTGTAGCCCCGCGCACTATTCTATACCCACGTGAATACTGAATCACCTCTGTCATTCAACTCATTCTCTAAAGCATCCATCCTACCGAGAAATTACTACATATATTTAATTAATGTAGACCGACACCATCACAATCGTTGAATATGCGCATCTCAGGTAGACTCAACGAAGTATTTTTCCTGTGTCGCTCTCTGATGTTTACCTATTAAAAGATGAAAAAAGAAGAAACCGCAGCAAGAGTTAAAGAGTGAGAAGGCATGTGAGGCACGGGCTAGCCAGATCTTTGACTGGCTAGTGGCTAGGCCGGGAGATTCGGCACCAATTAAGAGAACAGTTCAGAAATTCCTTGTCGACATTCGAATTTCTTTGCCTTTGATTATTCCTCTGTGGATCACGAGATTGGCCAATCGCCGTGCTAGGTGCTCCCCCGTGAGCTCTTAAACACAACATGAACACAGACAGCAGTGCGTTGAAGATGGGGGGATCGATTATTGTTAATTTTTTTTAATTCAGTTTAGCTTCTCTATCTATCCATGTTTTCTACCTCCAATTATTGTTCTTTCTGCATTTTGCTCTTCCCATAGTAATCTGACTTTCAATGTGGATGCATGCCAATCAACACATCGAGGGTTTTAGGTATTTGGAAACTCGACATTTATCTACTATGAAGAACCGCAAATATTTCAATTCATATAAGTTTTTGTGTTTGAAGTTGTGCCATAATCTTTTATAAAATGAAAGGGCTGTAAACGGTGGTAAGATATAAAGTATAATTCGCACCGTTTTTTCTTCTTTCCTTTTTGGGCAAGTGAAACTTTAAGAATAAATGTTTGCACACTCAACTTTTACTTTCTGACATTGAATTTCTAAAGTTTGATTGCTTAATCTCTTCCAACCATTCTAGGGTTACCTTTCTTCATAAATTCATTCCTACATGTTATTTCGTACGATCTTATCAAGTTGACATGCTTGAGGAATTCATCATTCTTCCCACATGCACGCACTTAGAATCACTACCATTGCTAAGAAGATGATGAATTGCTTGATAGTGAAGATGCGAGCAATCAAGTAGTCACCTCCTTCAGAACATTCGATTAAAGAGCTAGAACTTCTTATTATGATGAATTTGCTGTCTTAAAAATGATGAGACACACGAAAAAGAGTATAATACTTTCTTGCAAAGTCTTTTTCCACCTAACTTTGTTGAAACATATTTAGAAATAGAAATTAAAAAAAAAAAACTGGAATTTGAAGTTTGGGTGGGGAGAATAAAGTGATTCTTCTAGAACATTAATGGTAAAATATTCACATGTTTTTAGCTTAATAGTGCATCTAGAGAGATTCACCTAGTATGATTATAAGCTATTATACATATGTCCTTTAGATAGGTGCTTGGCAAAATTTCCTAAATAGACCATGTTGCATTTCGTGCAATAGACGATGTGAGAGGGGGAGGAAAAAGAACTTTTACCATGCGTGATTTTATTAAGCGACGTCACACGGCGTCTTTTTTATTGCATTTGAACTCTCATTCGATCTAAACACCTATTTGAAAAATCTACAACATCGTTCAGTAAACAGAAGTGAAAAGCGATCCATTCGTTGAGTTACTGTGTTGGAATGAAACACTTGGTCCACACGATGGAAAAGCTGAGATAGATTGATGTGATGAATCCGACAGCTTCATCGTGCTTTCATTGTCTACCAAAAGTTTAAGAGACCCCTCTTATTGTTTTTGTCAGTTTAAGGAGGTGGCGACGATGTCACAGGGATAACTTATCCAAACTGTATGGAACCAATATGTACGTAGGTTTTAGCATATTCGTTTGGCAAGTTCGCAGCATGTTGGAAGCCAAATAGCGGTAGGTCAGCATTGGAATTTCTCTCACATGTCCTCTTCTGAATTATCTGTGAAGGTCGAACCTTCTGTTGAAAGACCAGCAAGGAGTTGGTCCCGTAATGTCGGCCTTGAGGCCAAAGACCGGGCTCGATTTCTTTCTCATGCATAGTCTGCAAACTCAGTGTGGAATTTCATGAGCTTGGAGCTCACCTACTTAACATAAGCTTCCTCATCTACAAAACGAGAGACGCACGAGTACCCCGAGTTCACACAATTTTCAGAGCAAGAGAGTAACACGCGCTAATGAAGAAACAATGAATAATCAGCCGTCTTCACTGGCTCGACCTTAGCGAGAGATTAAGCTCCCGCCCCATGATCAGATCCGAACATCTTACTTTCGGTGATGGAGTCGAAACAGTGAGCCTGAGTTCTAATTTATCTGCCACTTTCTCTGGGGGTGAAGAAGATAAGCCACATGGTTAGGCGTGTTTGCGCGCTCGTGTGTGTTGTCCGTGTGAATGCATAAAAGATAAAAGCTTGGCGAGCTCTGGACGCGACGCTTCTTTTCGGAATTGCCATCATTTCATCATTTTTCAAGCAAAGGGAGTGTGGATCCCATCGCACGTTCTTAAGAATGCTCGTGACACTGCCTCTCCAAGCCACTTGCAATCGCAACGCGCCAAAATATTAAGTGAAGAAACCAAACCCTCATGATTGTGACTCTGCTAATTAGCTTCTGTTTCTTTAATTCAACTGTTGCCAGAACCATGTATATTTCCTCCTCTTCTTCGCCCGATCAGCATGAAATTTCATCGACGCGAACATGAAAAGCTGGTTTAATCATCCAATATGCTAATTAATCCTTAATTAAGCACATTGCTTAGATCTTAATAGTCTGAACCAGGAAGATTGACAATTCCCGAAGTTGTTTGCGGAAGTGTAATAAAATAATTCAAAAGGAGTTGCTGAAATGTCAATTATCTCGTCCGCTTAAAGACTTGGCCCCATGAAAGAGTCTTCCACTGATCTTGAATAGACTTAGGGGACAAGCAATATACTTTCAGTCCATCAAAACTATTAACGATCGAGACAAAAGAATGGAAAGAGAGTAGTAAGGTTTATCTCTTACCGACACTCAGTGGGTGGCCATGAAATTTTGTGCCCGATAATTGTCAATCCTTCAAATCCCACGCATCGATTGCATATGTGAACTAAATCTTTGTTGTCCTTCAAGCATATTTTCTTTTCTAACCCAGTTAATATATATTATAATGGGAAGAACTTGGTAGGCGAAGTGAGAAGATGCACGAGAAAGGAGATCCGTCGCCATCTATATTGAATGAAGTCATGATATAAATCACGTTTTGGCTAAAGGGGCATGAGTGCATCATTGTGCTTTGGTGTAAGAATAAGCGAATGCTTCTTTTCTGATATATCTTAAAGAGAAATTGAATAAGTTCTGTTACACTCGTTCAAGTGACGAAAAGAAATTGAAATTGAATATAAATTACTGGAAAATTTGATTAAAATGTAGTTTCATCAGTTAATGGAAACCGAAGTCTAAAACAAAGGAAATTGGATTTCTGACATTCCTGACTTGAAGAACACGAATTAAGGTTTGATCATCTAAGCCTCATTCATACTTTTCTAATTTTAATTAAAAAAAAAAACTCTTTATTCATGGTCATTTTATGTGGCAACCAAAATAAAGATAATAACGAATAGGGGTTAATAGGGGTTTGGATCGTGTATTGACATTGACACGGCCAATCTCCACTAGAAGAAAAGGTTATGTCAGAACAATTATTTAGTTAAAGGCAATCTTGTTGTGTTTTTTTTTTTTTTTTTTTAATAAATGAACCAAAGATGGACCTGAGCAAGTCCTTAAACGGCTCCACCTTGAATCGGGCATCCCAGGGTGCCCAATTAGCCCTCATTTATAGGGGGTTTAATTGGGATTACGGGATAACGTTCCCATTTGGCTTCCCCGCCAATCCCTCCACAGGGAGGGGAGCCCACCTTTGATCCCCGTGAAGCCCTTCTCCTAGCATACTAGGCTGGGTTCAGGGAAATGATAAGGCCTGGATAGCCCCCCACGTGAGTGGGCTACCCAGATAATAACGAATAGGGGTTAATAGGGGTTTGGATCGTGTATTGACATTGACACGACCAATCTCCACTAGAAGAAAAGGTTATGTCAGAACAATTATTTAGTAAAAGGCAATCTTGTTGTGTTTTTCTTTTTTTTTTTAATAAATGAACCAAAGACAGTAAAGATAGAGCTATCCATGTACTTCTGAAAAAAAAAAAAAATAGATACAGCCATCTGGCAGATTAATTAGCTAAAGACTGAATAAGTAATACTTGTAGTTAGTAAACTAGGGGATTTTCCATTGGTGGCAACAAAACTTGAGGTTCAAAACTAGATAGCGGACATAAACGTAGATTTGCTTCGTGCAGCAAAATGTACCCATATCTACGGATGCGTATTGGCTATGGACATCAATCGCTTTTACGTAAATGTTCTAATCCATCCCTGCAAATGATGACCTGTACTTTCCACTTTCTGTTCCTCTAGCAGATCCGTGACTTGACTGAACCCAGACAAGTTTTTGGTGTATCTAACCACATAATTACAACCTTGCTATGCAGTAAATTTCCCAAATATCAAGCCCCCAATCTAGCTCTTGCCGGTTGGTGCGGATTTTTTGAAGGTGGACACTTGATTAAAATCACAAAATCCATCGGCGCATTGTCATATATCAGCACCGAAAGATAGATCCAGAAATTTTGATGCAAGACAAGAAGAATTTAGATGGGAAGTTGCCAGCTTCCCAGATCACAAACGTCCAAAACATCACCCCGATTCCGCTTGCTAGTTGCCAGCTAGAAATCCCTAGAATCACACATGTGGTCTATATTGTACTGTGGATCTTAACCCTAATTCAGCAAACTCTTTTTGTTGTATTACCTTGGCCAATAATTCTCTCTCAACATCAATTCAAACCCACCAGGCTTCCTCCGCGTAACTCCAATATAAATACCCCACCACGTCTCGCAACTCTCGCCATCCCACAAACACACAAAACACTCCTCTCCTCTCCTCTCACTCGCTTTAGCCACTATAAGCTCTCTTATCAACCACTTAGGGTTTCTTTCGTTTTCTTGAGAGAGAGAGAGAGATGGCTTATTCAAAAAGCTCTGCTTCTCTAGCCATCTTCCTCACCCTCAACCTCCTCTTCTTTGCCCTAGTCTCCTCCTGTGGGACTTGCCCTGGCCCAAAGCCCAAGCCCACCCCCAAGCCATCCCCAAGCTCGGGCCCATCCACGGGTGCATGCCCTAGGGATGCCCTAAAATTGGGGGTGTGTGCTGATGTGCTGGGGAACCTGCTCAACGTGACTGTGGGCAAACCCCCAGTGACCCCTTGTTGCTCTCTCCTCAATGGCCTCGTGGACCTTGAAGCTGCGGTTTGCCTTTGCACTGCCATTAAGGCCAACATTTTGGGCATCAATCTTAATATCCCAATCTCTCTCAGCTTGCTCCTCAATGTTTGCAGCAAGCAGGTTCCTCCTGGCTTCAAATGTGCCTAAATTACAAGAAAGACACACCTCTGTTCATGTTTATGTTTTGGTTTCTCTTGAGGGGTTGTAACACGTTGAGCTTCCTGGGAAAAGTTCCTGTGAGTGTGTGAGTGTGTGTGTTTGTTTTGGGAGAGGTGGGGGTGGGCAGTGTAAGTGGCAACTTCTTGTTTACATGTATTGTTCTTTGTTGGGTGTGTGGGGGCAGGTTTCAGAAGGAATTATTTACAGTTCTCATTTATGAAGTTTGACGGTGTAATTTGTTTAGAAGCGGGTATTATCAGTCTTCCTTATTGGAAGAAACCTCAATTCCAACTTCTCTTTTTACCTTTTTCGTCCTCTAGTTGTTCATCATCATTTGAATTAAAAAGAAACTTGTTAACAAGTAAAAAGCTCATGATTTTAAGCTAAGTCAATTCCGTTATATGATACTGTCTTCAATGGATGATTACGTTCAAAAAGCTGCGTCCAATCAGTTAATGGAGCTAAAATTTCATACGTCAAAGAATATACAGTCATTTTTTTTTTTTAACCTAAGGCTTCCACCTTTCCCTGAAACTGAATAATCATGTTACAAGAATCAGACGCTCTTCAATCAAGCCTTGATGAACAATCCCAAATAAATCAAAGATGAAAATCCGTCATTAAGCTACGAGGCTGACTCTCTTTGGTTCCTTCTTTTTAGTTACATGATGCTATTATAGTTGGCATCGGACTTGCCCAGAAAGGTTATTTAGGGGACTCCTTTCCTTTTGGTTCTATGCACTTTGTATGGAGGAATCCAGTGCGTCCTGAAATGCTCCAATTCACGATAGAAATGCAGTGATCTCAATGATGGAATGTGCATGCTATTTATGGTGAAAATGATAGGCAATCGAGAGTAACAGTAATTGGGTTACTAATCATTGCTGCTGCTGCTATAGGAAAGAGGCCGTGCTCCGACGGAATGTCTCCGATCGAGCGCTAGGGTTTCTTTCGGCTGTGTTTTCAACAAGCTTCCCACGCCACCGCAGCCTTGCAGTGGATGACATGACCAACGGTTGCTTTCTTTGATCTTGTCGAGAATATTGGCTTCCTTCGATTACGGCCAGGATTCCTTTCTCATTGATTTTCGTCCTCAACGGTCGCACCATCTTTTGCCTTCTAGAGACAGGATTGGCCGTAATCACCTTGCCCAGAAAGAATCGTATGTATTCAGCCCATTTAAAAAATATCAATTGCAACAAAGTGGCACTTGGCGTGACCGTGCTTCCCAGTCTTAGATGTGGAGACTTCAACGACCTTGCAGGGACGCCCCTTGATGACGATGTACCCGTTCTTGCGGATCGTGCCGGCCTGCTGGGGATACGTCTTGGAGCTTTGATCCTTGAAGCCCGTCCTCGAAGAAGGAAGCGTACCCGTTCGAGCAGTGGAAGCAAAGAATCGGAGCTGGCCCGAAGCCCCGTGGGAGAGAGAGAGAAAGTCAGTCTCCTACGTTTCTTCCGCAGTAAATCCCACCTCCGATCTGTGGTATCGTAGCCTCGTAGGAACGCAACCATCTGGTTTTTCTTCCTCCCGAGAGAGCCAGAGGCTGCATCGGAATTTGCACGAACTTCTTCCGTGGTGCTCGCCATCTCAACCGCTTTTTTGGCCGTAAGTAATCATGGTAACTGAGTATCAAAACTCTTCAGCCACCGTCCCCGCGCATGAGTGGGTGGGCAGCCCTTATTTTTTGCATCATTCTGATAACCTAGGATCTAATCTCATTGGCATGGTCCTTACGGGTGACAATTACAACAATTGCTTTGATACCATGTAGAGATTGGGCGAACTTACTTGCATTGATGAAGTAATTTACAATATATACATAGGGTTTAGGGCTAAAACAAGACAATGACAATTATGCCCTTTAGTATAAACCTAATTTGCTAATAGATTAGGATTTTACACGTCAAGATTAATTTAATTTCGGGTTTGGTTCCTGTTTAACTCAACCTTTTAGAAACATGCTACCTGAATTCTAAGATCAATAATTACCAAACAAAAACCCTTTGATTGAGATAAGATGCAAGTCAAAACTAAGACGACTGAACAAAATATGAGATCATTTGAAGTCAATTGTGCACTGATCTATCTCGCAAACACTCGTGTTCCTTAACCACTTAGTGAACTCCATCCCATCAAAAGAAAGGATCTTGCATAACAACTTCACCATTGATGCAATGAAATAGAAAGATTAAGTGGAAGTTTGGTATAACTCTTACTCTTCTATTTTACAAGTTTATAGAGAATTTCGAATCCGACACTTCTAATTTTCATAAACACTTATACATTAGCATTCAATAGCCACCCAAAGTTTTTCATTATACTTATGCTCCAAAAGTTTTTCATTATACTGCGTTGGTGATGATGTGAATGACTTTAGTGGTCAACTTTAAGGGAAGGTCCACCATGCAATGTAAAAAAGAGTTGGTGCTGGCAAGTAGATGTTTTAGTGGAAAGTTAGGGGTCGGTCAATGGCCTATGCAATATACATGACTCACCATGGAAAAAGGACGAGACAGAACACAGTGAATGAGTCCGTGAATGAGAATCTTGTAGTAGGCATACCTGCTTTTCACATACATAGAGAAAGGCAAAACTATTTTGAAAAGTTCATGTCACATCGACCATTCAAACTACGCATGCCTCTAAAGCTTAGAACTTTTAGATCGGACTCATTCTAATGGATCATTGCGATAAATATGAGAGGTTAAACCATTATATGAAAACGTAATAGCTTCGGGAAGTGGGCATGATTTCATTCCTCACTTTTAAGGGGTATCCGTCGATCTAGTCACACAGATGATGGCATTATTCCAGCAAAGAATTCATCATATAGTTTCTGAGCTTCAAAGTAATGGCTTTCGGATGAAAAATGGGAGTTGTTAAACCCTAGATAATTCATGCGTGTGATCGAGGGATATTAGCAATATAGGTTGAGATTAAGACAAACATTCTCGCATTCACATGCAAAAGTCAACAGCTTTCGATTGAAAGGAGCATACTCATTATGTTTAAGATATCGAAAGGCCGATCTTACGACAATATCTTTGGTAGGATACTAGGATTTACAGATGTAAATAGTATGTGCGTGTGTTTTCGGTTGACGTTTTATCTCCGTTTTCAACCGCACCATTTGCTAATCGAAGCTCAATGTATTCACATCGATGCACGAGCCGCGTGGTTTTACTATATACCTAAATGATTGTACGACCTAATTACCCGAAATTTTTGCTTTGATATTGATCTCTTGTTATGCTGTTCATCGAGCGGTGCCATGTTGACCCCACAGTTCGCTCCCGTGAACCTCTTTTGGCTTCATTCTCGAGCCTTGTAAGGCTTTTCTTATTCTTTCATTATTTTATCTAGCGACTATCGAAACCCTACCATCGAATTCCAGTAAATGTGCCAAACTTGTCCGGTGTCTCACTGTACCACGCGGGATTCTGGGATTTTGCGCGTTCTTGGAACATCAGAAAATGGGCATGTGAGGGGCCAGAAGCACGTACTCCTCTTTCGATATTGTGTAAGGTACGTGAAAGTGTCCTTATGTATTGGTTGAGCCTTGTCGTTGCCTAGGTTCTGATCTTGTGTGCGCTCATAGTTCTCGTTTTCTCACTCTCCTCGTCGGATTGTGACTGAGTATAGTATTAATGTCTTAAACCAACTTCGTACGAAAGAGCAATGGTCAGTATCTTCACGATGCTATGGAAAAGTAAGTTATCAGATGAGACAACAGATTCTTATTGGTATTAAAGATGATATTTTGTTTCAGATGCAAACTTATGCAACATCAATTTGTGAACCGATTCTGTTATCGCCAGACGATATTAAGTTTGTTCGTTTGGAGCTATTTTAGAATTGGATCACGCTGTGGTGGAACTGAAGATGTTGCGGCACCCTTCTCTGTGTTATCCTTGCCTAATCAATTTATCTATTGAATGTAGCTTCGGTCATGCTAAATTAAGATCTCACATTGACAGGTTGATATGAATGTGCGAACCCCTTTATTTTAGCTCATTAAGTCACGCCGTACTTTTTTCGATAATTAAAGTGAAGAGAAGAGAAGGATACATGTATAAGGGCATATCAGCGGGAGCCCACACAAGCCCAACATCAAATAGGCCAAGATTTAGAGGTGGCTTCGAGAGATTATCATAAGGACAAACCTCTCTTGGATAAACTTTTGAGTCCAGTACTTAGGGTACTAATTATGCATAGAACTACTCCGGCCTTCTCAAGCCCACTAGCGAGTCTAGGCAATGTATTTCGTTTATAAGATGCGCTCTTTCCATTATCGTTTGAGAAACAAACCGATGCAATGAAGTATTGTATATACTCGATACTGTGTGTGTACACACACACACACACACGTACACACAAACACACTTGTGCAAGCGAGTGCAAGCAGCAACTGAGGATATCACGCATTGTATACATTGCTTCACCAACCCATAGAGAATTGCATAAAAAGTCTCATTTTCTTTGTTAGAGTGTAGCGTGAAATATCAAACTAGCATAACGGTTCATTTTTTGAGGACCTAAAATCGAGTCATCGCCTGTTACGTTTGTACGCATGCATGCACGCACGCGTCCAGAGACACCGACGCGGAGTAAACATTATTATGGACATGCGTCCCCATATTCTGATGCCCTGCTGCGATTCTCGCGAAACCTGCATGAGATATATAGCATTGTACAGGTGCATCGAGCCAGGCATGAGGTGACAGATACGGAAAGAGAAAATGAAATGACGATAAAAGTACTTGGGTCCTGAGTAAGTGCGAACAAGAATGTTTAGCACACCACTAGAAGTTATTACTACACTAGGGAAACATCAAAATAAATAAGTGAACCGAGCACACGTACCCTCAATCTTCAAAAGCAAATGGAGGAACTAGAAGATTTTACCCAAACCCTAAAGAGATGAATTAGGACTAGCGAGCCAGCCGGCATTTATGACCCTAAACTTCGACAAAGCACTACAACAAACACCCCCTTTCTAAGCCCTAAATTCTGCACCGCTACTTGATTAGTATCTGGAGTACATGCACTGAATTTACCTAAAGAGGAGGGCATACAAAACCAGGAGGAGGGGTTATGCCACAAGTGGCTAGGACTTGGAGAGCCAGAGGAATGAATATGTTGAGGTTGAGTAACTTCAGTCTGATGGCGGTGCAGAGGCAGATCGCCGCCTCAAGCTCCAGCAGCCCTTGGAGAACGGGGCAACACACGTTCTCCACCGGGTTCCCGATCCCGATGTGGACCAACCCGCCCAGCACGTCCAAGCAAAGCCCTAACTTGAGAGCGTTTATAGGGCACGTCTTGGGGGTGGTTGGAGGGCTCGGGACGCCGCCGCCGCCGCCACCTCCGCCTCCGCCTCTGCCGCCACTACCTGGAGGACCACCGCCATAAGGAGGGTAGGGTGAAGAAGGCGGTGTTGGTGGATTTAAGATTGGAGGAATGATGCCACCGGGAGGATTTGTGATTGGAGGAAGGATGCCGCCGGGAGGGTTAGTAATGGGAGGAATGAGGCCGGGAGGGTTAGTGATAGGAGGTGGATTGACTATTGGTGGAAGAACAATGGGCGGATGTGGAGTCGGCACTCTCGGAGTATAACCACCGCCACCACCTCTACTGCCGCCGCCTCCGCCCCCGCTCCCTCCACCGCCCCCTCTACTGCCGCCGCCTCCACCTCTGCTCCCGCCACCACCACCTCTGCCGCCATGGTGAGGTGGGCCAGGATGGGGGTGAGGGCTGGGCCGGCGGGGGACCGTCGGGGTTGTCGGACCATGGTACGGCGGCGCGCAGTAGCCACAAGCATATATGGGCGGTAGGGGCAACAGCATGAGGATCATGAAGACGAAGAACGTGGCCATGGTCTTTGAACCCATGTTTTTTTTCCCCTGAGGTTCCTAGTGAATCCTTCTTGAGGGTGTCGGCGAGTTTTGATCCTGGCCAGGATTTATATACACAAGGTGACGATCACGAACTATACGAGCATCCCGTGACAGGTTCTTCTCTCATGACGCGTGGAACACAGATTGAAAGAGCTAATCTCTAGATGTACAGCTCAAGAAAAGGAAAGATGAAAATCAATGATAAGAGAGAGAGCTGAGCTAGCGTTGGGTGCCGCACCGAGGTTAGCGATTTTGGACTGTTTTTACAGTGAATCGCGAACTCCAAAGCTCGATCCGTGACTGTTTCGCTGTGATCCACGAACGTGTTCCCGCGTCAGGGCGAGTCTCACTTCCCCCACCACCAGTAATTTTTCAGGCCACCTTTCCTTTTGTTCGTTTCTGTTTACACTTTTTACTCATTCTTCTCATTCCCTTGCTAATTCGGGGTCTCTCTCTCTCTCTCTCCCTCTACGTGTACGTGAGAGTTGAGTTTGCATGGTATTGAGCGGTATCCCAGAAATCAACAGCGAGTGCGTGAGGATTTCACCACCCCTCTTCTGTCCTCCCCTCCTGCAATTTCTGATGGTACCATCGTGCCGAGGTCCGGAGTCGGTTCGCGTTGCGCTTCACGATGCAAGCCCGTGAAGCGCAAAAAGGAGTCGAATAAAAAGTTGGCCGTCCTTCATCTTATTCCGGACATTGGCACGGTACAGCACATGGTGTTTCGCTTTTACATTCCAGGCTGTGAGATTGTTAGCACGGTCGTGCTCTGCTACGCAGCGTGATGTCCTTTCCTGCTATAATCGCACCACTCGTGCACCGACGTTTAGACCGTGAAACTGGAGAATAATTAGTTGCATTTCGTAGTTATTAATACCATTAGTGCCAAAGATATTGTTTCGGACAATTGCTTAAATTAGATTTTTATATGAGCAAAAGCTACAATAGGAAATGATAATGCGAATCATATAACTTAGAACTATGATGAAACATTATAAGCAGTATGGTTGTGTTCTGAATGAAGCTGCGGAAAGTCGTGCTGATGGTCTTCTACTATCCTTTTTTACACGAGACATTTTCAACGCTTAAAAAGAATCATGTCAACATCTACCCAATGAATAGCAGCATATTAAATTTAATTCATTTCATTGTCTTCCATGCGAGAAATGTTATCAACCCAACATTTTGTATTCCTTAATTGCGATGGACGGGTACCGGACCCAAAAGCTTCTTCCTTCACACTGTCGGAAGGCCAACAGTTAATGGACCAAGGCATCTCTAGCGATCTCGGAACAGGGCTCAGATTCAGAAAGAAAACTTACGCGAAGAACCAGAGCTGACCAGTCGACCAATTTTATTCAACCATAACCATTTTCACGTCAAAATTTTCAAGTCCAATCCCACTAATCATTCCGACGGGAGTTTTGTCGGGAGCTTGATTTGATCGACATTAACTGATACTACTTTACTGAGCTCCACCAATACAGGCTTGTTGGTGGACCCACCGGGGGCCATTTCTCTTCCTCATAAAATCTACTCCCTCCCTCAATTTTGGTGATACTCTTTTTTCACATATTGAAAAACTATTAAAATATTTCCAACAGGACAAAATCACACATACTTTTAGGAAAAGAAATTCACGTGCAGATTGCTTAGCAAAATGGGTACTTCAATCCTGTGATGTAAATGGTACTCTAGAATTAGATGGGTAACCGAGAGCTTTGCTTCCTTTTTTGATAGGTAATCAGACCGGATCAAATTTCATTAAGAGAGTATCTGCGTAACACTCCAGCTTTACCCCTTTTCTTACCAAAAAATAAGCGAGAACACTTAAAGCAGAGCAGGCAAATATGGAAATGGACCTGGGTCATGTAAGTCCCTGAGCAACAAGCACGCATGGCCATGCTCATACCACCAGTCTAGCATGCTTCATTGTATCGAGAGAGACTCTCATTTCACAGTCTCAAATTTAGCACCATTAGGAAAATTAGCCTTTGCCTAGAGTGTCCAATACTCTCTAATGGACTATCATATATCTCATTCCATTGTCTTTCTGGATCCTGTCCTAATAAAAGGTTCAGAGTTTGCTGAATAAAATCATAACACAAAATCACTTCTTTGATATAGCTTGAACTTCCATCCACATGGGGGGAGTACAAAGACATGTATTCCAAAACAAACCCAAAGGCATACATGCCTATAGTGCAAAAATATATATGTAAGGAACATCCTCCTCCATAGCAACAATCCGGACCTACAGAGCTTCTAACCCTAACTATGACGTAATCAGCAATGCCATTCACAACTTCGCCTCCTTTTCTAACACAATATGTAACACAGAGATGGCTTACAAAGCTAGAAACCTGCAAATGTTCTCAATTGCGAGTCCATTTTCATAGAACCACCAACAAGAGCCATGACTCTGCCAAAGACACCTATAATGCAATCAAGTGTCTGATCTCAGTGTTACCCCTACAGCCACCTTAGTTCCTTTTCTTTTGTGTTACCATAGATCTTGGGTTAACTTTCTTTACAAACACTGAAGAAGGTGCATCTAATATTTCTCTTCACAAAAATCTGAGTGCCCAACTCTTGGACCTAAATAAAGCACATTCAAATCCCATCTGGACATCCTTCTCAGTTATGCATTTGAATCTGTATCCCAAAAACATCACCCGACAGAAAAGAATGGTATGAAAAGGCTGAGCATCATACTAATTTCTCTCACTCAATGGATGGCAACAGGCTGATACAGTACAGCATAATACGAGACAATGGAAAGCTATGGGTTTGGATGCTAAAAGACTGCCTGCGCCCAAAAGCAATGATTCACTCATTCCCTTGTCCATAGGGACCTTGTGACATACAACCGAAACAACTCATAACTTAAAATCGATTTTGATGGAATGAAAAAGACATATAAGTTGTAATAAATTCCAGCATATCTCTCTACTGATGCAGCAGCTGAACACCATATTGCTTTCATGGAAAAGAGAACAAGAACAGTTGATCGATTATTATTGCAAATTACCAACCGCAGAAGAGGCAGAGTATAGCACACATGAAAAAGTAGAAGTTTTGAGATCAACAAACTGCAGCCTCTCTATGGTTCACCACCAAGCTCCACCCGTAAGTTGTCATATGGATATACTTTTGGCGCCTGAAATAGACGAAAAAAGTTGGTAGGTGTATGAAGATGACAATCATAAACTCATCAGCAGAACGGAAGAAAGACAAGTCTCTGATCTTTATAAAAAATCAAAAGTTACCAACAATCTACAAGCAGAGGATTTATTTAGGGACCTGATGTAACTCCACATTGTCATCAATAACAAACAGGAAATCCAAATGAACATTATTTAGGTTCGATCTCTTACTTAAGCCAAACAGAGCCAAAAATATAGGCAAGATAAATCATCTCAATGGGGTCACCGTAAACAAATCAAACTCACAGGCTATTAAACCGCGTTGGCATCCTATTCCATTCTCTCTAACTCCAACAAATCTTAATCATAACAAAGATCCCAAGTTCAACTATTTTTCCATTTGAACAGGACAAGACAGCTATAAACAAACCATCAAAGGTACTTCCACGACCACCAGCGTATTTACACAAACATAAGCCCCAAAGCGTCAAACGTTACATAAGAAGCGACCAAGTGAAACTTTCCCATCGAGTCCCTAAAGACGCACCGACATTTGAATCGCCATAATCCAAAGAGAATTAGAGGATCACAGCAACACCAATGGTCAGTAATCAATAAGAAAAGCCAGAAATTCAGCCTATCAGAGTGAGCACAGAGAACAAATTTTCCACCAATCAAGATGGACACGCACACTATCTCCAAACCAAACTCAAAGCCCAAGTCATTGGACTTACGAATGGGATCTTCGACGCCTTATCATTCCACACAGCCAAAAGCCCCAAAGACGCGAAGAACCCCAGCCCTCCACAAAGCCAAGCCAATGCTTCGTACTGCAAATTCACAAATTCACCGTTGAAGCTATACGCCGCGCAGCACTTCGTCACCGAATCAATCGAAAGAACCGGAAAAAATAAATAAATAAGAATCCAACCTTTCCGACGGTATCCGCGATGCGATCGATGCAGGGCTCGGGGAACGCGGTCCCGTTGTCCCAAACGAGCTCGTCGTTCACGTGCAACTACAAACAATCGGAGAAGATTTCAGAAACGAGGACGAAGATGGCGGATTAGGGTTTTCCACGACGGGGAGAGATTCGCTTACGGGCTTGTCGGGGACGATGTGCTTGCCGACGGGGAGGCCCATGCCGGCGCGGAGGCGGAGGGAGGAAGCGGCGGAGCGGGCGACGACGCCGTTGCCGCCCATGATCCGCGACGCCACGTGGCTCAATCTCCCGGCCATTTTTCTCGCGCTTTCTCTCACTTTCTCGCACTTTCTCGGGTGCCTAGCAGGTTTTGCTCTGCGTCTGCACTCGTCTGCACAGACTGTTTTTCTGAACTCGACTGATCTTGTGGCTGTATTGGGCCCGTTGGGCCAGGCCCAATAGAGGAAATAACAAAATTACTAATTTGTCCTCCCTTTGTGGACACAAGGAAGGATAAGAAAATCACAGTGGGAATTAGGCAAAGATGAGTTTTTATCCACTAGATCCTCAGCCTCAGTATCTTTTCTTTGATTGGAAGGATGTAATATTTTCATGTTAAATCTGCATATTTATCTAGTTTGGGAAATCATACAGTTCTAAAGGATGCAATCTTAATTTCATTCGTGATTCAAATTATGAACTGATTTTCAATAGTCGAGTCGCATAGTGACAGTGCGTAAATCAC
Organism: Eucalyptus grandis; assembly: GCF_016545825.1. NCBI lineage: Eukaryota > Viridiplantae > Streptophyta > Magnoliopsida > Myrtales > Myrtaceae > Eucalyptus > Eucalyptus grandis. Next base: position 6,145,630 of record NC_052616.1, on the reverse strand, counting down.
TAGCCAAAAGAAAATATTGTTTAATGAGGCTCTAATTTGACTATTTAGCAGAAGATCAAAGGTCTTTCACATTCTTTTCATTGGTAGTAATGCTGGGGAGTGGCTTAATTGCTACATAGGAAAATCATTAGGGTTTCTTCTGCAATAATCCAAAATATAGGGACTGAATCTCAGAAAGAAACACAATCCGGGGTTTACAAACTTCCCAATGTAGAGAAACAAGGTGCCAAAAACCAAAACCAGTCTTAATAGTGTTGGGTTAGCAAAATACTAAAGTGAAGGACTTCTCTTATTCTCTTCCTCAAATGCCCAAATCCAACTGGCTCAGCAGCTCCAGGATGGTCCTCGCCGACTTCCTCAGCCGTGCCGCCTCCTCCTCGGTCATGTGCACGTTGGTCACGCCTAGGACGCCGCCCCGGCCAAGCTGGGCCGGCAGGCTCAGGAACACGTCACCGCCCTCAATGCCGAAGAACCCCCTGGCCAGCACCGAGACCGGATGGATCCTCCTCTGGTCCCGGAGCAGGGTCCGGGCCAGGTTCGCGACCGAGTACCCGATCGCCCAGGAGGTGTAGCCCTTGAGGCTGATGACCTCGTAGGCGCAGTCCACGACCTCCTTGTGGATCTTCTCCAGGGTCTCCTTCTCGTACGGGATCTGCTGCTTCTCCAGGAAGCTCAGGACCGGGACCCCGCCGACGCTGATGCTCGACCACAGGGCGACCGAGCTGTCGCCGTGCTCGCCCACGATGTAGGCCTAAGAACGACGATTGAATTCGCAAGTGAAAACGAAGAACAATTGTACAACAATTCTCGAATTGCCAAAGCGAACCATTTCTAGGAAGATTATGTCATATCATATTGTGCGATTGCGACCATTAAACAGGAAAAATATATTCGACCAAAAAAAAAAAGGAAAATTATATTATTATGAGATTCGTATCTAAAGAAGATAACAATAATAATTGCGTTGATGCCAACTTGCCTGGGAAAAGTGTACAAGAGGGGAAACCGTCTCTTTTCAAGACTTGATCCTGTCGACCTCATTTGAAAATGTAACTTAGTTTCGAATTTAAAACGCAGTTTAATAAATTCTTTAGATCCAATGGAATAAATAACTCGAGTCATTTTAATATTACAAAAAATGTGGATATTCATCTCAAACTTGCTATAAAGTATTCAAGCATAAAGACATTAAAGTTGCGGTTCAGTTTAAACACATAGATCACATATTTTTATTTATTCATGCTTTTTTGCCTTTCGTGATTAGGCTCATTTCCCACGTAACTTTCATTAACATTATCGCAATTTTTTCCACCACATATTAATCTCAAGCTTTTCACAAGTATGACAATTACTCTACAAATTTCTCTCTCTTTTTTTCCCCTTTTCATCACAGCTCGTATTAATAGATGAACAATTCAAAAAGTATGGAAATAATAATTAATTATTATTATTATTATTATTATTATAATTATAATTATAATATATCAGCGTAAAATGCGGGCTAAAGTAGCTAAATATTAAATAAAATAATGAGCCGGTAAACTAAAGCAGATAAAGCAAAAAGACGAAGTGCAGAATAAAGGAAATGGGCGGTGCCCGTACGGAACCTGCACGTCCTGCGCGTTGACGTCGAGGTGATCGGCAATCAGGAACCGGAACCGGGAGGAGTCCAGATTCGTGCCCGACCCGACGACCCGGTTCGACGGGAACCCGGACAGCTTCCACGCCACGTACGTCAGCACGTCCACCGGGTTCGACACGATCAGCAGGATCGACTCCGGCGCGTGCCGCGCGAGCGCCGGCACGATGGCCCGGAACAGCGCGACGTTCCGCTGGAGCAGGTTCAGGCGGGACTCCCCGGGGATCTGCCGCGCGCCGGCGGTGACGATGCAGAGGTCGGACCCGGCGGCGACGGCGTAGTCGACGGAGGCCGAGATCCGGGTGCGGGGGAGGAAGGCGGCGGCGTGCTGGAGGTCGAGCATCTCGCCGCGGAGCTTGTCGGGCTTGGCGTCGATGAGGGCGAGCTCGTCGGCGACGTCCTGGGTGAGGATGGTCTGGGCGATGGCCATGCCGACGTTGCCGACCCCGACGACGGCGATCTTGGTGTGGCGCTTGGTGGACGACGGCGGCGCCGTCTCCTGGATCGGCGTGAAGAAGGCCCGGCTCAGGTCCAGGCCGCCGGGGCCGAGGGAGGAAGACGACGGCGCCTTGTGCATTCTGCTCTCTCGCGAAACGAGGAACCGGGACGGCTGCGTGCGGCTGGGTGAGGATCTCGTGGCCGGAGGGTTGGTAGGGCAGTTCGATTTTTCAGAGTCCGGCTAAGGGAATGGTCGACCGGTCAAAAAGCCTCCTTTTTGGGAAGAGAGACGTAAAAGTGAGGAGACTAATTTACCCTTGGAATGAAATGAAATGAGTGGAACTTGTTGGAATTCAACTCCTTACATCTCGAGATTTTCTCTTATTCCAGCCTGGCCTAATTGCGACCTTAAGTAGCTTTGTCTGAGGCAACGTCCGGACCTTTGGGATTTCTTGGACGTTTAATACTTAGAGGGTAGAGCCGCGGACAAGCTTAATAAAGATACTGTTCCAATATAAGGATACTAGGAGACAGGGCAAACCTTTAACCAACATCAAGGATCTGAGATAGGCCCAGAGATGGTAAATTTGGGTGAGTTGAGCAATTTTAAATACTATGGAGAGCTAAATTTGCACTAATTCAAGGGGTTATGAAAGCTTTCCTCTCCTCTTTCTTTCTGTTCTTAGTTATGAGTGGATGACTCAATTGGCACGAATGTCACACATAGATAATCAATTCAATCACAAATCTAAATGAGTTATCTCCATATTATATTCGAGCCGTGTTGACCTGTAATGTCAAAAATTGTCACTTCTAATTTCGAAATGTGAATAGATAAATATGAGAGAATTTTCCATATTTCGGACATACTCTCTATTTTTCTTTTCCAATCACTTATCCCAGCTTTTGATATTTTATTCATATCTCCCTTTCAGACATCTTGATCAAATTTATTACATTTATAAGTTCATCGTCGAACATGTTGGGTGTTATCAAATATATCGTTTTTCATTTTTTTTTTTCAAATACTTTGTCGGCAAACCATGTTAGTAAAATTTTCTTCTTTTTTTTTTTTATAATAGGATCGTGTAATTGGTGGCGTGATGGTGGTGTGATGCATACAATTTCTTTTAGGCTCGAAGTAAAAGCTGATTTCGGCGATGGAACTAGGAATCCATCGCTGGGTTCTCAGGATAGATCATGGAATAAGCAGAAAACCGAGTCGTCGCAGAACCGAATTCACAGTATCAGTATCGGTATCAACGTTGCTGTTTCTACTTTCCCAGAAAAGAAGGACAATTTGGCTGGAGGACATAAGAAGGAAATCCATTCATACATTACAGCAGTGCATGGAGACCTTCCGTCACAGCCTCGAGGACTCTCGGAAGGTTCTCGTTCTTGATGGACGGTTTCATAGGATCTCACAAGAACGTGACCGGACCCAAGTACATAGAGATGTCTCATAACAGGAAAATAACCATAAGAATAGTCGAAGTCCATGTTTTATTTATTATGCAGAGCGTGCTAGTTTTGCTTGGTGACCAACCAGAAGCTGCTGCTTTGGAGGCTCACCCGCTAGCAAGCTGAAGCCCCTCAAAGTCCAAGGCCCTCCCTGGTAGCTCAGTTATGGACGAAGGACTTCGCAGATGCCCAAGCTAGCCCGCCATTGACATGGAAAGAGCCGCGTGGCTCTAACAAGCTACGCCGTGCCTGCCTCTATTTACAGTTTCCCCCCATCCCACTCAAAAACCAGAGGTGGAACAGGCCACCTCCTCGCACCTGTCCCCTGCAAAATATGAAAAGAGAAAGGAGGATATATCGGTCAGACTCTCAGCAATTGTCCCAATACTTGTTATCATGCGAGCCGATTTACTAAATCCAAAGATATTGTGGAACAGTGAAGCAGTGCTGGGGATACAAGGATACAAGCATATGGCGACTTAAAAAGGTGCTTTACTTGGTGCAGGGCTCTGTATTCTATCCTCATGGATGCCGGTTTTGAGAAACTTGTCTCTGATTGAGAGCAAGTCCCGTGCGACACCATTCATGTCCTTCCTGTCTTTTGGTGATTCTGCTGAGCAAATTAATCCGATCTCAAAAACCGACATCAGACATTCGGCTTGGTCGGTTCCACAGTCTCTCCATATCCCCTCCTTGTCCATGCTTTCGCCTACTTCTCCGCAGAAAATTGACTGATCCAACATCCCCGTTGCTCGCTTTGACGACACTGACTTGACGAACTTCTGAAGGTTAAAATTCTCTTTAAATATGTTGTCTGTTGGTCGTCTTCCAGTGAACATCTCTAACAAGAGAATTCCGAAACTGTACACATCCCCACTTGTTGATGGACGAACACCCATTCCATATTCTGCCAGTCCAGAAAAAGTTCCTGTTAGCTCGATTACTCTACAAGGTCATTGAAAATCTTTTGATTTTGTGGATGTAAATGTAATTGTGATCTTTAGAGCCGTACCTGGAGCAATGTAACCCATGGTTCCCTGAAAAGCAGAGGAGCTAGGATGACTTGAAAAGATGTCTTTGTTAGAATCGAAAATGAGCCTCGACAATCCAAAATCACTGATGTAAGCTGTGAAATCATCGTCGAGAAGAATGTTGCTTGGCTTCAGATCACAGTGGATGATTGGAGCTCGGCACTGGTGGTGAAGATAATCCAAAGCAGAGGCCACATCAATCGTGATGTTCAATCTTTGCAGGAAGCTCAAAGGTTTGAATTGCACGTGTTCGTCATTTGGGTGCAACCAAATGTCCAAGTTGCCGTTTACCATGAACTCGTATACCAAGGCTTTGAACTCATTACGATGGGAGTCGATGCTCGAACAAGCAGTCAAGATCTTAACAAGGTTACGATGCCGAATGCTGCTGAGTGCTTTGCATTCGACCAAGAAGCCCTTGAAAGCTCCTTTCTGCTGGAGATTCAAAACCTTGATGGCCACGATTTTTCCATCGGGACCAAGAGTTCCTCTGTACACATTGCCAAAACTACCTGAACAAGAGTTAAAAATTATTGTGGTCATGCGATGTGGTACTACCGTATGAACTATGAAGTGTGTTCTCTGTACTCATTTGTTGTAGTTAAATATTCATCTATATATAAAGATTACCTGAACCAATCAATTTGCTTGAACAGAATCCGTCGGTAGCTTTGAATAGAGCATCATAGGAAATTCTCTCGTGAAAATGGCCGAAGGAGCGGGTAGGCAGATGTTCCTTCTTCGAGTTTCTCAACCAGAAAAGAGATATTAAGGACAGTAATGCCACTGCACAAGAAGCACAGATGATTATGTCCACCACCCACTTCGAAGGTCTATGCTTTATCGATCTCGGGAACGATTTTGCTGGACATGAAGGCAAACGCAGTTCAGGTATGCCCCCACATAGCTCTCGGTTGCCGTCAACTTCGATGGTACTAGTGTTTCTAAATATCCCACGTACAGGTACTTCGCCTTCGAGATTGTTGAAAGACAGATTCAAGAATTGCAGCGACGACGACAAGTTAACTAAAAACTCTGGGATTTGCCCTGACAGGTTGTTATTGGAAAGGTCGAGAAAACGGATGCCTTCTAACCCCTTGAACTGAGGAATGGGTCCTTGAAAATGGTTCGACTGCATATACAGCTGTTCGAATCCCAAACAGTTGCCCAAAGTTGTAGGAATCTCACCTGAAATTTGATTGTGTGAAACGTCGAGAGAAATGAGTTTCTTTAAGTTTCCAACATTGGGTGGCAGGGGCCCAGACAAAGAGTTGTGAGATACATTCAGATGTATTAAGAGGGAGGACGGTCTGATCATGTGGCTAGGAATGGTCCCGGTAAATTTGTTATGACAGAGGTGCAGATATAGCAGGGACTTGCAGTCGCCGAGGCTCAAACGTATGCTTCCTTCTAAGCTGCTGTTGTACAAGTACAGACGTAACAGACCGGTGATGTTACCTATGGTCGACGGTATGTGTCCAGTCAACTTGTTTTGGCCCAAATTCAGATATTTCAAGTTTGATAGCCTCCCAATAGACATTGGAATGTTGCCTGTTAGCATGTTATCGTCCATAAATAATACCTGTAGACTAAACAGGTTTGCAATTGCTTCAGGAATTCTCCCACGAATTTTGTTTGTCGACATTTGTAGCCACTCCAGTTGGGTTGAGAAGTTACTGACAGAAACAGGCAGCTCGCCTTCGAACTGGTTATGTTGTAAGTCCAGCCTTTTAAGGTTGCTGCAGTTGGCCAAATCAGCAAGGAAACTTAGACTGTTGGTTGCGCCACTTCCAAGAAAATTAGACCCAAGGCCAAGCCAGCTCAAGTTTCGAAGCCCTCCGAAGCTGGCCGGGACATGTCCGGTGAAGTTATTGAAGGGGATATCAATTGCTGCTAAGTTGGTGACGTTGGAGAGTGAATCGGGAATGGGACCTGTGAACTGATTAGCTCCCAGAACCAGCATTTGCAGATTTGGAAGCAGAAGGCCTATGTCTCTCCTGATACTACCAGAGAACATGTTATCGTACAAACCTATGGTATTGAGGGATGACAAGTTGTAGAGAGCAGAGGGGAAGCCACCCATCAGCTGGTTTTCACTGGCCACAAATTTTTTTAGCCTTTTTTGGCTTACAGAAATGGGGACTCCTCCTGTCAGGTTGTTGCTCATTAGATTAAGCTCTTCGAGGTTGGATAGGTTTCCGATGGAAGCAGGGATTGCTCCTGTGAGATTGTTGTTCAAAAGGGAGAGCGTCTGGAGTTTCGACAGTGACCCAAATTCGGAAGGAATGGGATCGTGGAGATGGTTATGGTCGAGCTCAAGAGTCACGAGGCTAAGACACAGGGAGAGATTTCTAGGAATTCCACCTCCTAAGGTGTTGTGGTTCATGATCAGGTTTTTAAGCCTGAACAAGCGCCCGATTTCAGGAGGAATGAAACCATGGAAAGAGTTGTTTGCAAGGTTCAGGTATCGGAGGAACGAAAGGTTTCCAATATAAGGGGACACGGTCCCAGCCAGAGCTCGTCCATCTAGGTTCAAGGCGGTGACTCGTTGGTGTCTGAGACCACAAGTGACTCCAGTCCATCGGCAGAAATGGAGGGAATCATTCCAGGAGGCCAAGGTTCCTGCAGAATCATCTGTTAAGAGGGACCTGAACTCTTGCAGAGCAATTTTATCGGTCTCATTCCCTGGAGGGCTACAAGAAGCGAAGCTCGTGATCATGAGCTCCAGGATCAAGACAGCAGGGAAGGCGACTGAACAGAAATGGCTCGAAAATGAACTCATTTTCGGGTTCGCTAGTGTCAGTGAGGAGATGCTGAGATAGCTATGATGGTGCCTCGCTTGACCTGAAACGTTCCATTTATAGAAAAGGCCACAGAAGCGAGCTTGGAAGTTGAAAGCATCGAAACTTAATTAGCCGACTACACGGTTACGATTGGGACCCTGGATAGGCTCTGTCTTGAATCATTCCGGGGACGTCGCTGAGACCTCTTCTAGCACTTGACTTGACCTGAACGTTGAGAGTACATCTAGCGGCGCTTGACTTGACTTGCTTGACTCTTAAATAGGGCTGCAACTTGGCTCGAATTTGAATATCGCGAGGCCAAGGACGCACAAGTTGATCGGTTCCATTCGTTGAGAACTTTCTCCGAATTCTCCAATCGCGATTAGGGTTTCATCCTCCATTTGTATTGTTGATACCTAAATTTTGGCTATCCAAATCATTTATTTATTGCATAAAAATTAGGGATTAATTTTACCTCTAAAAAAATTAAATTGCGTAGCATATAGTTTTAGGGGCATATTTTTTTTGCATTTGCATTAGATTCGTAACGGTTTGAATTGGTAGTTCTGAGTTTTAATTTGACGAGTTGGACTAAGCTCACAAAGAGAACAAATTAGCCCAAGCCCCTTTTTTTGATGACCGAAGATTATCTTGTGAGAAGTGGAGATTTGATATTTTTGGTGATATGACGGTGGATTTTTCAATATCATTGATGAGATATTATGAGTTCATCTTTATAAAATTTGAAATTTGAAAAAAATCTTATTATAATTTTGAATTTTTGGCAATATGTGATAAAATTGATGGAGAATATTCGGGAGGGGATTCTTGGCCTATAAAAAGGACTCGCTAAGAGACAAATTAAGAGGGGGGCACACAATTGAGATACACGGCCACAAAAAGAGAGAACTCACGGCCTCCCTGTGGGGGTCACACGGTAGAGGGACACGATTTGTAAAAGAGAGCAGGGAGAGAGAGTTCTTTTATTTTTGGGGTCAAAGTCAACAAGGAGGGGGGGTTTGCTTTTCTGAAGGGGTGCAGAGAGAGACGCAATAGAGACGACGAGGTGGCTACCATCGCGACAAAAGTCTTTATGTTCTTCTCGTAGGTTCTAAAATTCTACATGATGAAGACACGAAGATGAGCAGCAAGCGTCCATAAGCAAAAGGAAAAAAAAAAGACAAGAGAGTAGGTGCTTAGAGAGGAGACAAAAAGCACAACAAAAAAAGAGAGAAGTCTTCTCTCTCCTTGGTCTCTGCACACGTCCGACGCTTTACCAACGAGCTGCCCAGACTTGGCCCGACGTCTCCAATATTATTCATCAATTCAACGAAAGACGACAAAAAAAGAAGAGGAGAAATCCAGACGTAGAACAGCTTCAACGTCACGTAAGAACCAGGCTTTCCACTCCAGATTTCCTCCTGCCGTCGTTGCTGGTCGCCCACAACACGTCTAGCTGGTCCAATGAACATCAGCAACTCCGGATCTTCAACACCCCGAGCCATCACCGTGATCCGTGAAGCCACCGATTCGAGCCCTGCTGTGATCTCGTTCCCGTCCACCCATGAGTAGCAAAGACCCAAGCTCCGCCGTGCCACCACCCGTTGAGCGGATTCTATTCGGTTCAAATTTGGTATCATTATTTGCGAAATTAGGTAATTATCTTATCTAAATTTGATTTGGATATTTTATTGCATTTTCAATATTTTACGTGCATATTCGAATTAGGCGTATTCCCAATTTTGATCCGCAACCACACGCCAATTTTTTTTATTCCATCTATAATACTTTAGATGGAATAATTAATCATGCGGGAATAAAATTGATATTTTTATCTTTAAGGCTTAAGATCAATTTATCGATTTTATTAACGAAATAATCAAGTTTGATTAGATATCGTTTCCAAATTCGAACAATGGATAATATCTTTGATTCTTTGATGACCGTGGTGCTTATCTTTTAATTGCTTTATTTACCCCAAAAATACAAAAAAAGATTGCATTTGCATATATCATGTATATTAGAATTGATTTCCTAGATAGAATTGCATGATAAAATAGTTAGATTCTTTTCTAATTATATTAAAATGCATGGTATCTAGGTTAAATAAGATCTTTGAATTAAATTGCATGTCGAGATAAATTTCTAAGTTAAGATAGGATTCACATCTTAACTTAAAATAGATAATATCTCACTTTAGTTAAATTTTTATTTTTTAGCAATTTTTAATAAGAATTTTTATAAAAAAATACAAAAATATCATGCACATGCCATATAGAACTAGGTTCATGAAATGCATGTCATTTAGTGATTGCTGCAAGGTCCATTTAATTAGAAATTGCCTGTCATTAGAATTAGGTCATTTGATTAAATTGCATTGCACATAAATTAGATTTCATTAAACAAAAAAAAATCCTAAAAAAGATTGAGTGATTGTGAATCACTTAGAGTTTTTGATGTGAATTTTGAGCTAACATTACATATGCTTTCATTGCTATGAGGTAAGTTATGTGATTTATTCATTGCTTTCTTGAGTATTAAATTGATGGTTTGCACACCTGCATGATCGCCTCACATGTTAAGGAAATAAATTAAAATTAATTCAAGCTGTCTGCAAAACCTTTTTTTTAAATAAAAAGAAAAATGTACCAAAATGGCGTTAGTGAAAGCTGGTGTAATCAACTCCCCGAACTCACAAATCTCTGGTTTGCAAGAGTAAAGTAAATCTCCCGTTACTTTACTTGGGTTTCTAATTGATTCGCCAAAAATAGATTAGTGACGACTCTAAATTAAAAATCAATTGCATGTTAAGAACTTGAACCTAAATCACGAATTGGTATTGGTTTGGGAGAGCCTGAGCTATGTTTAGGCTTAGTAATCCATTAGCTAAAGCCTAGGTGGTGCATCCAAAATTTGGTCGCGACATTTATTAAATTCACCTTCGTAGTGATGGAAATACCATTGTGTTCTTGATGTTGTGTCTTTAATGTGTGACTAGAGACAACTTTGTGTATCCTACCATTTTTGGTGATCGGTGGAAGTTTTTGGGCCATTTCTCATTTTTCCCATTTTGATTTTTCCACATAAAATATTGGTGATGTTGTTGACTTTTTGTCTCCTTTACAACTTGGCATTATATTTACTTATTGCGAGATTGTATCAGTTGGTCATCGTCGGGGCGGTGCGTTCGATTGCGTGAGGATCTCGTCGCCGGAGGTTGGTAGGGTAGTTCGATTTTTCAGAGTCCGGCTAAGGGAATGGTCGACCCGTCAAAAAGCCTCATTTTTGGGAAGAGGACATAAAAGTGAGGAGACTAATTTACCCTTGGAATGAAATGAAATGGGTGGAAATTGTTCGAATTCAACTCTCATTTTCAAATTTGTATCGTTGCGATTTTAACTCCTCAGCCACGCCATCTGTTTTCTATGAACTGTCACTCCTTACATCTCGAGATTTTCTCTTATTCCAGCCTGGCCTAATTGCGACCTTAAATAGCTTTGTCTGAGGCAACGTCCGGACCTTTGGGATTTCTCGGACGGTTAATACTTAGAGGGTAGAGCCGGGGACAAGCTTAATAAATATACTGTTCCAATATGGGTATATTGGGCGTGCAAGTATTGGTATATTAAAATAAAGAATGCATTCGTAGACCCTGTCTTACTAGAGGACAGGCCAAACCTTTAACCAACACCAAGGATATGAGACAAGCCAAGTGATGGTAAATTTGGGTCACTCGGATCAATTTTGGATACTTTGGAGAGCTAAATTTGCATTAATTCAAGGGGTTATGAAAGCTTTCCTCTCCTCTTTCCTTCTCCTCTTGGTAATGAGTGGTAGACTCAATTGGCACAAATGTCACATATAGATAATCAGTTCAATCGCAAACCCGAATGAGTTATCTCCATATTATGTTCAAGCAATGTTGATCCCTAGCGTAAAAAATTGTCACCTCTAATTTCAAAATGTGAATAGATAAGTATGAGAGAATTTTCCATATTCTGACGTACTCTCTATTTTCTTTTCCGATCACTTATTCTGGCTTTTGATATTCTATTCATATCTCCTTTTCAGACATCCTGATCAAATTGATTGCATTTATAAGTTTATCGTCAAACATGTCGGGTGTTATCAAATACATCATTTTTCATTTTTTTTTAAGTACTTTGCCGGCAAATCATGTTAGTAAAATTTTCTTCTTCTTTTTTTCTTTTTTTTTTAATAGGATCATGTAATTGGGGACGTGATGCATACAATCTATAAAAGAAATTGTCTGACTAAATCGGAAAGGCTCGAAGTAAAAGCTGATTTCGGCGATGGAACTAGGAATCCATCGCTGGGTTCTCAGGATAGATCATGGAATAAGCAGAAAACCGAGTCGTCACAGAACCGAATTCACAGTATCAGTATCAACGTTGCTGTTTCTACTTTCCCAGAAAAGAAGGACAATTTGGCTGGAGGACATAAGAAGGAAATCCATTCATACATTACGGCAGTGCATGGAGACCTTCCGTCACAGCCTCGAGGACTCTCGGAAGGTTCTCGTTCTTAATGGACGGTTTCATAGGATCTCACAAGAACGTGACCGGACCCAAGTACATATAGATGTCTCATAACAGGAAAATAACCATAGGAATAGTCCAAGTCCATGTTTTATTTATTATGCAGAGCGTGCTAGTTTTGCTTACTGACCAACCAGAAGCTGCTGGTTCGGAGGCTCACCCGCTAGCAAGCTGAAGCACCTCAAAGTCCAAGGCCCTCCCTGGTAACTCAGTTATGGACGGACTTCGCAGATGCCCAAACTAGCCCGCCATTGACATGGAAAGAGCAGCGTGGCTCTAACAAGCTACGTCGTGCCCGCCTCTATTTAGAGTTTCCTCCCGTCCCACTCAATAACCGGAGGTGGAACAGGCCACCTCCTCGCACCTGTCCCCTGCAAAATATGAAAAGAGAAAGGAGGATATATCGATCAGGCTCTCAGCAATTGTCCCAATACTTGTTATCATACGTGCCAATTTACTAAATCCAAAGACATTGTGGAACAGCGAAGCAATGGTAGGTATACAAGGATACAAGCATATGGCGACTTAAAAAGGTGCTTTACTTGGTGCAGGGCTCTGTATTCTATCCTCATGGATGCCGGTTTTGAGAAACTTGTCTCTGATTGAGAGCAAGTCCCGTGCGACACCATTCATGTCCTTCCTGTCTTTTGGTGATTCTGCTGAGCAAATTAATCCGATCTCAAAAACCGACATCAGACATTCGGCTTGGTCGGTTCCACAGTCTCTCCATATCCCCTCCTTGTCCATGCTTTCGCCTACTTCTCCGCAGAAAATTGACTGATCCAACATCCCCGTTGCTCGCTTTGACAACACTGACTTGACGAACTTCTGAAGGTTAAAATTCTCTTTAAATATGTTGTCTGTTGGTCGTCTTCCAGTGAACATCTCTAACAAGAGAATTCCGAAACTGTACACATCCCCACTTGTTGATGGACGAACGCCCATTCCATATTCTGCCAGTCCAGAAAAAGTTCCTGTTAGCTCGATTACTCTACAAGGTCATTGAAAATCTTTTGATTTTGTGGATGTAAATGTAATTGTGATCTTTAGAGCCGTACCTGGAGCAATGTAACCCATGGTTCCCTGAAAAGCAGAGGAGCTAGGATGACCCGAAAAGATGTCTTTGTTAGAATTGAAAATGAGCCTCGACAATCCAAAATCACTGATGTGAGCTGTGAAGTCATCGTCGAGAAGAATGTTGCTTGGCTTCAGATCACAGTGGATGATTGGAGTTCGGCACTGGTGGTGAAGATGTTGGAGAAATCTTTCCAGAATATTTTGAAGCTGACAAAACATTTCTATCAGTCTAAGTCTGGATATCGATAGTTAAAGTCTCAAGACTTTATAGTCTCAAGACTTTGTAATCTCAAGACTCAAGACTCAAGACTCAAAATTATTCTCACTGACAGTCTTTCTAATCCAGCGTTGAAGGAAATCCAAAGTCGAGGTTTATGGTTGAGGATTTGATCCTATCCTCTGGAATAGATTCTTTGGTTGGATAATCATTTCGGATTCTTTAATTCTTATCTAAGATCGATTGAAGATCCGATGGTCGACGAAATAATCTTGGATTATTCTATTCTTGGAAACCGAGATCCTGATTGTATGGGCGAACAGATTGATGGGCTATCATCGATTCCTTAAATAGCTCGGATGATCTTCTTGATTGATTCCGTCCAACGGGTAGATTGGAGGAATTCCTTTGGTAAGTGCCAACGGCTATGATGGCATGAAGGAGTATAAAAGGAAGACGTTCTAGTTGTCTTAAGTGTGTGATCGATAGAAAAATTCCAGTAGTCGAAGATCCTTGATTGTTAGTTGAGACGAGCGAAATTGTATACGAGAGTGTTTATTCTTGGTGACGCCTTGAGTGAGTGTGGTAGATCATCTACACCTAGAAATCAAGGAAGATCAACACCGTAACAACTCTTTGATCATAGTGGAATCCAGCCAATCGACTCGTCGGTGCGGAAGAGTGGACGTAGGCTTGGATTAAGCCGAACCACTATAAACCGAGTGTTCAATTCTCTCTTTCCCTTACTCGGTCTTGCGATTGAATTTTTAACTGTTGCAAATTCTCTAATTGTTTAAATATCGTGCAAGCTTCGAGAAATTTTTGTATACCTATTCACCCCCCTCTAGGTACTCGTACTAGCTATTTCAATTGGTATCGAGCCCGTGTTCTTACTTTGTTTGAAGTATTTTACTTCGAGTAAAAGATCCATGGCTAGTATGCTAGCACCGGGGCGATGGAGGGGCAAAGCAATACCAGACCTCCCTACTTCGATGGAAAGGATTACAACATCTGGAAGAACAAGATAAAAGCTTTCCTACGATCAAAGGATCCTCTGGAATGGGACGTTGTGGAAAAAGGAATCACTCCTGCTGCTGCATCAATCTCTGAAAGAGGGAAAGAAACTGTTGAAACCAGCGGAATGTCTCAAGAAGAAATAAACAAGAGACAAGCACTCGATGCTAAAGCAATTTATTCTTTATATTGTGCTTTGTCACCAACTGAATATAACAGAATATCTTCTTGTGTTACAGCAAAAGAAGTCTGGGACAGGTTACATATCACTTATGAAGGGACAGATTGAGTGAAGGAGACTAGAATTAACATTCTTCTTGGTCAATATGAATCCTTCAAAATGAAACCAGGAGAATCTATAACTGACATGTTTAGTCGTTTTACAGATATTGTCAATGGTCTTGAAAACCAAGGACAAAAAATTTCTGATCCCATGAAGGTGAACAAGCTTCTACGTGGACTCTCCAAGGATTGAAATCATATAAAGACTTCAATAAGAGAGACGCAAAGAATCATGCCATTATCTCGTAGACGAACCGATTGGAACTCTTCGGTCTTACGAAGTGGAACGAATTAATGAAGACGAAGATCCAAGAGGTAAGAAATCTATTGCACTAAAATCAAATGATGATTCGATGATGCAGATTCTGAAGATGATATGGATGATGAGGAGCTCGCCCTCATGATAAGAAGATTCAGAAAACTGAATAGAAAAGGCAGAAGGTTCATCCCAAAGAAACAAAGTTTTCGAGACAGCGGACCAAGTCTGTGATGATGAGGAACCAAACAAAGATGTAGTTTGCTTCGAATGTAAAAAGAAGGGACACATCAGACCCAACTGTCCTCTTCTGAAAAAGAAAAGAGGAAAAGCTGAGAAATCTCGAAAAGCTCTTAAAGCCGAAACCCGGAGCGATACGAGTGTGAAGAGAGTGATGAGGAATATGCCAACCCGTGTCTAATGGCGCAATCGCACACGTACTGGATCGAGACTCGAGACGGTGAATGAGGTAAGTGATTATAAAATCCCTGTCAAAGTCTCTAAATATATTGATGAGTTATGTTTTAGTCTTAAGACTTCTCTTAAAAAGATTTCCGAACTTAAAAAGGAAAACTCAGTTTTAAAACAAAAGGAAAACATTTTAGAAGAAAAGGTAAAAATTTAGACTTGAATGTTTCTACTCTTAAAAAGAGTGAAGACAATCTTTCAAAAGAAAATGCTTTCTTAAAAACTGATTTATCAAATATTTCAAAGAAATTTTCAATAGGGTCCGAAAAACTTGAAAAAGTCCTTTCAATCCAAAGACCTTACTTCAATAAGTCGGGTCTAGGTATGACAGCTGAAACAATCCCTTTGATTGATTTTCCGAAAGTAAAAGAAAGAATTAAGAAAAGACCATCGAGAGAGGCTTATAAAAATCATTTCAAAAGAGTTTTTGTAAAGCCTGTAGGTCGAAATGCTTTAAGGTGTTCTAAGTGTAACAGTCAGGATCATTTTGAAAAAGAGTGTCCTATGGTTTGGAAGCTCATTAAGAGAGTATGGCCTAATAATGCTCATCCTACTAACACCAAAGGACCCAAGAAAATTTGGGTACCAAAGAAAGCTTGAGACTCTTTTTTGAATGCAGGTCTCTGTCAAAAAGAAGGTAAAGTGGTATCTTGACAGCGGATGCTCAAGACACATGACAGGAGACTCAAAATGTTTCATAAAACTTATTAAAGTAAATGGTGGAAAAGTTTCATTCGGAGGAAATAGCAAAGGAAGTATTGTGGGATTCGGAACTGCGAAAATTGGAAATCTCACAATAAGCAATGTCTCTCTAGTGGAAGGACTCAACTACAATCTACTCAGCATTAGCCAATTGTGTGATACTGGTTACAAGATCTTCTTTCAAGAAGGCATATGTTCTGGAATTAGCAAAGATTCAACTCAATCTTTCATGGGTCGAAGGCATGGAAACATCTACCTCCTTGATGTAAAGCCAAATGAAGAACAATGCTTAATCTCAATTCAAGATGAAGCAATTCTATGGCACAGAAAACTTGGCCATATCAACAAGAAGCAATTAGCCAAAATCTCTTCAAAGCGGCTTGTTCGAGGTCTACCTAAACCGCCATACCAAAAGTCGACTTATGCACTCCATGCATTACTGGGAAAGGGTAAGAAATTCATTTAAGCAAATAAATCATGTATCTACTAATCATGTACTACAGTTGCTTCATATGGATCTCTTCGGACCAACAAGAACCCGAGCATTGGAGGTAAGAAATATTGTCTAGTAATTATAGATGATTACTCTCGTTTTACCAGGTATATTTTCTTGCAAATAAATCAGAAACCTTTTCGTACTTTGAAAAGTTTGCTAAAAAGGTTCAAAATGAAAAAGGATGTGCTATTTCTAGTATAAGAACAGATCATGGAAGTGAATTTGAAAATCAAGATTTTACGAGATTCTCGTGATAAATCTGGTGTTAATCACATGTTTTCCTCTCCGTATACTCCAGAGCAAAATGGAGTTGTGGAAAGAAAGAATAGATCTCTTCAAGAAATGGCTAGAACACTTTTAATTGAAAGTAAAATTTCTTCACGATTTTGGGCTGAAGTCAACTGCTTGCTATATTATAAATAGAGTCTTTCTAAGACCTATTCTTGATAAAACCCCTATGAATTGTTCAAAGGTAAGAAGCCTATTGTTTCATACTTTCATGTGTTCGGTTGCAAATGCTTTATTTTGAAAAATGCAAATGATCGAGTTGGTAAGTTTGAAGAAAGATCGGATGAAGGCATCTTTCTTGGATATTCTACATCAAGCAAAGCTTACGAGTCTACAACAAAAAAGCCGTCTGTGGAAGAATCAATGAATGTCAAATTCCAAGACTCGGTGCAAGATGAATCCGGTCGGACTCGGTACGAAGAGACGAATCCGCTCTAGATCTTCAAATGTCTACATCTCAAGAAGCATCTCGGATTCGGGAAGTCCATCATCAAGACGCTCATGGAGAATCAAATAAAGAAAAAGATCATCAACCCAGTAACTGGAAGCAGAAATCCAGTCATCCCAAAGATCTTATTATTGGCGAACTTAATGAAGGAATCCGCACCGAGATCAAAAAGGCATGAAGAATCTAGTGCTGTGGCTCTCATCTCGAAATTGAACCAAAAAGCATAGAAGAAGCTTTATCGATGAAAGCCGGATCGAAGCTATGCAAGAAGAGCTCAGACAGTTCAACATCAATGATGTCTGGGAATTGACATCTAAACCAAAAGGTAAAACTGTTATTGGAACCAAATGGGTATTCAGGAACAAAATGAACGAAAAAGGAAAAGTCGTACGAAACAAAGCAAGACTCGTGGCCA
The DNA here is from genome assembly GCF_016545825.1 of Eucalyptus grandis. Taxonomy (NCBI): domain Eukaryota; kingdom Viridiplantae; phylum Streptophyta; class Magnoliopsida; order Myrtales; family Myrtaceae; genus Eucalyptus; species Eucalyptus grandis. The sequence continues at coordinate 6,128,056 of NC_052616.1, read as the reverse complement.
AAGGGTATACGCAAGAAGAAGGAATAGACTATGACGAGACTTACGCACCCGTTGCAAGGTTAGAAGCTATTCGTCTATTACTTGTGTTTGCTTGTTACAAAAATTTCAGGTTATTCCAAATGGATGTCAAAAGTGCTTTCCTAAATGGATTTATCCATGAGGAAGTTTATGTGGAACAACCGCCTGGATTTGAAGACCCAAAGAAGCCAGACTCAGTCTTCAGACTGAAAAAGGCTCTGTATGGTCTAAAGCAACACCTCGAGCTTGGTACGACAGACTAAGTAAGTTTTTATTACAGAATGGTTTTGTCAAAGGTAAAGTAGATACTACTTTGTTTATCAAAAAGGAAAACAAAAACTTTTCACTTGTTCAAATATATGTTGATGACATTATTTTTGGATCCTCTAATGAAAGTCTTTGCAAGAAATTTTCTAAGTCTATGCGGGATGAATTTGAAATGAGTATGATGGGAGAGTTAACATTCTTTCTTGGACTCCAAGTGAAACAAATGAAGGAAGGAACTTTCATCCATCAAGAAAAATATGCGAATGATCTTGTCAAAAGGTTTGGATTGGAAAAGTGCAAAAAGATCGACATACCAATGTCATGTTCTCGAAGATAGACAAGGATGAAGAAGGGAAGAAAGTAGATCAAAAGCTGTACGGGAGCATGATCGGTTCACTTCTTTATCTTACGCTTCTAGACCTAATATTTTGTTTAGTGTTTGTATCTCGTGCTAGGTTTCAATCAGATCCTAGAGAATCACATCTCATTGCCGTGAAACGAATTATCAAATACGTTGCTTCATCTTCAAGCATCGGTCTTTGGTATCCAAAAGGGGAGACTTTAATCTTCTAGGATACTCAGATGCAGATCTGGCCGGTTGCAGAATCAATAGAAAAAGCACCTCTGGAACTTGTCAACTACTTGGAAACAGAACGGTGTCTTGGTTTTCAAGGAAGCAAAGCACTGTAGCTCTCTCAACAACAGAAGCAGAGTATGTAGCTCTTGGGAGCTGCTGTTCGCAAATTCTATGGATAAAACAACAGCTACAAGACTTTGGCATTGAAGACTCATGCACGAAATCGATGTGACAACACCAGCGCTATCAATCTCACCAAAAATCCAATCCTTCATTCAAGAGCAAAGCATATTGAGATTCGACATCACTTTATTAGAGATCATATTCAAAATGGAGAAATCTCGATTCAATTTGTTGATTCAAAAAGTCAACTAGCGGACATATTCACAAAGCCTTTGGAGAAGAATCAGTTCGACTTTATCCGCTCGAGACTCAACATTTTGAAGCTTGAAGAAGTTAAAGTCTAGAGACTCACCAACTCTAAGACTCGATCTCTTAGACTCGAATCCCGAGACTCAATCATTCATGGCTATAGACTGTAAGTTGTATTTGATCTAAAAAGTACTAATTGTCATATTAACTCGAAAAGGTACGATCTTTTGTTTAATAATTTTGGCAGTTATTGATTTTGAAAAGAAGTGATCGTTCACTTTCCTTGCACCAATTGAACTTCCTTTTTCAAAACTGAGTTATATATATACAGTTTTTTCCTTTCCACAATCTTCAAAACCCTAAAAGGCACTCTCCTCTCGATACTGTTTCTACTCTTTGTTCATCGTCGAGAAAGTGGTCATTTTTCTTGGGAAAGCAAGTGAAGGAATCCTCCAATAGACAAAGAAAGATGTCGTCTTCGAGGAAATCATCAAGAATCGCAAACGGGGGACCACAAAGAATGAAGAAGGGACCGACTCATTTCGATCTCACTGAGGAAGAAGACTTACCAAGTCAGCGACAAAGTCCGATTCGCTCTCCTCCACGTCATTCAGCATCTCCTGCCCCACAAAGTGCAAGTCATAATCTGGAAGAAGAGATAATCGAGGATGCCGACCCAGTAAGAGTTCAAAAGCCCTCCTTTTTGTATAATCTTTATCGTGCATTGAAAAGCACAGGTACTCCATTGAACTATATAGATGACTTCCTTAAGGACAAAAATTATGGGAATGAGTATCTTTTTCTGAAGAAAATGGAGGAATGGGGAATTGCCCCGAAAGGAAAAGCGAGAGGAAGCACTTGCGAACATTCCAAGAGATCCTCGTATGCCGGGACAAAATCTGATTGACGGGAACGATGATGACAAAATGTTCCTTGAATTTAAACCTAAAATGGGTGTGGCAGCAAAGGTGAAAGGAAATCGGATGGATTTGTTTAAATCCAAGGATCAAGAAAAAGTGTATTTCAGTTTGTTGAAAAGAGGGGTAATCAACCCTAGAAGTGTCGATTTTGACTTCCTGGATTCCATCAAATTGAACCTAAGAGAGAAGTTGAATTTGCTTCAACTTGAGACTTTCCGCTCGACTCTGAGACGGGTATGATCATCGACCGCTTATTTCTATTCAAATCTTAGCTTTTGGATGCGAATAGAATTTCATTCGATGTTTGAGACAAAGTCTATGTGGTAGATGTGAATATGTTGGCGGACATAGTTGGAGTTGAACGGGGACGCTATCTCCCAATCAAAGTCTCACCTGCTCGAACTACTCGGATCTTGTCAAAGATAGGGATGTAGATAAGAAAATTATCTATTCCAGGATGAATGCCATCAACATTGTGCTTCACAAGATTGTGATCAATTGTCTCGGACCTAAGTCTACTTCAAAGACTTCGTGTCTCTTTCAAAGCAAAATTGATGTATGCGATCAACTCGGGACGGAAGTTTTCTCTCCCGCACACTATTCTTTTCCATATGTACGAGAGCAGTGTCAAAAGACAAAGGACAATTGCCTTATCCTGGTCTGGTGACCAAGATCTTCAGACATCTGAATATTGAACTGCCACATACTTTTTGTGTTCGAACGTGTGATAAGATGGTGGTAGGGTTGAAAATGTTGATGAAGATGCGTCTGCAAGAACTTTCCAAGGCAATGGAGAAATTCAAAGTGAAATCTCCTGTTCAGTCTGCTTCAAAGAGAAAAGGAAAGGAGGCCATTAGAGCCTCATCGAAAAGAAGAGAAGAACTCTCATCCCGGAGGATGAAGATGAAGAGGATGAAGATCCTACGATCCATGCACTGATAAGAACCAGACGTTCTGTGTCTCAGCCGAGAGAATTTCAGAAGAACCAGAGAGAAGAAGAAGAACAGAGAGAAAAGGAGAAAGAAGTTGAGGAAGAAGGAGAAGAAGAAAAAGAACAGTCTGATAAATGCGAGAGAAGGGAAATCAAGAGCATGATCATCACTCTTCCCCTTTCGATGTCCTAGAGACAGGGGAGTTAGCGAGCAAGAGAGGTCTCCACCTCATGCTGCTGAAGATCCAAGACAATCTCCAGAAGACCTAGAAGAAGTTCAGGTCTCTCAATTGCCTGAAGAAGGTGATACGTCGATTCCAAATCTGCCAGACCGTACAGAAGCGCCATCGTCTGCATACACACCATCTGAGAAAGCCAATGCCAGTACACAGACGGATGATTCTGCAGATCTTCGTAGTATCATGAATATTCTTCTGGAAATGCGTAACCAAATATATATTCTGGATTGTGAAATCCAAGCTTGAAGCATCTTTGGACAAGCATCTTCGATCTCTGGAAGATAAATTCAAAGACCTCGCTCCGCAACTTCAAGCCAATGCCAAGAGAGAAGAGGTAGCTCATCTGCGAGAAGATCCGAAGAAGCTCGAAGGAGTAGTCCGATCCATTGGGGATTTCCGGATCGTGCGCATTCCCAAGCGAGACATGACTCCTTTCTCACCCTCTTTTTAATGATGACAAAAAGGGGGAGAACCAATTTGAACAAACATTATTTTAAAATTTTATTTGACTTTTGTGTTTATGTTTATTTTTGAGTATGACTTGAGAACTTGAACTTGAGTGTTAGACTGAATTGGCTGTGGATTTTGATGCTTGACTAGTTGCATTTATATCAAGTATTGTTACATGGTATTACTCATGAAAGACTAACCAATTTGCTGTGGATGCAGAGTCTGGTTGTTAATTAATCTTTATGAGTTAGCCATATTGCTTGAGAAATGTTTTTGCAGGTCAAAGATGTTCAAATCTTCAAGAAAGTTTTGTCACCATCAAAAATGGGGAGATTGTTGGAGAAATCTTTCCAGAATATTTTGAAGCTGAAAAAACATTTCTATCAGTCTAAGTCTGGATATCGATAGTTAAAGTCTCAAGACTTTATAGTCTCAAGACTTTGTAATCTCAAGACTCAAGACTCAAGACTCAAAATTATTCTCACTGATAGTCTTTCTAATCCAGTGTTGAAGGAAATCCAAAGCCGAGGTTTATGGTTGAGGATTTGATCCTATCCTCTGGAATAGATTCTTTGGTTGGATAATCATTTCGGATTCTTTAATTCTTATCTAAGATCGATTGAAGATCCGATGGTCGACGAAATAATCTTGGATTATTCTATTCTTGGAAACCGAGATCCTGATTGTATGGGCGAACAGATTGATGGGCTATCATCGATTCCTTAAATAGCTCGGATGATCTTCTTGATTGATTCCGTCCAACGGGTAGATTGGAGGAATTCCTTTGGTAAGTGCCAACGGCTATGATGGCATGAAGGAGTATAAAGGAAGACGTTCTAGTTGTCTTAAGTGTGTGATCGATAGAAAAATTCCAGAGTCCGAAGATCCTTGATTGTTAGTTGAGACCGAGCGAAATTGTATACGAGAGTGTTTATTCTTGGTGACGCCTTGAGTGAGTGTGGTAGATCATCTACACCTAGAAATCAAGGAAGATCAACACTGTAACAACTCTTTGATCATAGTGGAATCCAGCCAATCGGCTGTCAGTGCAGAAGAGTGGACGTAGGCTTGGATTAAGCCGAACCACTATAAACCGAGTGTTCAATTCTCTCTTTCCCTTACTCAGTCTTGCGATTGAATTTTTAACTGTTGCAAATTCTCTAATTGTTTAAATATCGTGCAAGCTTCGAGAAATTTTTTGTATACCTATTCACCCCCCCTCTAGGTACTCGTACTAGCTATTTCAGAAGATAATCCAAAGGAAAGGCCACATCGATTGTGATGTTCAATCTTTGCAGGAAGCTCAAAGGTTTGAATTGCATGTGTTCGTCGTTTGGGTGCAACCAAATGTCCAAGTTGCCGTTTACCATGAACTCGTATACCAAGGCTTTGAACTCATTACGATGGGAGTCGATGCTCGAACAAGCAGTCAAGATCTTAACAAGGTTACGATGCCGAATGCTGCTGAGTGCTTTGCATTCGGCCAAGAAGCCCTTGAAAGCTCCTTTCTGCTGGAGATTCAAAACCTTGATGGCCACGATTTTTCCGTCGGGACCAAGAGTTCCTCTGTACACATTGCCAAAACTACCTGAACAAGAGTTAAAAATTATTGTGGTCATGCAATGTGGTACTACTGTATGAACTATGAAGGGTGTTCTCTGTACTCATTTGTTGTGGTTAAATGTTCGTCTACATATAAAGATTACCTGAACCAATCAATTTGCTTGAACAGAACCCGTCGGTAGCTTTGAATAGAGCATCATACGAAATTCTCTCGTGAAAATGGCCGAGGGAGCGGGCAGGCAGATGTTCCTTCTTCGAGTTTCTCAACCAGAAAAGAGATATTAAGGACAGTAATGCCACTGCACAAGAAGCACAAATGATTATGTCCACCACCCACTTCGAAGGTCTATGCTTCATCGATCTCGGGAACGATTTTGCTGGACATGAAGGCAAACGCAGTTCAGGTATGCCCCCACATAGCTCGGGTTGCTGTCAACTTCGAAGGCACTAGTGTTTCCAAATATCACACGTACAGGTACTTCGCCTTTGAGATTGTTGAAAGACAGATTCAAGAATTGCAGCGATGACGACAAGTTAGCTAAAAACTCTGGGATTTGCCCTGACAGGTTGTTATTGGAAAGGTCGAGAAAACGGATGCCTTTTAACCCCTTGAACTGAGGAATGGGTCCTCGAAAATGGTTCGACTGCATATACAGCTCTTCGAGTCCCAAACAGTTGCCCAAAGTTGTAGGAATCTCACCTGAAATTTGATTGTATGAAACGTCAAGAGAAATGAGGTTCTTTAAGTTTCCAACATCGGGTGGCAGGGGCCCAGACAAAGAGTTGTGAGATACATTCAAAAGTATTATGAGGGAGGACGGTCTGATCATGTGGCTAGGAATGGTCCCAGTAAATTTGTTATGACAGAGGCGCAGATCTAGCAGGGACTTGCAGTCGCCGAGGCTCAAAGGTATGCTTCCTTCTAAGCTGTTGTTGTACAAGTACAGACGTATCAGACCGGTGATGTTACCTATGGTCGAAGGTGTGTGTCCAGTCAACTTGTTTTGGGCCAAATTCAGAGATTTCAAGTTTGATAGCCTCCCAATAGACATTGGAATGTTGCCTGTCAGCATGTTATCGTTCATATATAATAGATGTAGACTAAAGAGGTTTGCAATTGCTTCAGGAATTCTCCCATGAATTCTGTTTGTCGACAATTGTAGCCTCTCCAGTTGGGTTGAGAAGTTACCAACAGAAACAGGCAGCTCGCCTTTGAACTGGTTATGTTGTAAATCTAGCATTTCAAGGTTGCTGCAGTTGGCCAAATCAGCAAGGAAACTTAGACTGTCGGTTGCGCCGCTTCCGAGAAAATTAAACCCAAGGCCGAGCCAGCTCAAGTTTTGAAGCCCTCCAAAGCTGGCCGGGACATGTCCAGTGAAGTTATTGCCATAGAAATCAATTTCTGCTAAGTTCGTGACGTTGGAGAGTGAATCGGGAATGGGACCTGTGAACTGATTAACTGCCAGATATAAAATTTGCAGATTTGGAAGCAGAAGGCCTATGTCTCTCCTGATACTACCAGAGAACAGGCCTAGGGTCAAACTTATGGTATTGAGGGATGACAAGTTGTAAAGGGCAGGGGGGAAGCCACCTGTCAGCTGGTTTTGACCTGCCTGAAAAAATTTAAGCCTCGTTTGGCTTATAGAAATGGGAACTCCTCCTGTCAGGTTGTTGCTCAATAGATCAAGCTCTTCGAGGTTGGAAAGGTTTCCGATGGAAGCGGGGATTCGTCCTATGAGATTGTTGAACGGAAGGGAGAGCGTCTGGAGTTTTGACAGTGACCCAAATTCGGAAGGAATGGAATTGTGGAGACGATTATAGTCGAGCTCGAGAGTCACGAGGCTAAGACACATGGAGAGATTTCTAGGAATTCCACCTCCTAAGGCGTTGTGGCTCAAGATCAGGTTTTCAAGCCTGAACAAGCGCCCGATTTCAGAAGGAATGAAACCATGGAAAGAGTTGTTTGCGAGGTTCAGGTATCGGAGGAACGAAAGGTTTCCGATATAAGGGGACACGGTCCCAGCCAGATCTCGTCCATCTAGGTTCAAGGCGGTGACTCGTTGGTGTCTGAGACCACAAGTGACTCCAGTCCATCGGCAGAAATGGAGGGAATCATTCCAGGAGGCCAAGGTTCCTGCAGAATCATCTGTTAAGAGGGACCTGAACTCTTGCAGAGCAATTTTATCAGTCTCATTTCCTGGAGCGCTACAAGAAGCGAAGCTCGTGATCATGAGCTCCAGGATCAAGACAGCAGGGAAGGCGAGTGAACAGAAATGGCTCGAACTCATTTTCGGGTTCACTAGTGTCGGTGAGGAGATGCTGAGATAGCTATGATGGTGCCTCGCTTGACCTGAAACGTTCCATTTATAGAGAAGGCCAGAGAAGCGAGCTTGGAAGTTGAAAGCATCGAAACTTAATTAGCCAACTACACGGTTACGATTGGGAACCCTGGATAGGCGCTGTCTTGAATCATTCCGGGGACGAGGCTGAGACCTCTTCTAGCACTTTGACTTGAACTGCTTGAATCTTAAATAGGGCTGCAACTTGGCAGTCCCAATTCGAAGGCCAAATGTTGTCAAAATTGGCTCAGCCAGGGGCGCACGAGTTGATCGGTTCCATTCATTGAGAACCTTCTGTTGGAGAAATCTTTCCAGAATATTTTGAAGCTGACAAAACATTTCTATCAGTCTAAGTCTGGATATCGATAGTTAAAGTCTCAAGAATTTATAGTCTCAAGACTTTGTTATCTCAAGACTCAAGACTCAAGACTCAAGACTCAAGACTCAAAATTATTCTCACCGACGTCTTTCTAATCCGGTGTTGAAGGAAATCCAAAGTCGAGGTTTATGGTTGAGGATTTGATCCTATCCTCTGGAATAGATTTTTTGGTTGGATAATCATTTCGGATTCTTTAATTCTTATCTAAGATCGATTGAAGATCCGATGGTCAACGAAATAATCTTGGATTATTCTATTCTTGGAAACCGAGATCCCGATTGTATGGGCGAACAGATTGATGGGCTATCATCGATTCCTTAAATAGCTCGGATGATCTTCTTGATTGATTCCATCCAACGGGTAGATTGGAGGAATTCCTTTGGTAAGTGCCAACGGCTATGATGGCATGAAGGAGTATAAAAGGAAGACGTTCTAGTTGTTTTAAGTGTGTGATCGATAGAAAAATTCCAGAGTCTCGAAGATCCTTGATTGTTAGTTGAGACGAGCGAAATTGTATACCGAGAGTGTTTATACTTGGTGACGCCTTGAGTGAGTGTGGTAGATCATCTACACCTAGAAATCAAGGAAGATCAACACCGTAACAACTCTTTGATTATAGTGGAATCCAGCCAATCGGCTGTCAGTGCAGAAGAGTGGACGTAGGCTTGAATCAAGCCGAACCACTATAAACCGAGTGTTCAATTCTCCCTTTCCCTTACTCAGTCTTGCGATTGAATTTTTAACTGTTGCAAATTCTCTAATTGTTTAAATATCGTGCAAGCTTCGAGAAATTTTTTTGTATACCTATTCACCCCCCTCTAGGTACTCGTACTAGCTATCTCACCTTCTCCGAATTCTCCAATCGCGATTAGGATTTCATCCTCCATTTGTATTAAATTCACTTTCGTAGTGATGGAAATACCATTGTGTTCTTGATGTTGTGTCTTTAATGTGTGACTAGGGAAGAACTTTGTGTATTATACCATTCTTGATGATTGGTGGAAGTTTTGGGCCATTTCTCATTGTTTTCTGTTTTGGTGTTTCCACGTAAAATATTGGTGATGTTGTTGACTTTTTGTCTCCTTTACAATTCGGCATTATATTTACTTATTGCGAGATTGTATCAGCTGGTCATTGTCGGGGTTAAGTCAATTTTGATCAGTTTAATTTTGAGGGAGATATTGATCTTAGATTGGGTTGGTTCTTGGTGAAATGTTGATCTGGGATTGCGTTATATTAACTTATTGCGAAGTTATGATATTTGTGATGTCATTTTCCCTCAAGTCCGTCATCTGCAAGCTTCACTCATATTCAACCGACCTCCGATCATGAGGCCGTGAATGAATAAAAGATGATTCCCATATAAGGCAAGAGGATGTTGTTCTTTCGAGTGCACGACTGAAAAAAAGCCATAATTAAAACACCCAATAGAATCTTCCCTCTTTGTACTCCGTTAAAACACATCAGCTTCAATTGATCTCGTTCTTTTTTGCAAGAGCCTAGACGACGATTCAGCAAGAGTTCTCATCGCTGGTGGGGGGATCAATTCAATCGAAGAAGCCGCAATTTCCTTGCTGCAATCTTAGAGTAAACAACATTAATCAGTGCTTGTTTTAATCACCATAACTAGACTAGGCTTCAAGATATTCAGACAACTGCAAGAAAGCAGACCTTTATGCAGCTATAGCCTATTACCATATGAAACTAGAGCTCGAGTTCTCATCACTCTTGCCCTATTCTTCAACAATTTGTTGACCAGAGCTTGAGCTCAGGGCCCATGACCTCCCATCACTGATGGAGTTAATGAAGGCAACCACCAAATTATCTCCAGTTGACCGGCACTAAAAAGAAGAAAAGAAGGCTTCAAGATATTCAGACAATTGCAAGAAAGCAGACCTTTATGCAGCTATTACCATATGAAGCTAGAGCTCGAGTTCTCATCACTCGTGCCCTATTCTTCAACAATTTGTTGACCAGAGCTTGCGCTCATGGCCCATGCCCTCCCATCATTGATGGAGTTAATGAAGGCAACCACCAAATTATCTCCAGTTGACCGGCACTAAGAGAAGAAAAGTAAGCACTAGGGCGAAAGAGACTGAAAAGGACTCGGAAGCTCGCGAACGACGGAGTCAAATCTGGTGTACGACGGACCAGAAGCTGGTGAAGGACTTAAAAGCTCGTGGAGGATGGGACCTGAGAGAGAAGCCATGACGACGGACTGAAGCTCGCGAGGAACAGGCGAGTCGCGGCTAGGACCAGGCAAGGAGAGGGTGAGAACCATTTGCTTGAGCAGCCGAGGAGAAGAAGAAGGTAACGCAAAAAAATTGAAGGAAGAACCATAATGAGAACCATAATGCCAATTCAATTCGGTGATTTTCTTCATTTTTTACCTAATCTTAATTTTCTGACAAAATTGTCCTCGCCCAAAAATGTCTGCCGGTGACAATAGAGCCTTATTTAAGATTAATTTGATCACTTTAAACTCTTATTTAAAACAGAATCATATTTGGTCATTTTTAAAGGTAATGATCCGACTTCAAGTCCTTATTTAAATTTTTTTCCTAGAGTTTAGAATGTCATTCTAGTTTTAGAAAATTATGAGAAATTTGTATGTGAATTCATATATCAACATTTAACTATTGTGAAAGTTTCAAGAATTAAAAACTTTAAAAAATTGAAAATTTTCAACCATTTGTTTTGTATTAAATAAAAATTAAAAAGCCAATCCAAATAGGCGTTCTTGCTTTGGTGCTCATAACTTCCCCTAGTGGATGAATTGATTATTGCATGAAACAATACATCTACCTTATGATCAAATTTAGGGTAGGCAGTTCCTATCCTAAAACCAGAAACAGCACAATCAAGACCATTTTCAAAAAAATCAGAACCGGAAATCGTTCATTGGTTTCATGGACCCACTTGATCCGATTCCCGATGAATCCATGGAATTAGTTGAAAGGTCTCCAACAAATTCATTCATGGATGTCTTAGACAATTGACAGGTGCAACTCCAACTTAGATTAGCGTCATTAGCTTTCATAAGCCATCGTCACTCACCTCACTGCAATTGTTTTGGACCACAAACCAATCCTCCTCAACACAGATGGTGAACAATCCCTTGGATCATCAACTCTTTTCAAGTTTGTAGAATTTTGGATCCAAGACGTCTCTAGCACCCAAGTTATTTGCCTAGTCATGGGAAACACCAATTAGAGGTTCTCCGTTCTTCATCTAGTCCATAGAATTTAACTCGCTAGAAGAGCCCCCCAAAATTGAAATTGAACTCACTTTGGTCATCTCTAGGCTCAAATATGTCAAATTCAAGAGCACATATAAGCTCTAAAAATTTCCAAAAAAAAAGTTTTGTGTGTGTGTGTCTTGCATGTATATAAATAAATGCAATTCAACGTGGTCAATCTAATAAACTTCCTTCCATATCGGGATGATTGTTCTAGTGGTAAAAGGATCACATCTCTCATGAGATCACTAATTAATTTACGACACAAGTAAGCCTTTGAACGGCTCATGGCGCGATGCCTAACTGCGGCATATCTCATGCAAAAGGACTTCTTGATTAACATCATGTTAATCGGACGAGCTCGCTAATTTTGGATCTTCGGAGCATGGGCAATAATTATAGCTAAAACTAAGCGCCCTGTACTGCATGCAGAATCATTATGATATGACCTAATGTGAATTGTCGATACCGATAGTCGCCCCCCATCTTGTTAACTATTAAAAAAAAAAAAGATATGTGTAAAAAGTTTTAAAATTTGTCACAAAAGTATAATTCAGTTCTAAAACTCGAATCAAGTTCTAAAACTTGTTAGAGCGGTTTATCTGACCTACATGGGAAGGGGGAGATGGGGGTTGGGATGAGACAATTAGCTTCAGCTGTGAATTTCGATTCTCACGCTTTGCAAATATTCGGGGTAAAAATCTGAAAGTGAGTTGAAAGTTAGAGAAAGACTGACAAAAAAAAAATTGGATAGATTTAATGGAAATATTTAATTACACCAATTGGACAAGTTCTAGAATTTATTACATTTTTTGTAAGTTTGGATATTCATTTTTACATTCATGATAAGTTTTAAGATTTCCAATGAATATATCCAAAAAAAGAAGGGAAAAGTAGCTCCTTTCAAATTTTGTTTAGGGAAAATTTCAAATAAAAAACTGAAGTGTCATCGTTCTTCAAATGAAGATTCAAAGTGGACTTTATTTCAAATAAATGTATGAAATGGCCAAATCATTTCAAGTAAGGGCCTCAGGTGGTCAAATCGTCTCAAATAAGAATATTTCGCTAGCTAATAATTATTCCAATCATTGAAGAAAGGGTATTTTGGTAAAAAAAATTATAATCATATATTTTTTTTCCTTTTGTTCCTTTTTCTTTTTTCCTCTTCCCTCTCCCATGGCCATCGCCATTGATGGCCGATGGAAGTTGCCCACCTCAAGCGAGGGCAAAGGTTGCCCTTGCCAAATTTGGCGAGAGTCGCCCTCGCCTAGACTAGTGAGGATTACCCTCGCTAATATTGTGCGAGAGCCACTTGTTGCCAGATCTAGCTTGAGTGACCTTCGCCCAACCCAACTTGGGCAAGGGTGCTTGAGTCCAACGAATGGAAGGGGAATAAAGAAGAAAGGAAAAAAAAAATTAAACATAAAAACACCCTTTGGTACGAGAAGTTAGATCATTTTTTGAAAGAAATATGGCCACTTCATATTTTTATTTAAAATAAATTCCACTTCAAGTCTTTATTTAAAAATATTCAAAAAGATTCGATCACTTCAAGCCATTATTTAAAATAAAGTTCATTTTGAGCTCTTACTCGAGAAAATAATGAGACTTCATGCATTTATTTGGAATTTTCCCTTTAGTATAGGTCCCTTAAGAATAAACTATTTTCAGAAAAGCCCCTCCCGTTAACTCAAGAAACCAAACGGCGGCGGAAGCTGTTGGAGAAATCTTTCCAGAATATTTTGAAGCTGACAAAACATTTCTATCAGTCTAAGTCTGGATATCGATAGTTAAAGTCTCAAGATTTTATAGTCTCAAGACTTTGTTATCTCAAGACTCAAGACTCAAGACTCAAGACTCAAGACTCAAAGTTATTCTCACCGACGCCTTTCTAATCCAATGTTGAAGGAAATCCAAAGTCGAGGTTTATGATTGAGGATTTGATCCTATCCTCTGGGATAGATTCTTTGGTTGGATAATCATTTCGGATTCTTTAAATCTTATCTAAGAACGATTGAAGATCCGATGGTCGACGAAATAATCTTGGATTATTCTATTCTTGGAAACCGAGATCCCGATTGTATGGGCGAACAGATTGATGGGCTATCATCGATTCCTTATATAGCTCGGATGATCTTCTTGATTGATTCCGTCCAACGGGTAGATTGGAGGAATTCCTTTGGTAAGTGCCAACGGCTATGATGGCATGAAGGAGTATAAAAGGAAGACGTTCTAGTTGTTTTAAGAGTGTGATCGATAGAAAAATTCCGTAGTCCAAGATCCTTTGATTGTTAGTTGAGACTCGAGCGAAATTGTATACCGAGAGTGTTTATACTTGGTGACGCCTTGAGCGAGTGTGGTAGATCATCTACACCTAGAAATCAAGGAAGATCAACACCGTAACAACTCTTTGATCATAGTGGAATCCAGCCAATCGGCTGTCGGTAAGAGTGGACGTAGGCTTGAATCAAGTCGAACCACTATAAACTGAGTGTTCAATTCTCTCTTTCCCTTACTCAGTCTTGCGATTGAATTTTCAACTGTTGCAAATTCTCTAATTGTTTAAATATCGTGCAAACATCGAGAAATTTTTTGTGTATACCTATTCACCCCCCTCTAGGTACTCGTACTAGCTATCTCAGAAGCGAGCTCTGAATTCAAGCAGCCGGGGAGGATCGCCGAATACCAGAGAACAATGGAGGCGTGGGACAAGCTCGAGCGAGTACAGTCCCGAGTACTGGAGCGCATTTCCAACCTCGAGCTCGCTCTCCTCGACCGGAGCTTCTGTCCCTCCCCCTTCTCCGTCTCCGGACAGCCGTCGCCGTCGCTCGGCGTCCCGGACTCGGATTCCGGCTCCGGCTCAGGCACCGAAGCCCGCCTCTCGGCGATTCTCAGGAGCAACGGCGTCGCGGACTTTGCTTTCAAGAGAGTCCCGGGGGACTACTAAGATCGGTCGTACGAGGAGAGGCGGAGGATCCTCGGCGCGCACTCGATCGATCATCTCTGCAAGAGCATCGTCATGGTGAGTGGCGCTTTACGTGTTGCTTGAGCTTGTCGGAAGTCGGCGCTAGGTCGCTCGCGATTTTGATTGCGTAGGCGAGTGGAGGAGAATTGCGTAGGGGGCTAGTCGGCTCGTTCTAGCATCTTGCTGTCGATCGTTTCGGCTTTCTGGCCTGCAATTGAATCCTTGGATGACGGCTATTGTCTTTAATTTTGATTTTCATTTAAGGAATTGAGGAAGTTTAAGATGGATGGTGGTAATGGATAAGAAAACTGAGCTGAATTTGATTTTTCGATTAGTAATGTAGACATTTCAAAATAAATTTGTAAGGTGGAGGTGACTACGGGGTGGCTAGAGGAGGTTTCGGAGTTGATATTGAATGACTGAAGAAAGCATTTGCAGCCGTGGTCTTTGTTTCGATGGAAACTTAGATTCTTCGTTTCCTGGTTCTCCATTGGCAGTCAATGGGCATGCTACCACATAAATTTGCCAGAATAAGTAGTTTGTGTATAAGTTGCGATGATGAGCACAGGGATTTGCAAAAAAAAGGGAGAATGAGACCTAGAGATTGCATCTCCGGCCCTTTTCAGAAGCGATATAAAACATGATGGTGCTGTTTAAGACACCCTATGGATGATATTGTAGTGCTAAGGTAATCCGGAGAAGAATTATGGCATTTGAGAACTGAGGAAGGTTAACATGTAGGGCCTTGGCCACATGCATTCATGTAAGCAACCTGCCCGTGTGGACAAATGCTTATACACACTTGATGGGGAATGTTGGTTTCTTCAAGTATAATCAATCTGAATGTAAATATAATACTCAGCTTTCCCGATAAAAATGACCCAAAATAGGGGAAAATAGAAGGGAAAAGGAGCCATGGTTGGTGAAACATTAACTATTTGTGGTTCTATTCTTTACACCAATTTTTTGGGCTACCTATTCTTTTGTCTCTATTTTTGTGGGCGATGTATGAACACAAAAGTGCATAGTCCCTATGTATTTAACCTGGATTATTTCTATGCCCTGTTGGTTTGTAGCTTTAGTGTGTTTAGGCATTGTGAGATTTTGTGGAAATCAACCAACTATTCTAAAAACTTAAGTTATTTGATGAAGGCGTGATTTATTATTTAAATATTCTAACACTTCCTCTTCTTTTGCCTAGTACCAAGCTTGGAAATTTACTTAGGGAGGCATATGGGGCCTGAAAAAATTCGAACTTAGGATCTCCAGCTCCAATACTAGTGTTATATGTGGTATTGGGCCTTTAGAGGTTCCAAAATCTGATTTTAATAAAATTTTTGTTAAAATTAAACAAGAATTAAGTTAAAATTAACAAAAAAAAAAAAAAAAAAAGACAAGAAGAAGAATAGTCGGGCAGCGAGGGCTTCATTTTATGTTAGTCAAGTTAGGTGGAGTTTCGATTGCTCCAATTTTATAAATTTTAGGATTTTATATGTTCATTATCGAATATGTCGGGTGCTGTCCAATATATCATTCTAAAAAATAAAAATTCTAATACTTTGCCGCAATCCATGTTAGTAAAATTTTATTTTTTTGAATAAACTCGTTTAACTGGTGACACGAGGCATGCAATCTCTAATCCTTTTCTATAGATCAAAAAGAATAACCGGCGATTATTTACTACCCGAATTTGCTCATAAACTTCCATAGACTAACCCCTTAAAAGGAATTGACCCACTAAATTGGAAAGGATAGAAGTAAAAGCTGTTCTCAAATATGGAACTAGAAATCCATTGCTGGATTCTCAAGACAAATCATGGAATAAGCAGAAAACTGAGGTTGCTGTTGTTAGGGAAATCCCTTATGATGTTTTGAAGATGACAAAATAAATCAAAGGCTACTAACATGTTTGATGGTTGAGTAATAGACCATGTAGATGATAGAACATGTAAAGGATTTTATCAAAGTCAGAAGACGGCCAGAAGACTAAACGTAACATATGTCCAGAGTATATTTTGAAGATTTCCAGACTTCTGTGTCAAAGTCTGAAGACTGTGTCAAAGTCTAAAGACTGTCAGACTCAAGACTCAGATTGTAAAGTCTACAGATCCAGATTGTAAAGTCTCAAGACTCATATCGTAAAGTCTAAAGACTCAAACTTTACATCCAGATTACGATGAATGGTAACTCAAGCCCAATCATACAACGGCTAGTGATCTGGTTTGGATTCCACATCAATATTGATTTGATTGATTCAATCTAATTGATTGATGATTGGATCTTGAAGATAAGAATTCTATACGAAGAAGCTTTACTTATGGAAACCAAGATTTCGTTTGTATGGGCGATCGGAATCAATTTGGGATTTTACCTTTGTCACTCAACGGCTACTAAATCTTCTAGATACAGAGCTGTCCAATGGGTATATTGGAAGACGATTCTCCGGGATATTGTCCAACGGGTAGTTTGGAAATTGAGGAGTATTTAAGGAGATGAAGGACCGATGAGCAAGTAAGAGACGGAGCGTAGAATTTATAATTCCAAAGTCTAAGCAACTTTCGATCATATACTTGTCTCTTGAGAGCTTAAACGTTTGTAATCGTGAGAGAACTACCAAGAGAGTGACTTAGTGAGATAGTGTGATCTACTAAGTGTTTGCACTCGGAGTTGTAATCTCTTGTTGATTGCATAGTGGAATCCAGCCAAGAAGGCTGTTATCATGGGAGAGTGGACGTAGGCTTGGATTAAGCCGAACCACTATAATTTCTGTGTTCTTATTTTCTTCCTTAACTCCTTTATTTTGTTCATACTAGCACTCTCAATTGGTATCAGAGCTTGTGTTCTTACTTTATTTGAAGTGTTTTACTTCAGAGTAAAAGATCCATGGCTAGTATGCTAGCACCAGGGCTGGTGGAAGGGCAAAGCAATACAAGACCACCTTACTTTGATGGAAAGGATTACAACATCTGGAAAACAAGATGAAAGCTTTTCTACGATCAAAGGATCCTCTGGAATGGGATGTGGTGGAAAGAGGAATTACTCCTACTGCTGCATCAGCATCCGAAAGAGGGAAAGAAACTGTTGAAACCAGCGGAATGTCTCAAGAAGAGATAAACAAGAGACAAGCACTCGATGCAAAAGCAATTTACTCTTTATATTGTGCTTTATCACCAACTGAATATAACAGAATATCTTCTTGTGATACAGCAAAAGAAGTCTGGGACAGATTACATATCACTTATGAAGGGACAAACCGAGTGAAGGAGACCAGAATTAACATTCTCCTTGGTCAATATGAAGCCTTCAAAATGAAACAAGGAGAATCTATAACTGACATGTTTAGCCGTTTTACAGATATTTTCAATGGCCTTGAGAATCAAGGACAGAAAATTTATGATCCTATGAAGGTGAACAAGCTACTGCGAGGACTCTCCAAGGATTGGAACCATGTCAAGACCTCAATCCGGGAGACTCAAAGGATTATGCCACTCTCCGTTGATGAATTGATTGGCACTCTTCAATCCTATGAAGTGGAACAACTTAACGATGAAGATCCTGAAGGTAAAAAGTCCATTGCTTTAATATCTAATGTTGTTTTTGATGAAACAGACTCAGAAAATGACTTGGACGGCGAAGAACTTGCCTTTATGGTCAAGAAATTCAAAAAGTTGAGTAGAAAAGGAAGGAAATTCGATGGAAGAAGTCAATACAAGCATAATGGCCATAAAAGAATCATGAAAGAAGATGATGATCAAGAAAATATATGCTTGATGGCACATTCAGAATCTGAGTCTGATTCAGACATAGACTCAGAATTAAAGTCTGACTCAGACATAGACTTAGAATCAGAGTCTGATTCAGAACCAGACTCAGAATACGATGAGGAAATCAAGGTAAGTCATTCAGCAATTCCTTTCAAAGTTTCAAAATATATAAATGAGCTTTGTTCAAATCTTAAATCTTCTCTTAAAAGGATTTTCGAACTTAAAAAGGAGAATTCTCGACTTAGGCAACAAGATCTTTCTCAAGTCTGGAGACCTATTAAGAAAAATTGGATAAAAGCAACATATTCTGCTAACTCTCATGGACCCAAGAAAAAATGGGTACCAAAGAAAAGATAAGTTATTTTTGCAGGATATAAAGAAGAAAGAAGAAAGAGGATTTGGTAAGGAATGTTTTATTCTCAATTTGATTTGGGCAATAATTCTCATTATGCTTGATATTCGATATATCCTTGGTTGATTGAGATTTTATAATGATCATATTTTGCTTTATGGAAGAAAGAATCGTATGATTTATTTTTGTGATTTGTGAGTTGAGATTTGATCTAGTACGTGTGATTATTTGAGATAATTCAGATTATTTTGTCTAATTTTATACTCTCAGATATAATCATATTTTGCAAAGTGAAAATCTGTTTTACGTGATGATGCAAGATATTTTTAGATATTCAAAGATTTCATTCTCCCTGATTTTATTGTGCTAAGTGAGAATTTATTTTTCAGAATATCATTGTGCATAATATTCTTTCTTTGAATAATTTGTTACGATAAATTAAGAAAGAATATTTGATTATTGAGATTTTCTATTTTACTCTAACGTCAAGGAAGGATCCAAATTGATGGATACCAAAAAGGGAAATGAGTTGATTGCAGGAAATTCTTTAAGGGAAGGATGATTGCGAATCTACGCAAATTTTGGTGCAATCAGAAAATATCTCCTGTGACAATTGGGGGAGAAAGCAAATCCAAAAGAAAAGGAAAAGAATCGTGATCATCTCAAAAAGGCAACAAATTGAGGGGGAGCTTTGATCAATTATGGAAAAATCTTTTTTGATTGATCGTGCTCTTATTATGGATGGAAGGAAAGGTAATTGTGTCAGAATTTATTCTACAAAATCTGGTTAGTGCATCTCTTATCACATTTTGTCATTAACAAATCTCATATTGATATTATCATTTTATTATGACAAAAATGGTACGTGAATTTTATGATGCATCCGTGATTTTTATTGGATATTTGCTGATATATATAATCGAAGTGAGCTATATTGCATATCTTTAATAGTCGAAAAAAAAAAAGCTGATTTTTGGAAATTGTGATTCATGCAAGATATTGATTATCATTCTCTACGTGAATCTATTATTATAGCTTTTTGATTATGACAAAAAGGGGGAGAAGATATGAATATGCATATGTGCTGATTGGTTGATATTATTTATTGCATAATATTGAGCTGCGATTATTTTCTAAATATTATTATGCTCAATCTATTTGTTATCTTCTGATATCCTTTGATTTAAAAGTATGTTTACAAATCTGCATATTCAGAGATTGTTTTGTCATCATCAAAAATGGGGAGATTGTTAGGGAAATCCCTTATGATGTTTTGAAGATGACAAAATAAATCAAAGGCTACTAACATGTTTGATGGTTGAGTAATAGACCATGCAGATGATAGAACATGTAAATGATTTTATCAAAGTCAGAAGACGGCCAGAAGACTGAACGTAACATATGTCCAGAGTATATTTTGAAGATTTCCAGACTTCTGTGTCAAAGTCTGAAGACTGTGTCAAAGTCTGAAGACCGGACTCAAGACTCGGGTTGTAAAGTCTACGCACTCCAGATTGTAAAGTCTCAAGACTCATATCGTAAAGTCTAAAGACTCAGACTTTACATCCAGATTACGATGAATCGTAACTCAAGCCCAATCATACAACGGCTAGTGATCTGGTTTGGATTCCACATCAATATTGATTTGATTGATTCAATCTAATTGATTGATGATTGGATCTTGAAGACAAGAATTCTATACGAAGAAGCTTTACTTATAGAAACCAAGATTTCGTTTGTATGGGCGATCGGAATCAATTTGGGATTTTACCTTTGTCACTCAACGGCTACTAAATCTTCTAGATACAGAGCTGTCCAATGGGTATATTGGAAGACGATTCTCCGGGATATTGTCCAACGGGTAGTTTGGAAATTGAGGAGTATTTAAGGAGATGAAGGACCGATGAGCAAGTAAGAGACGGAGCGTAGAATTTATAATTCCAAAGTCTAAGCAACTTTCGATCATATACTTGTCTCTTGAGAGCTTAAACGTTTGTAATCGTGAGAGAAATACCAAGAGAGTGACTTAGTGAGATAGTGTGATCTACTAAGTGTTTGTACTCGGAGTTGTAATCTCTTGTTGATTGTATAGTGGAATCCAGCCAAGAAGGCTGTTATCGTGGGAGAGTGGACGTAGGCTTGGATTAAGCCGAACCACTATAATTTCTGTGTTCTTATTTTCTTCCTTAACTCATTTATTTTGTTCATACTAGCACTCTCAGCTGTCTCTACTTTCCCAGAAAAGAAGACAGACAAGTTGGCTGAAGGACATAAGAAGGAAATCCATCCATACACTACAGGAGTGCATGGAGACCTTCCATCACAGCCTCAAGGACTCTCGGAAGGCTCTCGTTCTCGACGGATGGTTTCATAGGATCTCACAACAACGTGACTGGACCCAAGTACATATAGATGTCTCATTACAGGAAAATAACCATAGGAATAGTCGAAGTCCATGTTTTATTTATTATGCAGAGCGTGCTAGTTTTGCTTGCTGACCAACCAGAAGCTGCTGGTTTGGAGGCTCACCAGCTAGCAAGCTGAAGCCCCTCAAAGTCCAAGGCCCTCCCTGGTAGCTCAGTTATGGACGAAGGACTTCGCGGATGCCCAAGCTAGCCCGCCATTGACATGGAAAGAGCCGCGTGGCTCTAACAAGCTATGCTGTTGCCCGCCTCTATTTACAGTTTCCCCCCGTCCCACTCAAAAACCAGAGGTGGAACAGGCCACCTCCTCGCACCTGTCCCCTGCAAAATATGAAAAGAGAGGAGGATACATCGATCAGGCTCTCAGCAATTGTCCCGATACTTGTTATCATGCGAGCCGATTTACTAAATCCAAAGATATTGTGGAACAGTGAAGCAGTGCTAGGGATACAAGGATACAAGCATATGGCGACTTAAAAAGGTGCTTTACTTGGTGCAGGGCTCTGTATTCTATCCTCATGGATGCCGGTTTTGAGAAACTTGTCTCTGATTGAGAGCAAGTCCCGTGCGACACCATTCATGTCCTTCCTGTCTTTTGGTGATTCTGCTGAGCAAATTAATCCGATCTCGAAAACCGATATCAGACATTCGGCTTGGTCGATTCCACAGTCTCTCCATATCCCCTCCTCGTCCATGCTTTCGCCTACTTCCCCGCAGAAAATTGACTGATCCAAAATCCCCGTTGCTCGCTTTGACAACACTGACTTGACGAACTTCTGAAGGTCAAAATTCTCTTTAAATATGTTGTCCGTCGGTCGTCTTCCAGTGAACATCTCTAACAAGAGAATTCCGAAACTGTACACATCCCCACTTGTTGATGGACGAACGCCCATTCCATATTCTGCCAGTCCAGAAAAAGTTCCTGTTAGCTCGATTACTCTACAAGGTCATTGAAAATCTTTTGATTTTGTGGATGTAAATGTAATTGTGATCTTTAGAGCCGTACCTGGAGCAATGTAACCCATGGTTCCCTGAAAAGCAGAGGAGCTAGGATGACCCGAAAAGATGTCTTTGCTAGAATTGAAAATGAGCCTCGACAATCCAAAATCACTGATGTGAGCTGTGAAATCATCGTCGAGAAGAATGTTGCTTGGCTTCAGATCACAGTGGATGATTGGAGTTCGGCACTGGTGGTGAAGATAATCCAAAGCAGAGGCCACATCGATCGTGATGTTCAATCTTTGCAGGAAGCTCAAAGGTTTGAACTGCAGGTGTTCATCGTTTGGGTGCAACCAAACGTCCAAGTTGCCGTTTACCATGAACTCGTATACCAAGGCTTTGAACTCATTACGATGGGAGTCAATGCTCGAACAAGCAGTCAAGATCTTAACAAGGTTACGATGCCGAATGCTGCTGAGTGCTTTGCATTCGGCCAAGAAGCCCTTGAAAGCTCCTTTCTGCTGGAGATTCAAAACCTTGATGGCCACGATTTTTCCGTCGGGACCAAGAGTTCCTCTGTACACATTGCCAAAACTACCTGAACAAGAGCTAAAAATTATTGCGGTCATGCGATGTGGTACTACTGTATGAACTATGAAGTGTGTTCTCTGTACTCATTTGCTGTAGTTAAATATTCATCTATAAATAAAGATTACCTGAACCAATCAATTTGCTTGAACAGAATCCGTCGGTAGCTTTGAATAGAGCATCATAGGAAATTCTCTCGTGAAAATGGCCGAAGGAGCGGGTAGGCAGATGTTCCTTCTTCGAGTTTCTCAACCAGAAAAGAGATATTAAGGACAGTAATGCCACTGCACAAGAAGCACAGATGATTATGTCCACCACCCACTTCGAAGATCTATGCTTTATCGATCTAGGGAACGATTTTGCTGGACATGAAGGCAAACGCAGTTCAGGTATGCCCCCACATAGCTCTCGGTTGCCGTCAACTTCAATGGCACTAGTGTTTCCAAATATCCCACGTACAGGTACTTCGCCTTCGAGATTGTTGAAAGACAGATTCAAGAATTGCAGCGAGGATGACAAGTTAACTAAAAACTCTGGGATTTGCCCTGACAGGTTGTTATTGGAAAGGTCGAGAAAACGGATGCCTTCTAACCCCTTGAACTGAGGAATGGGTCCTTGAAAATGGTTCGACTGCATATACAGCTCTTCGAATCCCAAACAGTTGTCCAAAGTTGTAGGAATCTCACCTGAAATTTGATTGTGTGAAACGTCGAGAGAAATGAGGTTCTTTAAGTTTCCAACATCGGGTGGCAGGGGCCTAGACAAAGAGTTGTGAGATACATTCAGATGTTAAGAGGGAGGACGGTCTGATCATGTGGCTAGGAATGGTCCCGGTAAATTTGTTATGACAAAGGCGTAGATCTTGCAGGGACTTGCAGTCGCCGAGGCTTGATGGTATGCTTCCTTCTAAGCTGTTGTTGTACAAGTACAGAAAAATTAGACCGGTGATGTTACCCATGGTCGAAGGTATGTCTCCAGTCAAATTGTTTTGGCCCAAACTCAGAGATTGCAAGTTTGATAGCCTCCCAATAGACATTGGAATATTGCCTGTTATCATGTTATCGTCCATAGATAATAGATGTAGACTAAAGAGGTTTGCAATTACTTCAGGAATTCTACCACGAATTCTGTTTCCCGACAGTAGTAGCTGATTCAGTTGGGATGAGAAGTTACCAACAGAAACAGGCAGCTTGCCTTTGAACTGGTTATATTCTAAATCCAGCATTTCAAGGTTGCTGCAGTTGGCCAAATCAGCAAGGAAACTTAGACCGTTGGTTGCGCCGCTTCCGAGAAAATTAGACCCAAGGCCGAGCCAGCTCAAGTTTTGAAGCCCTCCGAAGCTGGCTGGGACATGTCCAATGAAGTTATTGAAGGGGGTATCAATTGCTGCTAAGTTGGTGACGTTGGAGAGTGAATCGGGAATGGGACCTGTGAACTGATTAAATCCCAGATATAAAATTTGCAGATTTGGAAGCAGAAGGCCTATGTTTCTCCTGATACTACCAGAGAACTGGCTCTGGGTCAAAATTATGGTATTGAGGGATGACAAGTTGTAAAGAGCTGAGGGGAAGCCACCTATCAGCTGGTTTTCACCAGCCTCGAAAATTTTAAGCCTCGTTTGGCTTATAGAAATGGGAACTCCTCCTGTCAGGTTGTTGCTCCATAGATGAAGCTCTTCGAGGTTGGAAAGGTTTCCGATGGAAGCGGGGATTGGTCCCATGAGATTGTTGTTCGGAAGGGAGAGCTTCTGGAGTTTCGACAGTGACCCAAATTCGGAAGGAATGGGATTGTGGAGATGATTATAGTCGAGCTCGAGAGTCACGAGGCTAAGACACAGGGAGAGATTTCTAGGAATTCCACCTCCTAAGGCGTTGTGGCTCAAGATCAGGTTTTTAAGCCTGAACAAGCGCCCGATTTCAGGAGGAATGAAACCATGGAAAGAGTTGTTTGCGAGGTTCAGGTATCGGAGGAACGAAAGGTTTCCAATATAAGGGGACACGGTCCCAGCCAGATCTCGTCCATCTAGGTTCAAGGCGGTGACCCGTTGGTGTCTGAGACCACAAGTGACTCCAGGCCATCGGCAGAAATGGAGGGAATCATTCCAGGAGGCCAAGGTTCCTGCAGAATCATCTGTTAAGAGGGACCTGAATTCTTGCAGAGCAATTTTATCGGTCTCGTTCCCTGGAGCGCTACAGGAAGCGAAGCTCGCAATCACCAGCTCCAGGATCAAGATGGCAGGGAAGGTGACTGAACAGAAATGGCTCGAACTCATTTTTGGGTTTACTAGTGTCAGCGAGGAGATGCTGGGATAGTTATGGTGGTACCTAACCTGACCTGAAACATTCCATTTATAGAGAAGGCCACAGGAGCTTGGAACCATCGAAACCATGGATAGGCCACAGGAAGATCAGATTCAATCATTCGGATCCCGTATCGATGTTATCCACAGATTGAATCATTTCGGGGACGACTCGCTGAGACATCTAGTGGCACTTGACTTGACTTGACTTGACTTGACCTGAATGTTTAGAGTATATAAAGTATCGGAGTGCATGAATCTTAAGAAGCAATCATGCAAGTGTTGAACTACTGCTTTGAGCGTGGAGCCTGAGAGGAGATAAAAAATAGAGAGGCACTTGATTTGACTTGAGTTGCCTGAAGGTTTAGAGTATAAAAAGTATCGGAGTGCGTGAATCTTAAGTTGCAATCATGCAAGTGTTGAACGGCGATTGGAAATTCGAATTGCACCAAACAAAATCGTTTTTGTGTGTCTTTGTTGAGTTAGCCTTCCGACGAACTACGTAAATGAGAAAATTAATAAAAAATTACCACGTAAGGTTTCCGGCAAGATTTACTAAATATGAAATTCAAATATCCTATATTTCATAAAAAAAAAATGGCTCATGTCACTTTCGTAATTTTTTGCATTTAAGTATTCGATTGTGCCAAGTTTTGACACTTGAGGTGTTCTTTTATCGGGAAAAGGACCAATTTCAAATAATTTATTTGTATGTTCTTGCATTAAGAGCTGGTGCCGTGCACATTGCGTAAGTCCTTAGTTCTCACTCCTCGCTTGTATCGAATTTCTCATGGTCGCGACGTAACGAATTCAGGAACCAAGGACGACGGCTTCGGTCAACTCGTATGCTCTGATCATTTCGATAAAGGAACTGATAAAATCCCATCCCTGATGGTGCAGCGGGCATCACTGGATTTCGATGTTTGCGATCTTATCGGGTTACAACGAATAGGGTTCCAAGTTCCAACCAAAGGCTCAAAACTGAAGGACTACTATTCACCGAGGTTGCTAGTGCGCAGGCGTGTCAGTCGCGGTTTGAGTCATGGAATTGACTGAGATGATGGTGGAGACGGTTGGAATCCCATGGCTGGCTCCCCTCGAAAGAATGCGTTTACATGAACATTTAAAAAAGAAAAAAGAAAAAAGTGCTTACGACATGGTCAAAGTGTGCGAACGCCGAACGGTCTCATCACCCGGAGGCCCCGCTTCACGGACTTTAGCGGGAGAGAAAAAGAATGGCAAGCCTACATAGATTTTTTATATGTTTTTTTTCCTGGATACCAAGCTTATCCGGGCCTTCCATATTCAAAGTTCAATAGCCACCCAGAAAGGACTAAATTTGGCAGGGATCTCGATCAACCTGATTTTCACGAACGACGCGCTTTGCCGGCTCCCTCCCCGTGTCCACTAGCGCAGCAGCGCTCCTGTCCAGAGCGAAGAGAAGGCCAAAAAGCGCCGCCGAAGCAGCATGAGCAGGCTTCTATTTCTATTGCTACGCAACAATAGAGCATAATAGCATTTTGCGCCCACATCTTACCAGAGCAAGTTAGGACATAACCATGTGGAAAACAGGGCAGGGATTCTCTATAATGACACCGTAGACCAATTGAAAGGGATGTAGCGCCCTTGTTTTGGGTAAAAAATGTCACAGATTTTGTTGGAATTTTGTTTGTTAAAACAAAATGAGTGATTTTTATTTTGTCCCACATAGAAAAGGTGGGAGCATGTTGGTCAATTTATAAATGTGGGAATTCCTTTTTGTAGTTAACGGAATGATTGAGTGGGGCTAGACCCCACCATACCCGCGTGCGGGTGCGCGATTATTTGGCGCACTTAGAACGCCTGCGCGCCCGCGGTTTAATTAACATTAATCCCTTGCTAATTATTTATTATTTATTATTTAATTCAAATGTTGCCTTTTAATTTGAGAATTTTCGAAAATGAAATATAAAACGAAAATTCGAAATTCAAAATTCTATTTTAAAAAAAAAAAAAAACTATTATTCCGAAATTTATCTGTGTCTTTTCAAGACAACCTTTGAAAAAAAATTACTTATTCGGTTTTGCAATTTTTTTTGAAAGGTTGCAATTGTTTGGTTTTCGACTTCTTCTGAAGAGTCTCATTTGTTTATCCGAACAATTTTATAAAAGACGTGTTTGTTCATTCTTTAGCAATTTTCACGAAGAGTTGCAAGACTGTTTCATATATATATATATATATATATATATATATATATATATATATATATATATATATTTGTCATTTTTCGGAAAGAGAAGGTGGTCAATTTTCGAGTCTTTTTTCTGAAAAACTGCAGCCAATTTTTCGATTGTTTTCCTAGAGAGACCCTAAAGAAATACTATAATTGCTATCTAGTATTCTCATCCGAGACTTTGTTGTATCTTGGAGGATTTTTGCCGGTGACCATTAGCAACGTTGTGGGGCAAATAATTCGACTTCTTCTGAAGAGTCGCATTTGTTTATCCGAACAATTTTATAAAAGACGTGTTTGTTCATTCTTTGGCAATTTTCACGAAGAGTTGCAAGACTGTTTCATATATATATTTGTCATTTTTCGGAAAGAGAAGGTGGTCAATTTTCGAGTCTTCTTTCTAAAAAACTGCAACCAATTTTTCGATTATTTTCCTAGAGAGACCCTGGAGAAATACTATAATTGCTATCTAGTATTCTCATCCGAGACTTTGTTGTATCATGGAGAATTTTTGCGGTGACCATTAACAACGTTGTGGGGCAAATAATTCGACTTCTTCTAAAGAGTCGCATTTGTTTATCCGAACAATTTTATAAAAGACGTGTTTGTTCATTCTTTGGCAATTTTCACGAAGAGTTGCAAGACTGTTTTATATATATATTTGTCATTTTTTGGAAAGAGAAGGTGGTCAATTTTCGAGTCTTCTTTATGAAAAATTGCAGCCAATTTTTTGATTGTTTTCCTAGAGAGACCCTGGAGAAATACTAGAATTGCTATCTAGTATTCTCATCCGAGACTTTGTTGTATCCTGGAGGATTTTTGCCGGTGACCATTAGCAAGGTTGTGGGGCAAATAATTTGACTTCTTCTGAAGAGTCGCATTTGTTTATCCGAACAATTTTATAAAAGACGTGTTTGTTCATTCTTTGGCAATTTTCACGAAGAGTTGCAAGACTGTTTCATATATATATTTGTCATTTTTTGGAAAGAGAAGGTGGTCAATTTTCGAGTCTTCTTTCTAAAAAACTGCAGCCAATTTTTCGATTGTTTTCCTAGAGAGACCCTGGAGAAATACTATAATTGCTATCTAGTATTCTCATCCGAGACTTTGTTGTATCCTGGAGGATTTTTGCCGGTGACCATTAGCAAGGTTGTGGGGCAAATAATTCGACTTCTTCTGAAGAGTCGCATTTGTTTATCCGAACAATTTTATAAAAGACGTGTTTGTTCATTCTTTGGCAATTTTCACGAAGAGTTGCAAGACTGTTTCATATATATATTTGTCATTTTTCGGAAAGAGGAGGTGGTCAATTTTCGAGTCTTCTTTCTAAAAAACTGCAGCCAATTTTTCGATTATTTTTCTAGAGAGACCCTGGAGAAATACTAGAATTGCTATCTGGTATTCTCATCCGAGACTTGTATCCTGGAGGATTTTTGCCGGTGACCATTAGCAACGTTGTGGGGCAAATAAATCCTTAAAGAAAGTGATATCACGCCTCAAAGTCCAAGTTGTTTTACTCGATCCGATTTCATTGTTCAACCCATTTCAAAGCCATATTTTTCCAACAGATTCCATATTAGATCCTTATCGATTGTATTTTTTTTTTACAAAAAATTATTCCATATTTTCATCTCCAAAGAGGATGAGGCAAAAACAACGTTCCCTTGTCCAGGTGCTGGTTGGACAAACGAACTATTCTGCTGGCAGGTCATGCCCTTCAGTCTGAATAAGGCATTAGTTACCTACAGTGAGCGATGAACCTCATCTTCCAGCAGCCAATTGCTGGCTTTGAATAACCAACCCAGCAAGAAGTTCAATTCTTCCATAACATAAGGGGGTGGGGTTGCACGCGAGCCAAGTGACGTAGGTGCAAATAGGTACGGAGCCTAATTATGGTATTACAGATTTCTTTGGGACATCTTAACTTCAATAGCTTAGTGAAGTTAAGTGAAAAAACTTGGTTAGGGGTCTACCTCATTTATCACCACCCATCTATAATCCATCCTTCTCGCCATAAGCTTCCGATCTCCTACTGCCTTATCCTGTCGTGATAGTATATTTATTTTCCAATCAGTGTCTACGAAGCATTGTTAACATAGATGTATTCACTAGGATCTCCGTGGGTATCCGCCCTGTGGTGGCACTCTTTCTTACACATAAATCCTCAGGAAGACCAGTAGTATTCAACAGACACGGTCCTGCTATGATCAGTCAAGCCAATTCCAACTAGATTTGACCCTGACATCTCTACGAGGTTTTCTTGATAGAAAGAGTTGCATGCAAGAGACATCCCAATTCTGTGTATGCAGTTAAGCAAGCCCTGCCGCCAGCTTCCACCTTCGCTTTCCCTGGCCCTTATATCGTGTTAAACCCTACCCTACTAGGACATTAAATTAACAATTTCATTTCCTTGGCCTTCTGGGCCGACTACTATGACTACATGCGCATCTAGTGCAATGGCTTGGAAGCAAGCTACCTTGACCATCTTCCAAAGTTCTAAATAATCTACTGATCAAAGGTTGTAGGGGCGGATTGCTTTACATTCAGCCGTTGCACACTAGCTTGTAGGTTAGGGGTATATATAGTAGGGATGCCCCTTTCAAAAACTTGATATATATAAGGTAAGCTTTTTGGAACCCTAATTTTGGATTTTTCCCTAACTTATACCTTACTAAGCTTACCTTTTTGCATCGCACTGCCGCATAAACAACGGATCCGCTAGGCTGGATGAGCAACCTTCTATCTGGCAAAGGATGTGCATGACTGAAAAATGCCATGATTAAAACAATCGATAGAATCGGTGCTTGTTCTAATAACCATAACTAGACTAGGCTATAAACTATTCAGACAATTGCAAGAAAGCAGACCTTTATAAAGCTATTGCTACCTTATGAAGCTAGAGATTGAGCTCAGGGCCCATGCCTCCCATCACTGATGGAGTTAATGAAGGCAGCCACCAAATTTTCTGCAGTTGACCGGCATTGAAAGAAGAAAAATATGCACTGGAGCAAAAGAGGCACTGAAAAAGGACTCAGAAGCCCGCGAACGACGGACTCGGACCTGGCGAAAGACTTAAAGCTCGTGGATGATGGAACCTGAGAAAGAAGACATGTTGACAGACTGAAGATCTCGAAGAACATGCGAGTAGCGACGGGGACCGGGCGAGGAGAGGGTGAGAGCCATTTGCTTGAGCAGCGGAGAAAAAAGAAAACGTGAAAATTTGAAGGAAGAACCATGATGCCAATTCAATTTGGTGATTTTCTTCACTTTTTACCTTATCTTAAATTTCTGACAAAATTGCCCTAGTACTAATCGTCCGAGAAATGTCTGCCCGTGACCATAGACTCTTATTTAAGATTAACTTGATCACTCAAGCCCTTATTTGAAATAAAAATCACATTTGATCATTTTATAAGAAAATGACTTTGACTTCGAGCCCTTATTTGAATTTTTTCTTAAAATTTATAATATCGTTCTATTTTAGAAAATTATGAGAAATTTATATGTGAATTCATGTATCAACATTTAAATATCGTGAAAGTTTCAAGAATTAAAAACTAAAAAAAAATAAAAATTGAAGTGCTTGAACGATTTGTTTTGTATTAAATTAAAATTAAAAAGCCAATCTAGATAGGCGGTCTTGCTTTGGTGCTTATAACTTCCCTAGCGGATGAATGATTATAGCATGAAACGATAATTTTATGTTGGAGGTGATTGGTCGGAAATGGCCCACAAAGGACTATTCCAAAAAAATTAGAATCGGGAATCATCCATTAGTTTGATGGACCCACCTAGGAACAAGACCGGTTTGATTTTTGAATTGGTCCATGGAACCGGTTGACATGTCCTCAACAAATTCATTCCTAAGTATTTTGAACAATTGACAGGTGCAACTTCAATCTAGATTGGCGTCATTAGCTTTTGAAAGCCATTGTGACTCACCTCACTGGAATTGCTTTGGACCATGAACCAATCATCCTCAATGCCTATGGTAAACAATCCCTTAGCCCATCATCTCCTTTCAGAGTTGCAGAATGCAGGACCAGAGATTCCTCTTGCACCCAAGTTATTTGCTTGGTCATGGGACTCACCCATTAGAGGTTCCCCTATTTTTCATCTAGCCCATAGAATCGAACTCGCTAAAAAGTGCCCTCAAAAACTGAAATTGAACTCACTTTAGTCATCTCCAGGCTCAAATATAATCATAGATGCTCTATATAAAATTTTGAAAAAAAAAAAGTTATACATATGTACCGGCCTTGTCTGGATGGGTAGTTTCACACTTATCTATTGGTTCTAGATAGATACAGTTCAGTTTTGGGCAGTTCTCCGTTCTTTAACACACGTAAAAAAATGCAACCCAATGTGGTTAATCTAATAAACTTTTTCTATATCTAGGTGATTAGTCTAGTGGTAAAAGGATCCCATATCTTTTACGAGGTCTTTGACTCACAACACGAGCAAGCCTTTGAATGGCTCGTGTTACGGTACCTAACCGCTGCATATCTAGTGTAGAAGGGCTTCTTGATTGATATCATGTTGATTGGGCTGCATCCACGAGCTCGCTAATTTTGGATATTCAGATTAGGAGTAGTAATTATGGCCCAAACTGAATGTCCATTAGTGCATGTAGAATCATTATGATGCAGCCCAAAAAAGAACCACCGGTGCCAATAGTCCCTTCCCACTTTGTTCGGTATTATATTAAAAAAAGGGACGTGTGCAGTAGAAATTCTAGAATTTGTCAAGAAAATGAAATCGAGTTCTAAAATTTACAAAAAGTATAATTAAATCTTAGAACTTGTCAAATTGCTGCAATTGAGCCATTCTATTAACATCGTTCAACTTAACTAGTGGAAAATGCTAACGTGGCTTTTTAAATATTTTCTCTCGCATACTTGGCAACGATGTGGCTAACAGGTGGAAACACGCCTGTCTTGGTGAAGTAAACCTTTAACCAACACAAAGGATCCAAGACAGGCCGAGTGATGGTAAATTTGGGGGAGTTGGAGCAATCTCAGGTACATTGGAGAACTAAATTTGCACTAATTTAGGGGGTTAAAAAAGCTTTGCTCTCGTCTTTCTTTCGGCTCTAGGTCAGGAGTGATTGAAGACTCAAAAGGTCACATATAGAAAATCAGTTCAATCGCAAATCTAAACGAGTTATCTTGATGTTATGCTCGAGTCGTGTTGACCCGATGCGTAAAAAATCGTTACCTCTAATTTCAAAATATGAATAGATAAGTATGAGAGTATTTACCACCTTTTGACATACTCTCTATTTTTCTTTTCCAATCAATAATTATGACTTTTGATATTCTATTCATATCTCCTTTTCATATATTCTAGTCAAATTGGTTACATTTACATGTTCATCATCAAATATGCCAAGTGTTGTCGGATATATCATTTTTCAATTTTTTTTTCATATACTTTCCCGGCAATCCATGTTAATAATTTTTTCTTTCTTTTTTAATAGACTCGTGTAATTGGTGGCGTGATACATAGAATCTCTAATCCTTTTCTATATATCGAAAAGAATAACCGGGTGATTATTTACTATCAAATTTGCTCATGCACTTCCATAGACTAACCCTTAAAAGAAATTGTCTGACTAAATTGGAAAGGCCTGAAGTAAAAGCTGTTCTCACCGATGGGACTAGGAATCCATCGCTGAGTTCTCAGGACAGATCATGGAATAAGCAGAAAACCAAGTCGTCGCGGAACCGATTGGACAGTATCAGTATCAACGTTGCTGTTTCCACTTTCCCAGAAAAGAAAAAAGACAAGTTGGCTGAAGGACATATGATGTGTTTGGGAAGACTTTTGGGGAAAGTCTTTAGGAAAATGCAAAAACCTTTGAGTTAAATGTGTTTTTCAAAATGTAAAATGTGTTTGGTAAATTGTAGTTTGAAAGCCCTTTGTGAAGTACCTTTGAGCAAAATAAGGTGTGCATGGAAACACTCCAAAAAAGTGTTTCCGGCACACTTCTGTACGGAAAGTGTTCCCGGGAACAAAAAGGAACAGAAACGCGTTTGGTTGCGTTTCTGTTCTTTTTTTGTTTTTTTGTTTATGGAACGAAATAAGAACAGAAAAAGAAACAACAATTTGTTGTTTCTTGTTCCAGAAAACAAAAATGAAGGAACATTTTCGGCTTCTTCTCTCTCTTCTTCTTCTCTTATTCTTTTCTTCTTTTTTTTCTTCTTTTCTCTTTCGCCGGTCACCGGCCTCGGCCATGGCCGGCGACCGGCCGTCGAGGCTCGGCCTCGCCGAGGGCCGGCGAGCCTTGCCGTGGCTGGGCGAGTCTGCCGGCCTCGTCGGCCGATCGCCGGAGGCCGGTGACCGGCCGAAAAATAAAAAATAAAAAGAAAGGAAAAAATGAAAATAAAATAAAAATGTTTAAAAAATTAAAAGAAACAAAAAAAGAATAAAATTTACCAAATGTGTTTCTGTTCATTTTTATTCCCGGACAAACGTTACCAAACGCGTTCTTTTGTTTAAAAATTGTTCCCGGAACAGAAACACTTTTTTTTGTTTATGTTCCCAGGAACAAAAAAGAACAAACGTTACCATTCGCACCCATAGTGTTTGGGGGACAAATGACTTTTGTGATAAAAAAAATTATTAAAAGAAAAATAAAAAAATTTGACCGGTAAGGGCGGGCGGTCGTCGGCGACCTCCAGTGACCCCGAATCTAGGGCGGCGAGGTCACACGACACTGTCACAACCTTCGGCGACCCCAGATCTGGGGCGGCGAGGTCACGCAACGCCGCCTCAACCTCCGACGACCTAGATCCAGGGCATCGAGGTCGCGGGAGGACCTCGCTGCCCTTGGATCTGGGGCGGCAAGGTCTTGGGAGGTCACGTGACGCCGTTGCGACCCAGATTCGGGGGTGATGTGGTCGCACGACCCAGATTGGGGGCGGCAAGGTCCTCCTGCAACCCTACCGCCCCAGATCTGGGTCGCGGCGACCTAGACCTCGCCGCAACCCAAATGGCACGGCGGTCGTGCGACCTAGCCGGTGGTCGCCCGACTCTTCGACAACGATCACCTAGGTTTTCGCGACCACGCCAACGTCCCTCTAGCCGTCGTCGGCCCCTTGCAGTCAGGAAGAACCAAACCGGCCACCCTCGACGGAGAAGATGAACAATGTCTCCTCATAAGGGCAAAAAACGGAAAAACAAAAAGTTCGCAAGGACAATTTCAAATATATATATATATATATATATATATATATATATATATATATATGAATAGTGCCTGCGTGGGTATGCCGAAAAAGCTGAAAGCCCAAGGCAGGTCCTCACCTGCCTTGGGCTTTCAGCCTTCACAAGGCTGGCATTCTCCAAATGGTGGTTAAAATTTTTTTGCCAAGCACGCTTACATTACCCCAAAGATCTTTAGGGGCTCAAAGATCCTTGGCAAAGTGGTTGCCAAACACAGCCATAAGAAGGAAATCCATTCATAATGTCACAGGAGTGCATGGAGACCTTCCATGACGGCCTTGATGGAAGGTTCTTGTTCTCGACGGATGGTTTCACAGGATCTCACCTTTTAGCAGCGAAATTAGAACCAGATTGAACAACGTGACCGGACCCAAGTACTTATAGATGTCTTATAAGAGGAAAATAACCATAGGAATATTCGAAGTCCATGTTTTATTTATTATGCAGAGCGTGCTAGTTTTGCTTTCTGTCCAACCAGAAGCTGCTGGTTTGGAGGCTCACCAGCTAGCAAGCTGAAGCCCCTCGAAGTATTGAAGGCCCTCCCTGGTAGCTCAGTTACGGATAAAGGACTTCGCAGGCGCCCGAGCTAGCCTGCAATTGACATGGAAAGAGCCTCCTGATTCTAACAAGCTACGTCACGCCCGCCTCTATTTACAGTTTCCCCCCGTCCCATTCAAAGACCAGAGGTGGAACGGGCCGCCTCCTCGCACCTGTACCCTGCAAAATATGAAAAGAAAAAGGAGGATATATCGATCAGGCTCTCAGCAATTGTCCCGATACTTGTTATCATACGAGCCAATTTACTAAATCCAAAGACTTTGCGGAACAGTGAAGCAATGCTAGGGACACAAAGGCACAAGCATATGGTGACTTAAAAAGGTGCTTTACTTGGTGCAGGGCTCTGTATTCTATCCTCATGGATGCCGGTTTTGAGAAACCTGTCTCTGATTGAGAGCAAGTCCCCTGCAACTCCATTCATGTCCTTCCTGTCTTTCAGTGATTCTGCTAAGCAAATTAATGCGATCTCAAAAACCGATATCAGACTTTCGGCTTGGTCGATTCCACACTCTCCATATCCCCTCCTCGTCCATGCTTTCGCCTACTTCCCCACAGAAAATCGACTGATCCAAAATCCCTGTTGCTCCCTTTGACAACTCTGACTCGACAAACTTCTGAAGGTTAAAATCCTCTTTAACTATACTGTCCGTTGGTCGTCTTCCAGTGAACATCTCTAAGAAGAGAATTCCAAAACTGTACACATCCCCACTTGTTGATGGACGAACGCCCATTCCATATTCTGCCAGTCCAGAAAAGGTTCCTGTTAGCTCGATTACTCTACAAGGTCATTGAAAATCTTTTGATTTTGTGGATGTAAATGTAATTGTGACCTTTAGAGCCGTACCTGGAGCAATGTAACCCATGGTTCCCAGAAAAGCACAGGAGCTAGGATGACTCGAAAAGATGTCTTTGTTAGAATTGAAAATGAGCCTCGATAATCCAAAATCGCTGATATGAGCTGTGAAATCATCATTGAGAAGAATGTTGCTTGGCTTTAGATCACAGTGGACAATTGGAGTTCGGCACTGGTGGTGAAGATAATCCAAAGCAGAGGCCACATCAATCGCAATGTTCAATCTTTACAGGAAGCTGAAAGTTTGAATTGCATGTTTTCGTCGTTGGGGTGCAACCAAATGTCCAAGTTGCCGTTTACCATGTACTCGTACACCAAGGCTTTGAAGTCATTACGATGGGAGTCGATGCTCGAACAAGCAGTCAAGATCTTGACAAGGTTACGATGCCGAATGCTGCCGAGTGCTTTACATTCGGCCAAGAAGCCCTTGAAAGCTCCTTTCTATTGGAGATTCAAAACCTTGATGGCAACAATTTTTCCTTCCTCTTGGGAAAATATGGCTTCGAATTGGGTAGAACAATGAAAACGGATCTTTAGAGTACTCAAGTTGGATTGAGGCGTGATATCACTTTCTTTAAGGATTTATTTTCCCCACAACATTTTTAATAGTCACTGGCAAATATCATCTAGGATACAACAAAGTCTCAAATGAGAATACTAGATAGCAATTCTAGTATTTCTCCAGGGTTTCTCTAGAAAACAAATGAAAGGATGGCTGTAGTTTTCAGAAAGAATGCTCGAGAAGATAAACAATGATCACTCACATTTTTTTCGAAAATTGACATGTATATATATAAAACACTCTTAAAACACAAGCAACTCTTTGTGATAAATTGCAAAAAATGAACAAATGTGTCCTTTCAAAAATTGTCCAGATAAACAAAGGCAAAAAAATAAAATATATAAAAGGCGTCCATACGGAAGAAGTTGAAAACCAAACAATTGCAATCCTTTGGGAAAAGTTGCAAATTGAATAAGTATTTTTTCCAAAGGTCGTCTTGAAAAGACACAAACAAAAATTCGGAATAATAATTTTTCTAAATAAATAAAATTTCGAATAATTTATTTTTGAATAATGCTAAGTGCGCCAAATAATCGCGTGGGGTCTAGCCCCACCCAATCATTCCATTAAGTAAACAAAGGAAACCCCACACTTATTAATTGGCTCACTTTCTTCCACTTTTCCTATGTGGGACAAAAAAAAATGTACTTAGTTTGTTTTTATAAACATCCTTCGTACACATTGCCAAAACTACCTGAACGAGAGTTAAAAACTATTGTGGTCATGCGACATGGTACTACTTGTATGAAGTGTGTTCGCTGTACTCATTTGTTGTTGTTAAATGTTCATCCACATAAAAGATTACCTGAACCAATCAATTTGCTTGAACAGAATCCGTTGGTAGCTTTGAATAGAGCATCATAAGAAATTCTCTCGTGAAAATGGCCCAAGGAGCGAGTAGGCAGATGTTCCTTCTTCGAGTTTCTCAACCAGAAAAAGGATGCTAAGGGTAGTAATGCCACTGCACAAGAAGCAAAAATGATTATTACCATCAACTTCGAAGATATATGCTTTTTTGATCTCGGCAACAATTTTGCTGTACACGAAAGCAAATGCAGTTCAGGTATGCCTCCGCACAGCTCTTGGTTGCCGTCAACTTTGAAGGCACTATTATTTCCAAATATCCCACGTACAGGTACTTCGCCTTCAAGATTATTGAAAGACAGATTCAAGAATTGCAGTGATGATGACAAGTTAACTAAAAACTCTGGGACTTGCCCTGACAGGTTGTTATTGGAAAGGTTGAGAAAACGGAGGCCTTTTAGCCCCTCGAACTGAGGAATGGGTCCTCGAAAATGGTTCGCCTGAATATACGGCTCTTTGAATCCCAAACAGTTGCCCAGAGTTGTAGGAATTTCACCTGAAATTTGATTGTACGAAACGTCGAGAGAAATGAGGTTCTTTAAGTTTCCAACATCGGGTGGCAGGGGCCCAGACAAAGAGTTGTGAGATAATTCAAAAGTATTATGAGGGAGGACGGTCCGATCATGTGGCTAGGAATGGTCCCGGTAAATTTGTTATAACAGAGGAGCAGATCTAGCAGGGACTTGCAGTCTCCGAGGCTCGAAGGTATGCTTCCTTCTAAGCTGTTGTTGTACAAGTATAGCCTTATCAGACCGGTGATGTTACCCATGGTCGAAGGTATGTGTCCAGTCAACTTGTTTTGGCTCCAACTCAGACATTGCAAGTTTGATAGACTTCCAATAGACATTGGAATGTTGCCTGTTAGCATGTTATCGTCTGTAGCCACGTCAGTTGGGTTGAGAGGTTGCTGACAGAAACAGGCATCTCACCTTCGAACTGGTTATGTTGTAAATCCAGCAGTTCAAGGTTGCTGCAGTTGGCCAAATCAGCAAGGAAACTTAGACTGTTGGTTGCGCCGCTTCTGAGAAAATTAGACCCAAGGCCAAGCCATCTCAAGTTCTGAAGCCGTCCAAAGCTGGCCGGGACACATCCAGTGAAGTTATTGCTGACGATATCAATTTCTGCTAAGTTCGTGACGTTGGAGAGTGAATCAGGATTGGGACCTGTGAACTGATTAAATCCCAGACATGGAATTTGCAGATTCGGAAGCAGAAGGCTTATGTCTCTCCTGATACTACCAGAGAACAGGCCTAGGGTCAAACTTAAGATATTGAGGGATGACAAGTTGTAAAGAGCAGAGGAGAAGCCACCTATCAGCTGGTTTTCACCAGCGTTGAAAATTTTGAGTCTCGTTTGGCTTATAGAAATGGGAACTCCTCCTGTCAGGTTGTTGCTCCATATATTAAGCTCTTCCAAGGGTGGAAAGGTTTCCGATGGAAGCGGGGATCTGTCCTGCAAGATTGTTGTTCAGAAGGAAGAGCTTCTTGAGTTTCGACAGTGACCCAAATTCGGAAGGGATGGGATCGTGAAGATGATTGTGGTCGAGCTTGAGAGTCACGAGGCTAAGACACAAGGAGAGATTTCTAGGAATTTCGCCTTCTAAGGTGTTGTGGCTCAAGATCAGGTTTTTAAGCCTGAGCAATCGCCCGATTTCAGGAGGAATGAAACCATGGAAAGAGTTGTTTGCGAGGTTCAGGTATCGGAGGAACGAAAGGTTTCCGACATATGGGGACATGGTCCTGGCCAAGTATCGTCCATCTAGGTTCAAGGCGGTGACACGTTGGTGTCTGATACCACAAGTGACTCCAGTCCATTGGCAGAAATTGAAGGAATCATTCCAGGAGGCCAACGTTCCTGCAGAATCATGTGTCAAGAGGGACCTGAATTCTTGGAGGGCAATTTTATTGGTCTCGTTTCCTGGAGCGCTGCAGGAAGCAAAGCTTGCGATCACCAGCTCCAGGATCAAGATAACAGGGAAGGTGACTGAACAGAAATGGCTCAAACTCATTTTTGGGTTTACTAGTGTCGGTGAGGAGAAGCTGGGATAAGTATGGTGGTACCTGACTTGATCTGAAACATTCCATTTATAGAGAAGGCCACAGGAGCTTGGAACCATCGAAACCTTAAATAGGCCACAGGAAGATCAGATTCAATCAATTGGATCCCTTGCCGATGTTATCCATAAATTGAATCATTTCGGGGAGGACACGCTGAGACATCTAGTGGTACTTGACTTGACCTGAATGTTTAGAGTATAGAAAGTGTCGGAGTGCGTGAATCTGAAGAAGCAATCATGAAAGTGTTGAACTACTGCTTCAAGCGTGGAGCCTGAGAGAAGATAAAAAAAACAGAGAGAGGGCGTGAGACCGAGCGAACAGGGGAGAAGGAAAGCAAAAAAGGGTTGCAACTTGGTAGTCCCGATTGGAAGGCTGAATGTTATTGGAATTGGCTCAAATTTGAGTATGTTGTTTGTGAGACAGAGGCCCATGAGTTGATCAGTTTTGTCCTTTAAGAACTGTCTCCATATTCTCTATTTGCGATCAGGGTTTCATCATCCATTTGTATTAATTCACCTTTGTAGTGATGGAAACACCATTGTGCTGTTGAAGTTGTGTCTCTAGTGTGTAAATAGAGAAGAACTTTATGTATCCTATTATTCTTGATAATTAGTGAAAGTTTGTGGGCCATCCATGGTTTTTCCCGCTTTAAGTTTTCCACATAAAATCTCGGTGGTATTGTTGGTTTTGTCTCATTTATAATTCAGCATTACATTTACTTATTGCGCAGTTGTATCAACTGGTTGTTGCTGGGGTTAAGTCGATTTCTATCGGTTTAGTTTTTGGGGAGATACTAATCTTGGATTGGGTCGATTCTTGGTGAAATTTTGATCTTGGATTGCGTTATATTCACTTATTGTGAAGTTATAATATCTGTGGTGTCCTTTTCCCCTTAATCTGTCGTCCGCCAGCTTCACTCACTTTCAACCGACCTCTGGTCACGAGGCAATGAATGAAAGATGATTCATACGTGAAGATGATTCCCATAAGGCAGAGGATGTTGATCTTTCGAGTGCATGATTGAAAAAGCATAATTAAAACATTCGATAGAATCTTCGCTCTTTCTACTCTGTTAAAATGTCGGCTTCGATTGATCTTGTTCTTTACAAGAGCCTACAGACGATTTAGAGAGTAAACAACATTAATCAGTACTTACTCTAATCACCATAACTAGACTAGGCTTTAAAATATTCAGACAATTGCAAGAAAGCAGACCTTTATACAGCTATTACCATATGAAGCTAAAGCTCGAGTTCTCGTCACTCGTGCCTGCTCTTCATCAGTTTGCTCTGACCAGAGCTCGAGCTCAGGGCCCATGCCTCCCATCACTGATGGAGTTAATGAAACCAACCACCAAATTTTCTCCAGTTGTCCGGCACTGAAAGAAGAAAAATATGCACTAGAGCGAAAGAGACGCTGAAGAAGGACTCGGAAGCTTGCGGACAACGGACTCGAAGCTCGCGTGCGATGGACTTGAAGCTTGTGGATGATGGGAACTAAGAAAGAAGACATGATGACAGACTGAAGCTTGCGAGGAACAGGCGAGTAGCGGCTAGGACCGGGCGAGGAGAGGGTGAAAGCCATTTGCTTGAGCAGCGGAGAAGAAAGAAAACGTGAAAAATTGAAGGAAGAACCATATGCCAATTCAATTTGGTGATTTTCTTCATTTTTTTACCTAATCTTAAATTTCTGACAAAATTGCCCCAGTACTAATTGTTGGAAAAATGTCTGCCGGTGACTATAGACCCTTATTTAAGATTAACTTGATCACTTAAAGACCTTATTTGAAACAAAAGCCACGTTTAGTCATTTTATAAGAAAATGATTTGATTTCGAGCCCTTATATGAAATTTTTCTTAGAGTTTAGAATGTCGTTCTATTTTAGAAAACTATGAGAAATTTATATGTGAATTCACGTATCGACATTTAAATATTGTGAAAACTTTAAAAAAAAAATTTGAAGTGCTTGAACCATTTGTTTTGTATTAAATGAAAATTAAAAAGCCAATCCAGATAGGCGTTCTTGCCTTGGTGCTTATACCTTCCCCTAGCGGATGAATGAATATAGCATGAAACAATATCTTTACATTGGAGGTGATCGGTAATCAGAAATTGCCCACTAAGGACTATTCCAAAAAAAATTGAAATTGGGAATTGTCTATTAGTTTCATGGACCCACCCGGGAACAAGACCTGTTCGATTTCCAAGTTGGTCCATGGAACCGGTCGAAATGTCCTTAACGAATTCATTCTCGAGTGTTTTGAATAGTTGATAGGTGCAACTTCAATCCAAATTGGCATCGTTAGCTTTTGAAAGCCATCGTGATTCACCTCACTGGAATTGCTTTGGACCACAAGCCAATCCTCCTCAACGCCTATGGTAAACAATTCCTTGGCCCATCATCTTCTTTCAAAGTTGTAGAATGTTAGACCAAAGACACCTCTAGCACCCAAGTTATTTGCTCAGTCATGGGACACACCCTTTAGAGGTTCCCCTATTTTTCATCCGGCCCATAGAATCCAACTCGCTAAAAGGAGCTCTCAAAAACTGAAATTGAACTCACTTTAGTCATCTCCAGGCTCTAATATAGCACATAGATGGTCTATATAAAATTTATTTATTTAAAAAAAAAAGTTATATATGTATCCATTTGGTTTGGGTGGGCAGTTTCACACCTATCCGCCAATTCTAGGTAGATATGGTTCGGTTATGGGTAGTTTCCGATACTTTTACACACCTCTAATTTACATGTCTTGCATTTATATTTAAAAAAAAAATGCAATCCAATGTGGTTAATTTAATAAACTTCTATATTTGGGTGATTAGTCTATTGGTGAAAGGATCACATATCTCTTAAGAGATCTTTGATTTACGACACGAGTGAGCCTTTGAACGGCTCATGCTACGATACCTAACTGCTGCATATCTGGTGTAGAAGGACTTCTTGATTGATATCATGTTGATCGGGCTGCATCCACGAGCTCGCTAATTTTCGATCTTCAAATCGGGGTAGTAATTATGGCCCAAACCAAATGTCCAAAACCAAATGTAGAATCATTATGATGGGGCCCAAAGAGAACTACTGGTATTGATAGTCTCTCCCCACCTTGTTCATTATTATTAATGCAATCGAGTCATCCTATTAATATTGTTCAAGTTAGCTAAAGAAAAATACTAACGCGACTTTTTAAATATTTTCTCTCACATACCTGACGATGATGTGGCTAAAACACAAAACATAAAGTTAAAACAACATCTTCCAAAATCCGATTTTAATAAAAAAAAAATTGTTTAAATTAAATGAGAATTAAATTAAAATTAACAAAAAGAAAAGAAAAGAAAAAAAAGACAAGAAGAAGAATAGCCAGGCAGCGAGGGCTTCATTTTATGTCAGTCAAGTTATGTGGAGTTTCAATTGCATCCACTTGATAAATTTTAGGATTTTTTGTAATTTTTGTATGTTTTAGTACTTAATTACAATTTCGTGACAAGTTTTAGGATTTACATTGAACATGTTTTTTTTTATTATAAAAAAAAAAGGGAAATTTAGCTCCTTTCGAATTTAGTTTAGGTCCTTCAAGAATAAACTATTTTCGGAAAAGCCCCTCCGTTAACCACCAAAAAAAAAACACGGTGGAAGCGAGCTCTCAAGTCAAGCAGACGGGGAAGATCACCGAATACCAGAGAACAATGGAGGCACGGGATGACCTCGAGCTCTCTCTCCTCTCCAGGGCCTTCTCTTCCTCCCCCTTCTCCATCTCTCCACCTCCCGTCGCAGGCAGCGGCGGCAGCACCTTGGCCCTCTCCGGATAGCCCTCATCGTCGCTCGGCATCGTAGCTACTGATACTGGCACCGAATCTCACCCCTTGGTGATTCTCATGAGCAATGGCGTCGCGGACTTCGCTTTCAAGAGAGTTCCAAGGGATTACTACAATCAGTTGTAATAGAAATATTGAACAAACTCAGATTTGACACGTATGAGTATTCGCATTGAAACTTGAGACGAAGTACTTATACATTAATACTCATAAATCTAAAATTAGATTGGAGAGAAAAGCTCCCAAGTCTAAAATTGGGAGAGCAAAGCTCCCAGATCAATAGCAGATTAGGATTAATTGGTGCAATTTTGAATAATTTGGAGAGCTAAATTTGCACTAGTTTAGGGGTACAAAAACTTTGCTCTGGTCTTTCTTTGTGTTCTTGATTACGAGGGATTGACTCAGTTGACACAGAGGTAACACATAAAGAATTGGTTAATTGCAAACCAAAACGAGTTATCTCGATGTTCGAGTCGTGTTTACCCGTCTTGTTAAAAATTATCACCTATAATTTCAAAATGTGAATGGATAAGTATGAGAGTATCTATCATGTTCCAACATAATCTTTTCCAATCAATAATTCTGGCTATTGATATTCTATTCATATCTCCTATTCACTTATTTTGGTCAAATTGATTACATTTATATGTTCATTATCAAATATGTCAGGTGTTGTCGAATATATCCTTCTAAAAAATAAAAATTCAAATACTTTGCCGCAATCCATGTTAGTAAAATTTTCTTTTTTTGAATAAACTCGTTTAACCGGTGACACGAGGCATGCAATCTCTAATCCTTTTCTATAGATCGAAAAGAAAAACCGGCGATTATTTACTGCCCAAATTTGCTCATAAACTTCCATTGACTAATCCCTTAAAAGGAATTGACCCACTAAATTGGAAAGGATAGAAGTAAAAGCTGTTCTTAATTATGGAACTAGGAATCCATTGCTGGATTCTCAAGACAGATCATGGAATAAGCAGAAAACTGAGCCGTTGCGGAA
The DNA here is from genome assembly GCF_016545825.1 of Eucalyptus grandis. Lineage (NCBI taxonomy): Eukaryota > Viridiplantae > Streptophyta > Magnoliopsida > Myrtales > Myrtaceae > Eucalyptus > Eucalyptus grandis. The sequence continues at coordinate 6,084,277 of NC_052616.1, read as the reverse complement.
CCGATTGGACAGTATCAGTATCAACGTTGCTGTCTCTACTTTCCCAGAAAAGAAGAAAGACAAGTTGGCTGGAGGACATAAGAAGGAAATCCATCCATACACTACAGGAGTGCATGGAGACCTTCCATCACCGCCTCAAGGACTCTCGGAAGGCTCTCGTTCTCGACGGATGGTTTCATAGGATCTCACAACAACGTGACCGGACCCAAGTACATATAGATGTCTCATAACAGGAAAATAACCATAGGAATAGTCGAAGTCCATGTTTTATTTATTATGCAGAGCGTGCTAGTTTTGCTTGCTGACCAACCAGAAGCTGCTGGTTTGGAGGCTCACCCGCTAGCAAGCTGAAGCCCCTCAAAGTCCAAGGCCCTCCCTGGTAGCTCAGTTATGGACGAAGGACTTCGCAGATGCCCAAGCTAGCCCGCCATTGACATGGAAAGAGCCGCGTGGCTCTAACAAGCTACGTTGTGCCCGCCTCTATTCACAGTTTCCCCCCGTCCCACTCAAAAACCGGAGGTGGAACAGGTCACCTCCTCGCACCTGTCCCCTGCAAAATATGAAAAGAGAAAGGAGGATGTATCTTTCAGGCTCTCAGCAATTGTCCCGATACTTGTTATCATATGAGCCGATTTACTAAATCCAAAGATATTGTGGAACAGCGGAGCATGCTAGGGATACAAAATTACAAGCATATAGCGACTTAAAAAGGTGCTTTACTCGGTGCAGGGCTTTGTATTCTATCCTCATGGATGCCGGTTTTGAGAAACTTGTCTCTGATTGAGAGCAAGTCCCCTGCAACTCCATTCATGTCCTTCCTGTCTTTTGGTGATTCTGCTGAGCAAATTAATCCGATCTCAAAAACCGATATCAGACATTCAGCTTGGTCGATTACACAGTCTCTCCATATCCCCTCCTTGTCCATGCTTTCGCCTACTTCCCCGCAGAAAATTGACTGATCCAAAATCCCCGTTGCTCGCTTTGACAACACTGACTTGACGAACTTCTGAAGGTTAAAATTCTCTTTAAATATGTTGTCCGTCGGTCGTCTTCCAGTGAACATCTCTAACAAGAGAATTCCGAAACTGTACACATCCCCACTTGTTGATGGACGAACGCCCATTCCATATTCTGCCAGTCCGGAAAAAGTTCCTGTTAGCTCGATTACTCTACAAGGTCATTGAAAATCTTTTGATTTTGTGGATGTAAATGTAATTGTGATCTTTAGAGCCGTACCTGGAGCAATGTAACCCATGGTTCCCTGAAAAGCAGAGGAGCTAGGATGACCCGAAAAGATGTCTTTGTTAGAATTGAAAATGAGCCTCGACAATCCAAAATCACTGATGTGAGCTGTGAAATCATCGTCGAGAAGAATGTTGCTTGGCTTCAGATCACAGTGGATGATTGGAGTTCGGCACAGGTGGTGAAGATAATCCAAAGCAGAGGCCACATCAATCGTGATGTTCAATCTTTGCAGGAAGCTCAAAGGTTTGAACTGCATGTGTTCATCGTTTGGGTGCAACCAAACGTCCAAGTTGCCGTTTACCATGAACTCGTATACCAAGGCTTTGAAGTCATTACGACGGGAGTCGATGCTCGAACAAGCAGTCAAGATCTTAACAAGGTTACGATGCCGAATGCTGCTGAGTGCTTTGCATTCGGCCAAGAAGCCCTTGAAAGCTCCTTTCTGCTGGAGATTCAAAACCTTGATGGCCACGATTTTTCCGTCGGGACCAAGAGTTCCTCTGTACACATTGCCAAAACTACCTGAACAAGAGTTAAAAATTATTGCGGTCATGCGACGTGGTACTACTGTATGAACTATGAAGTGTGTTCTCTGTACTCATTTGTTGTGGTTAAATGTTCATCTACATATAAAGATTACCTGAACCAACCAATTTGCTTGAACAGAATCCGTCGGTAGCTTTGAATAGAGCATCATAGGAAATTCTCTCGTGAAAATGGCCGAAGGAGCAGGTAGTCAGATGTTCCTTCTTCGCGTTTCTCAACCAGAAAAGAGATATTAAGGACAGTAATGCCACTGCACAAGAAGCACAAATGATTATGTCCACCACCCACTTCGAAGGTCTATGCTTTATCGATCTCGGGAACGATTTTGCTGGACATGAAGGCAAACGCAGTTCAGGTATGCCCCCACATATCTCTCGGTTGCCGTCAACTTCAAAGGCACTAGTGTTTCCAAATATCCCACGTACAGGTACTTCGCCTTCAAGATTGTTGAGAGACAGATTCAAGAATTGCAGCGACGACGACAAGTTAACCAAAAACTCTGGGATTTGCCCTGACAGGTTGTTATTGGAAAGGTCGAGAAAACGGATGCCTTTTAACCCCTCGAGCTGAGGAATGGGTCCTCGAAAATGGTTCGACTGCATATACAGCTCTTCAAATCCCAAACAATTGCCCAGAGTTGTAGGAATCTCACCTGAAATTTGATTGTATGAAACGTCAAGAGAAATGAGGTTCTTTAAGTTTCCAACATCGGGTGGCAGGGGCCCAGACAAAGAGTTGTGAGATACATTCAAAAGTATTATGAGGGAGGACGGTCTGATCATGTGGCTAGGAATGGTCCCGGTAAATTTGTTATGACAAAGGCGTAGATCTTGCAGGGACTTGCAGTCGCCGAGGGTCAAAGGTATGCTTCCTTCTAAGCTGTTGTTGTACAAGTATAGCCTTACCAGACCGGTGATGTTACCCATGGTCGAAGGTATGTGTCCAGTCAACTTGTTTTGGCCCAAACTCAGAGATTGCAAGTTCGATAGCCTCCCAATAGACATTGGAATATTGCCTGTTATCATGTTATCGTCCATAGCTAATAGATATAGACTAAAGAGGTTTGCAATTACTTCAGGAATTCTACCACGAATTCTGTTTCCTGACAGTAGTAGCTGATTGAGTTGGGATGAGAAGTTACCAACAGAAACAGGCAGCTCGCCTTCGAACTGGTTATATTCTAAATCCAGCATTTCGAGGTTGCTGCAGTTGGCCAAATCAGCAAGGAAACTTAGACCGTCGGTTGCACTGCTTCTGAGAAAATTAAAGCCAAGGTTGAGCCAGCTCAAGTTTTGAAGTCCTCCGAAGCTGGCCGGGACACGTCCGGTGAAGTTATTGCTGAGGATATCAATTTCTGCTAAGTTCGTGACGTTGGAGAGTGAATCGGGAATGGGACCTGTGAACTGATTAGATCCCAGATATAAAATTTGCAGATTTGGAAGCAGAAGGCCTATGTCTCTTCTGATACTACCAGAGAACTGGCTTTGGGTCAAAATAACGGTATTGAGGGATGACAAGTTGTAAAGAGCAGAGGGGAAGCCACCTATCAGCTGGTTTTCACCAGCCTCGAAAATTTTAAGCCTTGTTTGGCTTATAGAAATGGGAACTCCTCCTGTCAGGTTGTTGCTCCATAGATTAAGCTCTTCGAGGTTGGAAAGGTTTCCGATGGAAGCGGGGATTGGTCCCATGAGATTGTTGTTCGGAAGGGAGAGCTTCTGGAGTTTCGACAGTGACCCAAATTCGGAAGGAATGGGATTGTGGAGACGATTATAGTCGAGCTCGAGAGTCACGAGGCTAAGACACAGGGAGAGATTTCTAGGAATTCCACCTCCTAAGGTGTTGTGGCTCAAGATCAGGTTTTTAAGCCTGAACAAGCGCCCGATTTCAGGAGGAATGAAACCATGGAAAGAGTTGTTTGCGAGGTTCAGGTATCGGAGGAACGAAAGGTTTCCGATATAAGGGGACACGGTCCCAGCCAGAGCTCGTCCATCTAGGTTCAAGGCGGTGACTCGTTGGTGTCTCAGACCACAAGTGACTCCAGTCCATCGGCAGAAATGGAGGGAATCATTCCAGGAGGCCAAGGTTCCTGCAGAATCATCTGTTAAGAGGGACCTGAACTCTTGCAGAGCAATTTTATCGGTCTCATTCCCCGGAGGGCTACAAGAAGCGAAGCTCGTGATCATGAGCTCCAGGATCAAGACAGCAGGGAAGGCGACTGAACAGAAATGGCTCGAAAATGAACTCATTTTCGGGTTCGCTAGTGTCAGTGAGGAGATGCTGAGATAGCTATGATGGTGCCTCGCTTGACCTGAAACGTTCCATTTATAGAGAAGGCCACAGAAGCGAGCTTGGAAGTTGAAAGCGTCGAAAATTAATTAGCCGACTACACGGTTACGATTGGGACCCTGGATAGGCTCTGTCTTGAATCATTCCGGGGACGTCGCTGAGACCTCTTCTAGCACTTGACTTGACCTGAACGTTGAGAGTACATCTAGCGGCACTTGACTTGACTTGCTTGAATCTTAAATAGGGCTGCAACTTGGCTCGAATTTGAATACGTAGTTCGTGAGGCCAAGGGTGCAAGAGTTGATCGGTTCCATTTGTTGAGAACTTTCTCCGAATTCTCCAATTGTGATTGGGGTTTATCCTTCATTTATATTGTTGACATCTAAATTTTGGCAACCCAGTCATTTTTTTTATTGCATAAAACTTAGGGATTAATTTTACATCTTAAAATTAAATTAAATTAAATTAAATTAGAATTAAATTGCGTACCATATAGTTTTAGAAGCATTTTTTTTTTTTTTGCATTTGCATCGAACTCATGACAGATGAGGTTGAATTGGTAGTTCTGACCTTTAATTTGAAGAGTTGGATTAAGTCCACGAAGAGAACAAATTAGCCCAAGCTCGTTTTTTGACGATCGAAGATTATCTTGTGAGAAGTGGAGATTTGATATTTTTGGTGATATGACGGTGGATTTTTCAATATATTATGAGCTCATCTTTGCAAAATTTGAAATTTGAGAAAAATCTTATTATGATTTTGAATTTTTGGTAATATGTGATAAAATCAGTGGAGAATATTCGTGTAATATCCCGGGCCCCCTTGTGTAATATTGTCCGCTTTGGGTCACCCGCCCTGGCACGGATGAACCGCCATCTCAGCCATGGTCTTTTCCCTCACGACTTTAAAACGCGTTACACAGATTAGAGGGACCCAAGCTAACCAAGACCTCTCTTCCCAAGCGATGTGGGACAAGAGAGGAGGCTGTCACACTCTCCCCCTCTTAACATAAGAGGGTCCTCGCTGTGGCCCCACGTCAGAACAACATTCAAACTCTCCCCCTCTTAATAGAAGAGGGTCCTCGTTGTGGCCCCACGTCAGAACAACATTCAAGCCGTGGTCCCACACGCGGTCGGGAGTCGACTCTCATACCACTTGTAACATCGCAGGCCCCACTGTGTAATATTGTTTGCTTTAGGTCACCCGCCTTGGCACGGACGAACCGCCATCCCAGCCACGATTTTTTCCCTCACGGCTTTAAAACACGTTACACAAATTAGAGGGACCCAAGCCTTATAAGCTAACCAAGACGTCTCTCCCCAGGCGATGTGGGACAAGAGAGGAGGCTATCACAATTCGGGAGGAGATTCTTGGCCTATAAAAAGGACTCGCTAAGAGACAAATTAAGAGGGGGCCACACAATTGAGATACACGGTCACAAAAAGAGAGATACACGGTCACAAAAAGAGAGAACTCACGGCCTCCCTGTGGGGGTCACATGGTAGAGGGGCACGATTTGTAAAAGAGAGCAGGGAGAGTTCTTTTATTTTTGGGGTCAAAGTCAACAAGGAAGGAAGGGGGGTTTGCTTTTCTAAGGGGGTGCAGAGAGAGACGCAATAGAGACGAGGTGGTTACCATAGTGAGAAAAGTCTTATGTTCTTCTCGTAGGTTCTAAAAGTTTACATGATGAAGACACGAAGATGAGCAACCAGCGTCCATAAGCAAAAGGGAAAAAAAGACTAGAGAGTAGGTGCTCAGAGAGGAGACAAAAAGCACAACAAAAGAAGAGAGAAGTCTTCTCTCTCCTTGGTCTATGCACACGTCCGACGCTTCACCAACGAGATGCCCAGACTTGGCCCGACGTCTCCAATATTATTCATCAATTCAACGAAAGACGACAAAAAAAGAAGAAGAGAAATCCAGACGTGGAACAGCTTCAACGTCACGTAAGAACCAGGCCTTCCACTCCAGATTTCCTCCTGCCATTGTTGCTGGTCGCCCACAACACGTCTAGCTGGTCCAACGAACATCAGCAACTCCGGATCTTCAACTGCCATCACCGTGATCCGTGAAGCCACTGATTCAAGCCCTGCTGTGATCTCGTTCCTGTCCACCCGTGAGTCGCAAAGACCCAAGCTCCGCCATGCCGTCACCCATTGAGCGGATTCCATTCGGTTCAAATTTGGTAAGATTATTTGCGAAATTAGGTAATTATCTTATCTAAATTTGATTTGGATATTTTATTGCCTAATACATGCTTTTCAATATCTTATGTGCATATTCGAATTAGGTGTATTCCCAATTTTGATCCGCAACCACACGCTAATTTTTTTTATTCCATTTATAAAACTTTAGATGGAATAATTAATCACGTAGGAATAAAATTGATATCTTGATTTTTAAGGCGTAAGATCAATTTATCGATTTTATTCACGAAATAATCGAGTTTGATATATCGTTTCCAAATTCGAACGATGGATAATATCTTTGATGACCGTGGTGCTTATCTTTTAATTGTTTTATTTATCCCAAAAATACAAAAAAAGATTGCATTTGCATATCATGTAGATTAGAATTGATTTCCTAGATAGAATTGCATAATAGAATAGTTAGATTCTTTTCTAATTATATTAAAATGCATGGTATAATATATTTGAATTAAATTGCATGTCGAGATAAATTTTTAAGTTAAGATAGGATGCAGATCCTAACTTAAAATAGATAATATCTCACTTTAGTTAGATTTTTATTTTTTAGCAATTTTTAATACAAATTTTTATAATAAAAAAATACAAAAATAGCATGAGTAGGGGGCCATTTGTTTCTTTCTCGGGTACTGTTCCTTTTCCTCTCTACTGGGCGATCTGCTCACTATTCATACCATCTCCTCTTATGCTCGTCCCGTGAGCTTCTACCGTCGGTTTGGCTCGATTTTTGGTGGGCTTCTTCCTCTGATTGCCTTCCATCTTTCCACCAAACAGTTTCATCTGGTTTGCCCCCCCAAGTCGCACTTGAAGAAGTCCTTTCTCTCACCTATTTCGGTGCCCTATTCTGCTGTTCATGTGGGCTTCGGGCTCATTCAAGGACTAGCGGTGGTTTTGTTGGTTCTCACCATCCCTCCTCGACCCTTTGCTTCCTTCCCTGGTATGGATTCTCTTCCTTTGCCGTAGAGGGTGTGCTGGAGAGTTGCTGGGCTGTTGGAGGGTTGTTTCTGTTATGGCATCTACCTTGGCCGAGAGAAGTGGCCTCCTTGTTGAGGCCCACCGTGGTGCTATGAGGGGTAAGGGGCTTAGCCCTCCTTCTTGTGCTGTAGAAGGTCAGCCTGCTGAGAAATCTGATCATCCCTCTCAACCCGGTGTCGAGTCTTTGCCGGTCGATGATGGGATTAGACTTGGACCGCAGTCGAGGCCACCTTGTGATGGGCGTTCTAGGGGCCATAGTCGTGCTTGTGCCCCTTCTAAGCGGTGTCAAGCCCCGGCTAAGCTGGCTAGCTCTTCAAGGCCTCCCCAAGCTCGATCGTGGGCCAATGTGGCGCGACTAGCAGCAAAGGGCTATGAGCTGTCTTTTGTCCCACCTTCTTCTATGGGCGAGAAACTTGTTGTGAACTTATCCAGTGAGGTGTTGCAGGCTGCGGACCCCAAGTGGAGCGAGTACTTGGTTGGTTACTTTGTAGGGAAGAGGCTCCCGTTTCAACTCGTAGAGGATGCGCTGAAGAATACCTGGGGGACTAAGCTGGTTGATGTATTGGCCGATGACCAAGGGTTCTTCTTCTTTCATGTTCTGGACCCTTTGTTCCGCAGGAAGATTTGAAATAAGGGCCTCTAACTGTAGCACGAGTGCCTCTTATCTTGCAACAGTGGAAGCTGTTGTTGGAACTTAAAAAAGATAGGCAGTCTTCGATCCCGGTGTGGATTAGACTCCAGAATCTTCATCTTGATCTATGGTCCACGTTAGCTATTAGTGCCATAGCAAGCTCCATTGATAAGCCCCTTTATGTCGATCAACATACGGAGGGCATGAGGAGAATTTCTTTTGCCCGAGTATGCGTGGATATCCAAGCAAAACAACCTAGGGTCTCGGAGGTTGTCGTGAATGTGGATGGAGTATCTCGTGCGATTGATGTTGAGTATGAGTGGAGGCCGATGGAGTGCCTCAAGTGTGGTGTGTTTGGCCACCAATGTGAGATCTCTCCCAATCCCTTTGGCCCGAGGACGTCACCGGTGCAGGCCAATATGGCTCTTGCTTCTTCGAACCTTGTCCAACCCCCTACCCCTGTTTCGGATGCCCTGGTGATACATGAGCAGGCTTGGAAGCAGGTCAAAAGCAAGAAGAAGAAGCCCCCTCCCCCAGTGGACTTCAGCTCGACCTCCCAGGTTAATACAAGCGATGAGGGCCATGCTCTGAAGCTTAAGGCTGTGGCAATGGAGAAAGGGTTGCCTTCTACTTCTCGCAAAGCCCCCGGAGGCCCCATAATTGGTCCGAATCAGGCTAAAGCTACCCTTGCTTCTATGGATGAGATAGGCAGCCCTTCGAAGACTCTCTATCCTGAGTTGCCCAGCCTGGGAGTGGTGGTAGGTGAATCAGTTGAGGTGGGTTGTTCTTCGGATGAGGAGCTACTCCCTCCAGGCCCCTCTTCGAAAGCATCTGCTGCTAACAACACACCTGAGACCTTACAAGACAAGCTACTTGCTCTCGCTCCTGACCCTCCCCCTCCGGCGATCCGTGTTACTTCGCCATCCATGCGGTGAAGTGTTTACAAAAGGAGGTAACCCTCCTTTCTTCCTTTTGTTTGTAAATATGTTTATAGGTTACTGGAATATTAGGGGTCTTTTTACCCCTCTCAGATAAGCAGAGGTTCAGAATTTTGTTTTGGCGAATCGGTTGGCTTTGATCGGTTTAGTTGAGACTAAAGTTCCCCATAATATGTTTGAAGTTATTTCTGGTAGTTTGATGTCGAACTGGTGTTGGGTGGCTAATCTTGAGCACTACCATCGGGGAAGGATCTAGGTTGGCTGGAACCCTTCCATTGTCTCCTTTGAACACTTCTCATCTTCAGACCGGGCGATTCATGGGAATCTCAAATGGTTGGATTTGGGAGCTATCTGTTGTGTCACTATCGTTTATGCTGAGCACTCCTTCACCTCCCGGAGACCTCTTTGGGAGGATCTAGTGCATAGGAGTTTTACTGTTGTGACTTGTTATGGGGCACTTTAATGCTATTAAGGACCCCTTGGACAAGCTTGGAGGTTCAGACTTATGGTTGCCGTGCTTTGATGAGTTTGCACAGTGTCGCGACCTCCCCGAAGTGGGTTGGACCACCTAAGGGTTCGGCTAATGGATTGTTAAGCCTAGACTTAACTCGGGCTCTCCCAAGCCCATACCAATTCGCGACTTAGGTTCAAGTTCTTAATATGCAAATGATGTTTATCATGGAGTCGCCACTAATCTATTTTTGGTGGGTCGATTAGAAACCCAAGTAAAGTAATGGGAGAATTACTTCACTCCTACGAACCAGAGATTGTGAGTTCGGGGACTTGGTTACACTAGATTTCTCTAATGCCCTTTCGGTACCATTTCTTTTTATTTGAAAAAATATTTTGCAGGCAGCTTGAATTGATTTTTAATTTATCATCCTAACATGTGAGGTGATCATGCAGATGCACAAACCATCAATTTAACACCCAAGAAAGCGATGAATAAATCGCAGGACTTACCTCATAGCAACGAAAGCATCTGCATTGTTAGATCAGAATTCACATCAACAGACCTAGATATGATTTCTAATTAACATGCAATTTCCCCCTTCTTTTTTTTTTGGTTTTTACTTACTTGATGGGAATCATGCAATATGCAATGTATGCTATTAATCTAACATGGAATGGCATGACGATGTTTTCTAAACTACATGACGTGAGTAAAATATTTTTTTATGTTTTCTTAATGAATATGCAATAATTAAATATGCAAATCAAAATGACCTAATTATAATGACGGGCAATTTTTTTAATTATATGAGCCTAATTCTACATGACGTGCACATGATATTTATATTCCTAAAAATGCAATTTATCCTAAAAATTGAAACTAATTTATCTAAAGACAAGTTTTTGAATTTTTCATGATATTCGAAATTAAGACAAATGCAAAAATTACCTAGCTAAATTAAAATTCCCTCCAATTTAAACTTAGGATTAAGTCATGCTAAATCCTAATTTAAACTAAGACGTTATTTTAATCTAGCAATTTCTAACCTAAGATGCAAATTGATCTAAACTTAAAATGAGACATGCAATTCTATTCTAAAATGCATGATGATTTTTGTTTTGAAAAATTCGTAATTTTAAAAAATTTGCACACAATTAAACATACAACCTAAAAACTAGCATCCTAAATTAATTAATTCTTTTTGGGGATTTTTGTTTTAAAAATTTGAAGTAAAAGTCTAATTCTAGATTGACACGTGCAATTCTAAAAACTAATATCCTAAATGCATTTTTTTGGATTTTTTTTTTATTTTTTTAGAACGAAATAACTAAATATGCTAACCCTAGCTCTAATCTGACTCACATTTTTTTGAATTTTTTTTTTTTGCAAAAACAAAAGTTAATTCTAATAACCCGATATCCAATCCAATCAGGATAAGATTAATACCCAAAATTGACGAACCATATCTCGCGCATGAGATCGGGTTGGTCAATTTTAAATTAAATCGCGAATCAAATCTCGGGCATGAGATTGAATTGTCGATTTTGCAAGAGATTATGAGTCGGATTTCGGGCGCGAAAATCGGACTCCTAATCCCTAATTTGATGGGTTATTTCACATTGGAACTTCAATCATGCATTAATGAATAATCACACTAAAAATATATATATAAAAACGAACTATAAACTGTATAAAAATAAAGATAAGATAATAATAATATATAAAAAAAACTACCTAATGTTCCCCTTTTGTCTTTTTTTTTTTTTTTCTTCTTTTCTTTTCCCACGCACGGCTTGCTCGTGGGTCTCCAAGGGGAAGCCGGTCGTCAGTCCGGAGGGGCAGCTCCGGCGTTCGGGACTCCGGCGAGGACCGGTGGCAGGTGGACCGATGAGGGGGTCCGGCAAGGGCGGCGGGCGGCGGAGCATGGGCGCTGGGCGTTGTGGACGCGGGGCTGGCGAGCGGCCAAGGCGAGGCGGTAGCAGCTGCGGGGCACCTGGTCGTCGCGGGTCGAGCGGGCTGAGCGAGGGCGGCGTTGGGGCGGAGGAGAGCGGGGCGGCCGGGACTCCGGTGCTGCGCAGATCGGCGACGGGCGGCGCGAGCTTCGAGCACCGTCGTCGGAGTTCGGGGCGTACGGCCCACTGGTGCGGGCGCGGCGGCCGAGTCGGTGGGCAACGAGCGGACCGAAGCGGCGTCGGGGTCGTCGCGTGGTGTGGGCGGAGTCGGCGAGCGAGGCACCTCGGCAGCGGGGGCTCGGCGAGGAGCTCGGAACTTCGGCGGGTGCTGCGGCTTCCGGCGTCCTATCGCAGCAGCGGTGATACTCGGAGATGGCGAGCGGGGCAGAAGCAGGAGCTCGGCTGCAGATCTCGTGGGTGAGCAGAGGTGCGGGCTGTGGTAGCTTGGGTCGATGCAGGAGCCTTCGGGGGGTTGCTGGTGCGGTTGTCGCGACCACAACAGGGGCGACGAGGGGCGGTGCGAGCTCGTGGGTGGTGCTCGCACGGGGGCGGCCGGCGGTGCGGTGGCTCGACTGCTGGTTTTGCGAGGGATTGAGCGGCGGTGGAGAGCAGTGGCGGTGGGAATCCAGCAGCGAAGAACTCCTAGAGAAGATGAACAGTAGGGGTCTTGTCTTTGCTTTTTTTTTTTTTCTTTTTTTCCCTTCTCTCTCTTTCCTGTCTTTAGTCTCTCGCCGTCCCTCTCTCTGTTTTTGCTCTTTTTAATCTCCTCCCTCTCACGTCTCACTCTCTGCTTTTTCCCTTCTTTTTTAATCTCCTCCCCCTGACTTCATATTTTCTTTTGCAAGTTCTCTCCACACGCTCCTTTCCTTTACTCGTCTGACCGAAAGAGAAGCCTTTCACAATGAAAATTTTTCTCTTTTCCTCCCCTCACAGACCTCTGGAATGAATTTTTTTTTCTTTCCCTTTGACGCGGCTTCTTGTGGTCTTATTTATAGGCCGTCCATTGCCAACTTTATTGTGACAAGATGCAGCCGGAACTTTTCCTGAATTTAAGCTGAACTTTGCCATTTTTTATCTTCTTCTCCAGACCTTTCTTTCGGCCACCACTCCGCTCTTCAGCAAGGAAATCTTCTTGCAGGCGCCTGTAGGATTTTTTTACGTCCCCCATTTTGTGCGTGTATGTGGGGTTCCATTACACTTGGTCTATTTTATGGGCCCTTCTCGCAAGACTAGGACGATTGATAGGGTCCTGATGAATCCCTGTTGGAGCCAGATGTTTTCCTTCTCGGAGGCTTCTTTTCTCGCTCCTGGGATTTCCGACCACTCTCCTATGGTGGTCAAGGTCGAGAACGAGGCCATTCAAATTCTTTGATTTTTGGATGAAGCACCTAGACTTTGAGACAATTGTGAAGCAAGTTTGGGACTCGCCAGGAGATGTGACTCCTATGTACAGGCTTGTTTGCAAGCTGAAGGCCCTGAAGTGTCGGCTTAAACAGCTTAATAGAGATTCATTTTCTAATATTTTCGTAAGGACTGCAGAAGCTAGGGAGGTTTTAAGTCAGACTCAGCTTGGCCTCTTTCAAGATCCGTCTAGTATCACGCTTGCGGACGTGGAGAGGATTCAACGCCGAGCCTTCTTGGAACTTCGCTCTTAGGAGGAGTCTTTCTTTAGACAAAAAGCTAGAATCATATGGTTGAAGGAGGGAGACCGGAATACGAAGTTCTTCCACCATTATGTCAGTAAGAGACAATTGAGAAACAGAATTCTTTCTGTGGTAGATTCTCTCGGCAACCAAATCAGTGACTCGCAGCTTGTCCAGCAGCATTTTATGGAGTACTACCAAGACCTCCTTATGCCTCGGGTGGAGCACGTTACTCCTCAGGTTTCGGAGATTCGGCAAATCATCAGCTCTCAGCTTAATGATGACTAGATCACCTTTCTTGCTTGGTCGTTCACCGACTTGGAGATTCGGGACACTTTGTTCTCTCTTGCTCGAGGTAAGGCCCCAGGTCCATATGGTTTCACGGTTGAGTTTTTTAAGGAAAATGGGGGACGGTTGGTCAGATAGTCACGACAGTCGTTATGGACTTCTTCACCTCGGGAAGAATCCTTAAGGAAATCAACAATACCATTTTGGTCTTGGTGCTGAAGGTGCCGAATGCAACTACTCTCGACGACTTTAGGCCTATTGTGTGTTATAATACTATTTACAAAATAATTACAAAATTATTGGCGAACAGGGTTGCTTCTGTGCTGAAGGATCTAGTGAGCTCGTGTCAAAGTGCTTTCGTTAAGGGACGCAGGATCAGGGATAACATCCTCTTGGCTCAAGAATTATTTTCTAACTTCCATTTGGAGCCTTACTCACCGAAGTGTGCTGTTAAAGTTGACTTTAGGAAGGCCTATGATACTGTAGATTGGCGGTTCCTTGAGAGTGTCCTCCTTACTTTTCGTTTCCCTGATTGTTTGGTTCAGTTCATCAAGACTTGTGTGCTGACTCCTCGATTTTCTATTGCGTTAAGGGAGCTCCATGGCTTCTTCCCTAGTAGGCATGGCCTGCGCCAGGGCGATCCCATATCTCCTTATTTATTCACTCTGGTTATGGAGGTTCTCTCGGGGATTCTCAGGAGGTGTTCGCTACAGCCGGACTTTAGTTTCCTTTGGAGATGTAGGTCTACATCCCTCTCACACTTGTTCTTTGCAGATGATGTTTTCCTTTTCTGTAAAGGACATGTGCCGTCTGTGACACTCCTCAAGGAAGGTCTACAAACGTTCTCTGCTTGGAGTGGCCTATTACCGAATCCAAGGAATAGTGAGGTGTTCCTGTCAGGAGGCTCGCCTTCCTTAAGGAATTAAATCTTGTAGGTTCTTGGATTCTCAGAAGGGAGCTTACCAGTTCGGTACCTAGGAGTCCCAATTATTACTTCGAGGCTAAGGAAGATAGATTGCGTTGTTCTAGTTAGGCACATCACCTCGAGGGTGAAGTCTTGGACTCATAGGTTTTTGTCTTTTGCCGGCCATCTTCAACTGATCAGGTCAGTTCTTCATGCTATTCAGGCCTTCTGGGCAAGTGTCTTTATTCTTCCTGTGGCAGTGCTGGACTAGATTGAGCGTATTATTAGACAATTCCTTTGGAGAGGCCCCGAGTTGGGCAGAGGGGGTGCTAAGGTCTCTTGGGATGATGTATGCCTTCCTGAGGCGGAGGGCGGTCTTGGCATCCGCAGATTGCATGAGTGCAACAAGGCAGCCATGCTCAAATATATCTGGATCTTGTTTTCAGACAATGAGTCATTGTGGTGCAAGTGGATCCATTCCACCTTCTTAAAAAGAAAGAATTCCTGGGTCACTACAAAGCTGACTTCTTGTTCTTGGGCTTGGAAGAAGATTCTTCAAATCAGGACAGAATTTCGGCTTAGCTTCTTTTGGATGATAGGTGTTGGCCTATCAGTGTCACTCCAGTTCGACAACTGGCACCCTAGGGGCCCCTTGAACTTATATTTCTCAGATCCGCTCATCTACAGCTCTGGTCTCTCTAGACAGGCCTTGGTGGCTGACCTTTTCTCTGAAGATGGCCAGGTTGTCAAGACAGTGTTGGAGTCTTGGGGTTTGCCGCTTCCTTTCTTGTCTGGAGACCAAGATTGTTTTTGCTGAAGAGAGAGTTCGTCCGGCATGTTCTCGGTCGGCTCGGCTTGGGAGGCTTTAAGGCGGAAGAAGACACGTGTCAGTTGGTATTCTTTCATTTGGAATAATGATATCCTACCACGGTACCAATATCACCTTTGGCTCATCACCTAGTGTAGGCTTCCTACCCAGTCTTTCCTTATGACTTGTGGTAGGATTGATGATACTTCCTGCCCTTTTTGCAATGTTATGCCTGACTCTATAGATCATCTCTTTTTTGGATGTCGCATTACGGCTAGTGTTGCTTTCTTTTGGGCGGCTAGGTGTAACCTTCCTTGGCGGATTAGACCTTGGCTTGATAATCTACGTTGGGCCATAACTATGCTTTCAGGCAAGGAGTTTTATAAGTGTGTTGCTCGCTATTCTTTTGGTGCGATGTGCCATATTATTTGGAAGAACAAAAACGGCATTCTCTTCAGGGGGGGAGCAGGTTTCTATTCTGGCCATGAAGAAGCATCTCCTTCAAGTTGTTAAAGACAAGGCGGTCACCTTCAAGAACGTGGAGGACTTCATCAAAAATAGAAGGTTGCAACGCTCTTGGGATGTTGACCCCATAATCTTCTCTAGGGATCAGACTTAGAGTTTTTTGGCCGGTTTGGTTGCCTTTGGCTGCCCACTGTGCTTGCCGCCTGGCCTTTCTTTGTTGTTCTTGTTGTAGCCGTTTGGCTTTTCTTGCGACTTCCTTTCACTCATTTAGAGCATGTTCTTCATGAGTGCAAGTTTTGTAGCCATCTCGTTTGTACAGTTTGGCTTCCCCAATATATTGCTTACTTTTACCAAAAAAAAAAAAAAAAAAAAAAAAAAATCATGCGCATGTCATATAGAACTAGGTTCATGAAATGCATGTCATTTAGTGATTGTTGCAAGGTCCATTTAATTAGAAATTGCCTGTCATTAGAATTAGGTCATTTGATTAAATTGCATTGCACATAAATTAGATTTCATTAAAAAAAAAAATCCTAAAAAAGATTGAGTGATTGCGAATCACATCTAGGGCTTTTGATGTAAATTTTGAGCTAACATTGCATATGTTTTCGTTGCTACGAGGTAAGTTCCGTGATTTGTTCATTGCTTTCTTGGGTGTTAAATTGGTGGTTTACGAAGCTGCATGATCGTCACATGTTAGGGAAGTAAATTAAAATTAATTCAAGCTGCCTGCAAAACCTTTTTTTTTAAATAAGAAGAAAAATGTACCAAAAGAGCGTTAGTGAAAGCTAGCGTAATCAAGTCTCTAAACTCTGGCTCGCAGTACTAACTTCGGATTCTAATCGACCCACTAAAAATAGATTAGTGGTTACTCCTAATTAAAAATCAATTGCATATTAAGAGCTTGAATTTAAGTCGCGAATTGGTATGGGCTTGAAAGAGCCCGAGCTAAGTTTAGGCTTAGTAATCCATAAGCCAAACCTATGTGCACCCGAAATTTGGTCGCGACATGTATTAAATTCACCTTCGTAGTGATGGAAATACCGTTGTGTTCTTGATGTTGTGTCTTTAATGTGTGACTAGAGAAGAACTTTGTGTATCCTACCATTCTTGGTGATCGGTGGAATTTTTTGGGCCATTTCTCATTTTTCCCATTTTTGATTTTCCACGTAAAATATTGGTGATGTTGTTGACTTTTTGTCTCCTTTACAATTCGGCATTATATTTACTTATTGCGAGATTGTATCAGCCGGTCATTGTCAGGGTTAAGTCAATTTCGATCAGTTTAGTTTTGAGAGAGATATTGATCTTAGATTGGGTTGGTTCTTGGTGAAATGTTGATTTGGGATTGCGTTATATTTACTTATTGTGAAGTTATGATATTTGTAATGTCATTTTCTCTCAAGTCCGTCATCTGCAAGTTTCACTCATATTCAATCGACCTCCGATCATGAGGCTGTGAATAAAAGATATTCATACTTAAAGATGATTCCCATATAGGCAAGAGGATGTTGTTCTTTCGAGTGCACGACTGAAAAAAAGAGTTGTTTGCGAGGTTCGGGTATCAGAGGAACGAAAGGTTTCCGACATACGGGGACATGGTCCCCGCCAAGTATCGTCCATCTAGGTTCAAGGCGGTGACACGTTGGTGTCTGATACCACAAGTGACTCCAGTCCATTGGCAGAAATGGAAGGAATCATTCCAGGAGGCCAACGTTGTCAAGAGGGACCTGAATTCCTGCAGAGCAATTTTATCGGTCTCGTTCCCTGGAGCGCTACAGGAAGCGAAGCTTGCGATCACCAGCTCCAGGATCAAGATGGCAGGGAAGGTGACTGAACAGAAATGGCTCAAACTCATTTTTGGGTTTACTAGTGTCGGTGAGGAGATGCTGGGATAAGTATGGTGGTACCTGACTTGATCTGAAACATTCCTTTATAGAGAAGGCCACAGGAGCTTGGAACCATCGAAACCTTGAATAGGCCGCAGGAAGATCAGATTCAATCAATCGGATCCCTTGCCGATGTTATCCACAGATTGAATCATTTCGGGGAGGACACGCTGAGACATCTACTGGCACTTGACTTGACCTGAATGTTTAGAGTATAGAAAGTGTCGGAGTGCGTGAATCTTAAGAAGCAATCATGAAAGTGTTGAACTACTGCTTCGAGCGTGGAGCCTGAGAGGAGATGAAAAAAAACAGAGAGAGGGTGTGAGACCGAGCGAACAGGGGAGAAGGAAAGGAAAAAAGGGTTGCAACTTGGTAGTCCCGAATTCGAAGGCTGAATGTTATTGGAATTGACCCAAATTTGAGTATGTTGTTTGTGAGACAGAGGGCCCATGAGTTGATCAGTTTCGTCCTTTGAGAACTGTCTTCATCCTCCATTGGTATTAATTCACCTTTGTAGTGATGGAAACACCGTTGTGCTGTTGATGTTGTGTCTCTAGTGTGTATCTAGAGAAGAACTTTATGTATCCTACTATTCTTGATAATTAGTGAAAGTTTGTGGGCCGGCCATGGTTTTTCCCTCTTTAGGTTTTCCACATAAAACTCGGTGTTATTGTTGGTTTTGTCTCATTTATAATTCAGCATTACATTTACTTATTGCACAATTGTATCAACTGGTTGTTGCTAAAGTTAAGTCGATTTCTATCGGTTTAGTTTTTGGGGAGATACTAATCTTGGATTGGGTCGATTCTTGGTGAAATTTTGATCTTGGATTGCGTTATATTCACTTATTGTGAAGTTATAATATCTGTGGTGTCCTTTTCCCCTTAATCTGTCGTCCGCCAGCTTCACTCACTTTCAACCGACCTCTGGTCACGAGGCAATGAATGAAAGATGATTCATACGTGAAGATGATTCCCATAAGGCAGAGGATGTTGATCTTTCGAGTGCATGATTGAAAAAAGCATAATTAAAACATTCGATAGAATCTTCGCTCTTTCTACTCTGTTAAAATGTCGGCTTCGATTGATCTTGTTCTTTACAAGAGCCTACAGACGATTTAGAGAGTAAACAACATTAATCAGTACTTACTCTAATCACCATAACTAGACTAGGCTTTAAAATATTCAGACAATTGCAAGAAAGCAGACCTTTATACAGCTATTACCATATGAAGCTAAAGCTCGAGTTCTCGTCACTCGTGCCTGCTCTTCATCAGTTTGCTCTGACCAGAGCTCGAGCTCAGGGCCCATGCCTCCCATCACTGATGGAGTTAATGAAACCAACCACCAAATTTTCTCCAGTTGTCCGGCACTGAAAGAAGAAAAATATGCACTAGAGCGAAAGAGACGCTGAAGGACTCGGAAGCTTGCGGACAACGGACTCGAAGCTCGCGTGCGATGGACTTGAAGCTTGTGGATGATGGGAACTAAGAAAGAAGACATGATGACAGACTGAAGCTTGCGAGGAACAGGCGAGTAGCGGCTAGGACCGGGCGAGGAGAGGGTGAAAGCCATTTGCTTGAGCAGCGGAGAAGAAAGAAAACGTGAAAAATTGAAGGAAGAACCATATGCCAATTCAATTTGGTGATTTTCTTCATTTTTTTACCTAATCTTAAATTTCCGATAAAATTGCCCCAGTACTAATCATCGGAAAAATGTTTGCCGGTGACTATAGACCCTTATTTAAGATTAACTTGATCACTTAAAGACCTTATTTGAAACAAAAGCCACGTTTAGTCATTTTATAAGAAAATGATTTGACTTCGAGCCCTTATATGAAATTTTTCTTAGAGTTTAGAATGTCGTTCTATTTTAGAAAATTATGAGAAATTTATATGTGAATTCATGTATCAACATTTAAATATTGTGAAAACTTTAAAAAAAAAAATGAAGTGCTTGAACCATTTGTTTTGTATTAAATGAAAATTAAAAAGCCAATCCAGATAGGCGTTCTTGCCTTGGTGCTTATACCTTCCCCTAGCGGATGAATGAATATAACACGAAACCATACATTTACATGGGAAATGATCGGTAATCGGAAATTGCCACTAAGGACTATTCCAAAAAAATTGAAATTGGGAATCGTCTATTAGTTTCATGGACTCACCCGGGAACAAGACCTATCCGATTTCCGAATTGATCCATAGAACCAGTCGAAATGTCCTTAACAAATTCATTCCCAGGTGTTTTGAATAGTTGACAAGTGCAACTTCAATCCAAATTGGCATCATTAGCTTTTGAAAGCCATTGTGACTCACCTCACTGGAATTGCTTTGGACCACAAGCCAATCCTCCTCAACACCTATGGTAAACAATTCCCTGGCCCATCATCTCCTTTCGGAGTTGTAGAATGTTAGACCAAAGACGCCTCTAGCACCCAAGTTATTTGCTCGGTCATGGGACACACCCTTTGGAGGTTCCCCTATTTTTCATCTAGCCCACAGAATCCAACTCACTAAAAAGAGCTCTCAAAAACTGAAATTGAACTCACTTTAGTCATCTCTAGGCTCTAATATAGCACATAGATGGTCTATATAATTTTTTTTAATGTTATATATATATGTACCCGTATGGTTTTGGGTGGGCAATTTCACATCTGTTCGCCGATTCAGGTAGATATGGTTTAGTTTTGGGTAGTTTCCAATTCTTTTACACACCTCTAATTTACATGTCTTGCATTTATATTTTTAAAAAAATGCAATCCAATGTGGTTAATTTAATAAACTTCTTCTATATTTGGGTAATTAGTCTATTGGTGAAAGGATCACATATCTCTTAAGAGATCTTTGATTTACGACACGAGTGAGCCTTTGAACGGCTCATGCTACGATACCTAACTGCTGCATATCTGGTGTAGAAGGACTTCTTGATTATATCATGTTGATCGGGCTACATCCACGAGCTCGCTAATTTTCAATCTTCGGATCAGGATAGTAATTATGGCCCAAACCAAATGTCTTTTAGTGCATGTAGAATCATTATGATGGGGCCCAAAGAGAACTACCGGTATTGATAGTCTCTCCCCACCTTGTTCATTATTATTAATGCAATCGAGTCATCCTATTAATATTGTTCAACTTGGCTAAAGAAAAATACTAATGCGACATTTTAAATATTTTCCCTCACATACTTGATGATGATGTGGCTAAAACAGCACTATTCCAAAATCTGATTTTAATAAATTTTTTGTTTAAATTAAATGAGAATTAATTTAAAATTAACAAAAAGAATTTTTTTTTTTTTTTTTTAAAGACAAGAAGAAGAATAGCCAGGCAGCGAGGGCTTCAATTTATGTTAGTCAAGTTAGGTGGAGTTTCGATTGCACCAATTTGATAAATTTTAGGATTTTTTAAAATAATTTTTGTATGTTTTAGTACTTAATTATAATTTCGTGATAAGTTTTAAGATTTTCACTTAACATGTTTTTTTTATTAAAAAAAAAGGAAAATGTAGCTCCTTTCGAATTTAGTTTAGGTCCTTCAAGAATAAACTATTTTTGGAAAAGCCCCTCGTTAACCGAAAAAAAAAACACGGTGGAAGCGAGCTCTCAAGTCAAGCAGATGGGCGAGTACCAGAGAACAATGGAGGCGGGGGATGACCTCGAGCTCTCTCTCCTCTCCAGGGCCTTCTCTTCCTCCCCCTTCTCCATCTCTCCGCCTCCCGTTGCAGGCAGCTGCCGGATGGCCCTCATCGTCGCTCGGCATCGTAGCTACCGATACTAGCACCGAATCTTACCTCTTGGCAATTCTCGTGAGCAATGGCGTCGCAGACTTCGCTTTCAAGAGAGTTCCGAGGGATTACTACAATTAGTCATTATAGAAACATTGAACAAACTCAGATTTGACACCTGTGAGTATTTGCATTGAAACTTGATACAAAGTACTTATACATAAATACTCATAAATCTAGAATTAGATTGGAGAGAAAAGCTCCCAAGTCTAAAATTGGGAAATCAAAGCTCCCGGATCAATAGCAGATTAGGATTAATTGGTGCAATTTTGAATAATTTGGAGAGCTAAATTTGCACTAGTTTAGGGGGTACAAAAACTTTGCTCTGGTCTTTCTTTGTGTTCTTGATTACGAGGGATAGACTCTGTGTCATAAAGAATTGGTTAATTGCAAACCCAAACGAGTTATCTCGATGTTTGAGTCGTGTTTACCTGTCTTGTTAAAAATTATCACCTCTAATTTCAAAATGTGAATGGATGAGTATGAGAGTATCTATCATGTTCCAACATAATATTTATTTTTCTTTTCCAATCAATAATTCTGGCTATATTGATATTCTATTCATATCTCCTATTCACATATTTTGGTCAAATTGATTACATTTATATGTTCATTATCGAATATGTCCGGTGTTGTCGAATATATCATTTTAAAAAATAAAAATTCAAATACTTTGCCGCAATCCCTATTAGTAAAATTTTCTTTTTTTGAATAAACTCGTTTAACTGGTGACACGAGGCATGCAATCTCTAATCCTTTTCTATAGATCGAAAAGAATAACCGGCAATTATTTACTACCCAAATTTGCTCATAAACTTCCATAGACTAACCCCTTAAAAGGAATTGACCCACTAAATTGGAAAGGATAGAAGTAAAAGCTGTTCTCAATTATGGAACTAGGATTCCATTCCTGGATTCTCAAGACAGATCATGGAATAAGCAGAAAACTGAGCCGTTGCGGAACCGATTGGACAGTATCAGTATCGACGTTGCTGTCTCTACTTTCCCAGAAAAGAAGACAGACAAGTTGGCTGAAGGACATAAGAAGGAAATCCATCCATACACTACAGGAGTGCATGGAGACCCTTCCATCACAGCCTCAAGGACTCTCGGAAGGCTCTCGTTCTCGACGGATGGTTTCATAGGATCTCACAACAGCGTGACCGGACCCAAGTACATATAGATGTCTCATAACAGGAAAATAACCATAGGAATAGTCCAAGTCCATGTTTTATTTATTATGCAGAGCGTGCTGGTTTTGCTTGCTGACCAACCAGAAGCTGCTGGTTCCGAGGCTCACCAGCTATCAAGCTGAAACCCCTCAAAGTCCAAGGCCCTCCCTGGTAGCTCAGTTATGGACGAAGGACTTCGCGGATGCCCAAGCTAGCCCGCCATTGACATGGAAAGAGCCGCCTGGCTCTAACAAGCTATGTCGTGCCCGCCTCTATTTACAGTTTCCCCCCGTCCCACTCAAAAACCGGAGGTGGAACAGGCCGCCACCTCGCACCTGTCCCCTGCAAAATATGAAAAGAGAAAGGAGGATATATCGATCAGGCTCTCAGCAATTGTCCCGATACTTGTTATCATATGAGCCGATTTACTAAACCCAAAGATATTGTGGAACAGCGGAGCATGCTAAGGATACAAAATTACAAGCATATGGCGACTTAAAAAGGTGCTTTACTCGGTGCAGGGCTCTGTATTCTATCCTCATGGATGCCGGTTTTGAGAAACTTGTCTCTGATTGAGAGCAAGTCCCGTGCAACTCCATTCATGTCCTTCCTGTCTTTCGGTGATTCTGCTGAGCAAATTAATCCGATCTCAAAAACCAATATCAGACATTCGGCTTGGTCAATTCCACAGTCTCTCCATATCCCCTCCTTGTCCATGCTTTCGCCTACTTCCCCACAGAAAATCGACTGATCCAAAATCCCCATTGTTCGCTTTGACAACACTGACTTGACGAACTTCTGAAGGTTAAAATTCTCTTTAAATATGTTGTCTGTTGGTCGTCTTCCCGTGAACATCTCTAACAAGAGAATTCCGAAACTGTACACATCCCCACTTGTTGATGGACGAACGCCCATTCCATATTCTGCCAGTCCAGAAAAAGTTCCTGTTAGCTCGATTACTCTACAAGGTCATTGAAAATCTTTTGATTGTGTGGATGTAAATGTAATTGTGATCTTTAGAGCCGTACCTGGAGCAATGTAACCCATGGTTCCCTGAAAAGCAGAGGAGCTAGGATGACCCGAAAAGATGTCTTTGTTAGAATTGAAAATGAGCCTCGACAATCCAAAATCACTGATGTGAGCCGTGAAATCATCGTCGAGAAGAATGTTGCTTGGCTTCAGATCACAGTGGATGATTGGAGTTCGGCACTGGTGGTGAAGATAATCCAAAGCAGAGGCCACATCGATCGTGATGTTCAATCTTTGCAGGAAGCTCAAAGGTTTGAATTGCATGTGTTCGTCGTTTGGGTGCAACCAAATGTCCAAGTTGCCGTTTACCATGAACTCGTATACCAAGGCTTTGAAGTCATTACAATGGGAGTCAATGCTCGAACAAGCAGTCAAGATCTTAACAAGGTTACGATGCCAAATGCTGCTGAGTGCTTTGCATTCGGCCAAGAAGCCCTTGAAAGCTCCTTTCTGCTGGAGATTCAAAACTTTGATGGCCACGATTTTTCCATCGGGACCAAGAGTTCCTCTGTACACATTGCCAAAACTACCTGAACAAGAGTTAAAAATTATTGCAGTCATGCGACGTGGTACTACTGTACGAACTATGAAGTGTGTTCACTCATTTGTTGTAGTTAAATGTTCATCTACATATAAAAATTACCTGAACCAATCAATTTGCTTGAACAGAATCCGTCGGTAGCTTTGAATAGAGCATCATAGGAAATTCTCTTGTGAAAATGGCCGAAGGAGTGGGTAGGCAGATGTTCCTTCTTCGAGTTTCTCAACCAGAAAAGAGATATTAAGGACAGTAATGCCACTGCACAAGAAGCGCAAATGATTATGTCCACCACCCACCTCGAAGGTCTATGCTTTATCGATCTCGGGAACGATTTTGCTGGACATGAAGGCAAACGCAGTTCAGGTATGCCCCCACATAGCTCTGGGTTGCCATCAACTTCGAAGGCACTAGTGTTTCCAAATATCCCACGTACAGGTACTTCGCCTTCGAGATCGTTGAAAGACAGATTCAAGAATTGCAGCGATGACGACAAGTTAGCTAAAAACTCTGGGATTTGCCCTGACAGGTTGTTATTGGAAAGGTCGAGAAAACGGATGCCTTTTAACCCCTTGAACTGAGGAATGGGTCCTTGAAAATGGTTCGACTGCATATACAGCTCTTCAAGTCCCAAACAGTTGCCCAAAGTTGTAGGAATCTCACCTGAAATTTGATTGTATGAAACGTCAAGAGAAATGAGGTTCTTTAAGTTTCCAACATCGGGTGGCAGGGGCCCAGACAAAGAGTTGTGAGATACATTCAAAAGTATTATGAGGGAGGACGGTCTGATCATGTGGCTAGGAATGGTCCCAGTAAATTTGTTATGACAGAGGCGCAGATCTAGCAGGGACTTGCAGTCGCCGAGGCTCAAAGGTATGCTTCCTTCTAAGCTGTTGTTGTACAAATACAGACGTATCAGACCGGTGATGTTACCTATGGTCGAAGGTGTGTGTCCAGTCAACTTGTTTTGGGCCAAATTCAGAGATTTCAAGTTTGATAGCCTCCCAATAGACATTGGAATGTTGCCTGTTAGCATGTTATCGTCCATAAATAATACCTGTAGACTAACGAGGTTTGCAATTGCTTCAGGAATTCTCCCACGAATTCTGTTTGTCGGCATTTGTAGCCACTCCAGCTGGGTTGAGAAGTTACTGACAGAAACAGGCAGCTCGCCTTCGAACTGGTTATGTTGTAAATCCAGCATTTTAAGGTTGCTGCAGTTGGCCAAATCAGCAAGGAAACTTAGACCGTCGGTTGCGCCGCTTCCGAGAAAATTAGACCCAAGGCCAAGCCAGCTCAAGTTTCGAAGCCCTCCGAAGCTGGCCGGGACATATCCGGTGAAGTTATTAGAGGGGATATCAATTTTTGCTAAGTTGGTGACGTTGGAGAGTGAATCGGGAATGGGACCTGTGAACTGATTAGCTCCCAGAAGCAGCATTTGCAGATTTGGAAGCAGAAGGCCTATGTCTCTCCTGATACTACCAGAGAACAGGCCTAGGGTCAAACTTATGGTATTGAGGGATGACAAGTTGTAAAGGGCAGAGGGGAAGCCACCTGTCAGCTGGTTTTGACCTGCCTGAAAAAATTTAAGCCTCGTTTGGCTTATAGAAATGGGAACTCCTCCTGTCAGGTTGTTGCTCAATAGATCAAGCGTTTCGAGGTTGGAAAGGTTTCCTATGGAAGCGGGGATTGGCCCTATGAGATTGTTGAACGGAAGGGAGAGCGTCTGGAGTTTCGACAGTGACCCAAATTCGGAAGGAATGGGATTGTGGAGACGATTATAGTCGAGCTCGAGAGTCACGAGGCTAAGACACAGGGAGAGATTTCTAGGAATTCCACCTCCTAAGGCGTTGTGGCTCAAGAGCAGGTTTACAAGCCTAAACAAGCGCCCGATTTCAGGAGGAATGAAACCATGGAAAGAGTTGTTTGCGAGGTTCAGGTATCGGAGGAACGAAAGGTTTCCGATATAACATGGTCCCGGCCAGACCTCGTCCATCTAGGTTCAAGGCAGTGACTCGTTGGTGTCTGATACCACAAGTGACTCCAGTCCATCGGCAGAAATGGAGGGAATCATTCCAGGAGGCCAAGGTTCCTGCAGAATCATCTGTTAAGAGGGACCTGAATTCTTGCAGAGCAATTTTATCGGTCTCGTTCCCTGGAGCGCTACAGGAAGCGAAGCTCGCGATCACCAGCTCCAGGATCAAGATGGCAGGGAAGGTGACTGAACAGAAATGGCTCGAACTCATTTTTGGGTTTACTAGTGTCAGTGAGGAGATGCTGGGATAGGTATGGTGGTACCTGACCTGACCTGACCTGAAACATTCCATTTATAGAGAAGGCCACAGGAGCTTGGAACAATCGAAACCATGGATAGGCCACAGGAAGATCAGATTCAATCATTCGGATCCCGTATCGATGTTATCCACAGATTGAATCATTTCGGGGACGACTCGCTGAGACATCTAGTGGCACTTGACTTGACTTGAGTTGACCTGAATGTTTAGAGTATATAAAGTCTCGGAGTGCGTGAATCTTAAGTTGCAATCATGCAAGTGTTGAACGACGATTTGAAATTCAAATTGCACCAAAATGAAGTCGTTTTTGTGTGTCTTTGCTGAGTCAGCTTTCCGGCGAACTACATAAGTGAGAAAATAAATAAAAAATTACCATGTAGGATTTCGGGGTTCACCGAATGTGACATTCAAATATCCTATTTTTTCATAAAAAGTGGCTCGTGTTACTTTTGTAATTTTTGACATTTAAGTGTTTAATTGTACCAAATTTTGACACTTGAGGTGTTCTTTTACCGGGGAAAGGCCCAATTTCACATAATTTATTTGTATGTTCTTGCATTAAGAGTTGGTGCCCTTAGTCGAATTTCTCATAGTCGCGACGTAACGAATTCAGGAACCAACAACGACAGCTTCGGTCAACTCGTATGCTCTGATCATTTCGATGAAGGAACTGATAAAATCCCATCCCTGATGGTGCAGCGGGCATCACTGGATTTCGGATTTGCGATCTTATCGGGTTACAACGAATAGGGTTCCAAGTTCCAACCAAAGGCTCAAAACTGAAGGACTACTATTCACCGAGGTTGCTAGTGGGCAGGCCTGTCAGTCGCGGTTTGAGTCATAAAATTGACTGAGACGATGGTGGAGACGGTTGGAATCCCATGGCTCCCCTTGAAAAAATGCGTTTTCATGAAACATTTCAAAAAGAAGAAAGAAAAAAGTGCTGCCGACATGGTCAAAGTGTGCGAACGCCGAACGGTCTCATCACCCGTAGCCCCCCTCTTCACGGACTTTAGCGGGAGAGAGAAAAAGAATAGCATGCTTACATAGATTTTTAATATGTTTTTTTCCTGGATACCAAGCTTGCCCGGGCCTTCCATATTCAAAGTCAATAGCCACCCGGAAAGGACTAAATTTGGCAGGGATCTCCATCGACCTGATTTTCACGAACGACACGCTTCGCCTGCTCCCTCCCCGTGTCCACTAGCGCTCCTGTCCAGAGCAAAGAGAAGGCAAAAAAGCGCCGCCCAAGCAGCATGAGCGGGCTTCTATTTCTATTGCTACGCAACAATAGAGCATAATAGCATTTTGCGCCCACAGCTTACCAAAGCAAGTTAGGAAATAACCATGTGGAAAACAAGGCAGGGATTCTCTACAATGACACCATAGACCAATTGAAAGGGATGTAGCGCCCTTGTTTTGGGTAAAACATGTCATGGGTTCCATATTAGAACCTTATCGATTGTATTTTTTTTTTACAAAAAATGCTGTCATTCATGGATGGTCACTTGGGGTATAACCATATTTTCATCTCCAAAGAGGACGAGGCAAAAACAACATTCCCTTGTCCAGGTGCTGTTGGACGAATGGACTATTCTGCTGGCAGGTCATGCCCTTTGGTTTGAATAAGGCGTCAGTTACCTACCAGTGAGCGATGAACCTCATCTTCCAGCAGCCAATTGCTGGCTTTGAATAACCAGCCTAGCAAGAAGTTCAATTTTCCATAACATAAGGGAGTGGGGTTGCGCGCGAGCCAAGTGACGTAGGTGTACAGAGCCTAATTATGGTATTACAGATTTGTTTGAGACATCTTAACTTCAACAGCTTAGTGAAGTTAAGTGAAAAGACTTGGTTAGGGGTATTACCACCAATTTGTAATCTATCCTTCTCGCCATAAGCTTCTGATCTCCTGCTGCCTTATCCCGACGTGATAATATATTTATTTTCCAATCAATGTCTAGGAAACATTGTTAACACATATGTATTCACTGGGATCTCCGAGGGTATCCGCCCAGTGGTGGCACTCTTTCTTACACACAAATCCTCAGGAAGACAAGCAGTATTCAACATACACAGTCCTGCTATGATTAGTCTAAGAAGCCAATTCCAACTAGATTTGACCCTGACATCCTGAGAGAAAAACTCCGCGAGGCTTTCTCGATAGAAAGAGTTGCATGCGAGAGACATCCCAATTCCGTGTATGCGGTTAAGCAAGCCCTGCCGCCAGCTTCCACCTTCGTTTTCCCTAGCCCTTATATAGTGTTAAACCCTGCCCTACTAGGACATTAAATTAACAATTTCATTTCCTTGGCCTTCTAGGTTGACTACTACGACTACATGCACATCTAGTGCAATGGCTTGGAAGCAAGCTACCTTGACCATCTTCCGAAGTTCTAAATATATACTGATCAAAGGTCGTAAGGGTGGATTGCTCTACATTCAGCTGTTGCATGCTAGCTTGTAGTTTAGGGGTATATATAGTCAGGGTGCCCCTTTCAAAAACTTGATTTATATAAGGTAAGCTTTTTGGAACCCTAGTTTTGGAGTTTTCCCCAACCTATACCTTACTAAGCTCTTACCTTTTTGCATCGCACTACCGCATAAACAATGGATTTGCTGGGCTGGATGAGCAACCTTCTATCTGGCCTCTGTACCAGTAGTGGAGTGGCTTGCTCCTTTCAATCGGAAAAGGAAGATTGAGCAAGGCAAGGGAGAAAGAAGTGGTCCCCTCTTCTCTGGTAACCCGCCGCCGGTCATATAGAGCGCGTTCTTAATGAAATGAGCGGACTTGAATTAGCGGTATAGTATTATATGAGATCCGCGTATGGTAGAAACTATGATTTGATTTCCAACAAGATTATGATATTAAGGTAGATATTCCAGAATTTGAAGGAAGAATGCAATCGGTTGGTTTCAAAATGCCTATACATCTCATGTGTTATATGAACGGGGTACAAGGAGCAGCTCTTTTCTTTTTAACAGAAAGCAGTGATGAATGGGACTTTGGAATATAGCGTAGGAAAAACGCCCTGGGTCTCTCAATACAAAACTACTAGGAGGCGAGCGGCTCCTTTTTCCTTTTCTCCGAGACTTCCCTTTCTAGTTCAAATAGGTCTTTATTTCAGTGAGCTTGTCTCTTTTGTTGTGATTTTCGGTGTGGGGATCGTTATGACTGCCAAGACACATTAGTAATCTCAATCCGCTTTTCCTATCGTGCTACAAAAGGCCAATGAAAGCCTTTCCAAAGGAATTAGGTTAAGTTGCCTACATGGTTTATTGATGGAGTGAAATTCATGTGCAGTTGATTCAATAACAGTAGCAACCTTTATTCTATTCAAAGCGCTTACTGATTCAATTGCTAGTGGTGGTTTACTCTTGATTCATGGGGCTAGGCTACGCCCGCAGCACCCCATGGGAGTTCCACTTCCCGAGGTCAAGGAGCCTACCCTCTTAATGGTTGGGGATGAGGATACTTCTAATGGATCTTCAGGCACGGCCACGGAAGTCAATCCGTTTGCTGCTACAACCGTCGGGCTCGAGAGTGACAATCTCGTTGCTTGAAGACAACAGACAGATTGAAATCTCGTTGCTTGAAGACAACAAACAGATTGAGGAATCAAATAATGAGTTGATGCAGGCTATGATCCAACAAAAGGCTATTGTTCTCAAAGCCGTGCTTTCGGATAACCAAAGATCTATGGAGTCGGTCGGATTGAAGGGGCCAAGTTGCATAATTGTTTTGGCTTATTATACTTCACTTGCTTGCGCGACTGCCACTCCACTCCTCTTTGCTTTCAAAAGAAAATATTACTTCACTACCTTTCTCTGAGCTCCTAGGCAACGGATTCTATCCATAAAAACCTTGGCTTAGTACCATTATTGTAAGCGGCGGATGATTGGTATGCAAGATAGGTTGCAACGGTTTCACATTCATGTGAATCAAGAGATTGGTTCGGGTTTTGGAAGAAGGAGAAGAAGGAACTGAGCGATCAACCGCTATCTAAGAGAAGAGTTGTAGTTCTTCTATCGAAAAATGGCAAGGGGAGAAGATGTAGCAGCTTGCCTAGATCTCGGATTTCCCACGTAGTCCGTGGTCAAACCAACGATTCTCTTCTCAAAGGTTTAGAGAGTCTTTTTCTTTTTTCCGGTATGTAGCTCCGCGAGCAAAGAGTGCATCATCGGGGCAGGGTGAAAACGAAGATAGGATCATCATCACGGCCCTTTTTTTCTTTGTTTTTTTGTGTCCTTCTGAGACAAATTCATTTCAAATAAAGGAAGGCTGTCATGATGAAGAAAGGCTTGCCTTATTTCCGGGGAAGAGAAAGAGGAAAGAGAAAATGGGCCAAATCGCCTTATAGAGAAGAAACTCTTAGGGAATCGATCTAGACTAGATGAGATGCCGCTGCCATTCAACTAGCTGCCAGAACGAGTAAAGGTTTCCTTGGGTCGGACGAAGATTGGCCCTCAAGTGCAAAGGCAGAAAGGAGCTTGACAGCAAGATCCACCCGTCGAGCAGGGACGAAAGTTGGCCTTAGTAATTCGACGGTGCCGAGTGAAAGGGCCGTCGCTCAACGGATAAAAGTTACTCTAGGGATAACAGGTTTCAATTGCTCTCGCACCTTTATCAAAAAATCGCCTCTTACGGCGATTTTTTTTTAGGAAGAAAGAAATGAGTCAATTGCACTACTCACCTCGTTACATTGAGTCTCTAGGTCAGGGCCCGCTTGTTCTACTTCATCCCTCTCATTACTCAGGGATGGAAGTTCGATCCAATGAAGCCTTGAAGGAAGAAAAACGTCACTTTGCCTTACTGTTTTTCTATTTGGGAGAGAGAGAGCGTAAGAAGAAAAGACGTACGTTGAATTGCAAAACGTTGTCTTCTCTCTCTCTCTCCTCCCTTTTATACCTTCCCCCTCCACGGGCCCTATTCCCGTGGGCCGGGCCTTTTGGGCCCAGCATGGGCGGACGGGCCTTAAGCCCATCCCCAATTAAAACCATCATCTCCCACTCGCACATGGTGGGCCGAACAGGATTCTCTTTACCTCTCTTCAACATTCATACTGGTGAATAATCCGTGCGACCAGCATACTTTGAGAGCTCGTTGCTATACATCTGTTAGGAATATATAGCAGCTCATAATGGGTGTCACACTCCGAGTAGATTTAGTATGGAGTACCCTAGATCGATCGATCACATTTATATCTCCCTTGATCTCTTTTAAATAATGATATATTTATATTGTATTCACAATTATAATTATCACAAAGACAGTCATAATTGGTCGACCAGTGAATACAAAACCACAATGTGATTCTCCAAAATCGATCTTCCTCTTTCCTTCAAACTCTCAATTTCAGTCCAGCTTGCTTTTCTAGAAATGCCCCATTAGATCGAATCATCTCATGACCATTGGCAACACCCTAAGATAGCAAACACTAAATAGAAATCTTGAGAATAAGTAAGAGTCCTAAGGGGACTAAAAATTGAGGAACTCTTTTCATCAAGAGTCTCACACGTCATAAAAGTTGATATCAAACTTTTTGCCACTCTTATTGGTCGTCTCATGCATACGTAGTATGAAATACGTATTACGGTATTAACTCCTTTCCCATGGAGCGTATGTCTACACTTTTCAATACCGTACAGATGATAGTTCAGACATATCTAATGTCTAACTTGAGTTCACATATCTACTCAATCACAAAATTCATCAGAACTCACATCTGGCATCATAGACAGATAAAGTAAAATATGTGGGGTATTTTACTTTCGGACATCGTAAGTATTATGTCCTCATCTTAACACTTAGTTAAGGCGACATACGTATTTTAAGCTTGAGCTCTCGATTATCACCTAGATAATAAGCTTAAAATCAGTCTCATCTCTATTTATCACACAAGAAACGAGGCGATTACCCATGTGAGTGGGCTAATCTTTTATCTGTCCGACATACTTCTCAACTTAAAATAATGCACCGAGCATTAAGATGCATAAAGATCATACAAAGATTCATAGGCATTAATCAATGAAAAACAAAATTTCATAAATGAGAACAACTCAGGGAAATTACAATTCAGTACATCAGACTCTACGCAATCCTAGAGATTTTACATGACCACAAAACACATATCTAGCTATTAGCTTTGTTATAGGATCTGCTACCATTCTATGCGTAGATATGTACTGTAAGTTCACATCCTTTCGTGCAACCATATCTTTCACAAAGTTATACTTGGTATCTATATGTTTGGTCTTACCATGATATTTTGGATCTTTGGTGTACGTTATAGCTGCTTGGCTATCACAGTTAACCAATAATGGATTTGCAGCTTTCTCAATAACACCTAAATGATCCAAAAATCTCTTAAGCCAAACTCCTTCTTGTACTGCTGCTGATAACGCTACGAACTCAGCTTCAATCATGGATAAGGCTATGCACGTTTGCTTCTTACTACTCCATGATATGGCGCCATTGCTCGAAGAAAGCAAATCCCGAGGTAGATTTTCTTTCATCTAAATCTCCTCCCCAATCAGCATCTGAATAGCCTTCAAGTCGCAGATCATTTCCTTGGTAATTCAACTTGTAATCAGCGGTTCCCTTCGAGATACCTCGGTATTCTCTTAACGGCTTTCCAATGTCTTGGACCTGGATTGGATTGGTATCTACTCACCATTCCAACTACAAAATATATGTCGGGTCTTGTACACATCATAGCGTACATCAAGCTCCCAACAGCACTTGCATAAGGAACATGTTTCATTTGTTCCTTCTCTTGTGGAGTCCTTGGACATAGTCTATGGCTCAATCCTTCACCTTTTGCAATAGGAGTGTCTATGGGTTTACAATCTTGCATACGAAACCGTTCTAAAACTTTGTTTATATAAGTTTCTTGCGAAAGAGACAACGATCTCTTCGAACGATCTCTTGAAATCTTAACTCCAAGAATGTATGCAGCCTCACCCATATCCTTCATCTCAAAGTTGGAAGACAACCAACTCTTGACAGTCTTAACAAATTCCATATTGCTTCCAGCAATTAGTATATCATCAACATATAATGATATGATCACAAATTGATCCTTGGATCTTTTGATATATACACAATGATCCTCATCAATCATCGTAAAATCATATGCCATTATGGCATTATGAAAACGTATATACCATTGTCTTGATGATCGCTTAAGACCATATATCGACCTCAAAAGTCGACATACTTTTTCTTCTTGGCCTTTCACTATGAAACCAACAGGTTGTTCCATATATATTTCTTCCTCTAATTTTCCATTAAGGAAAGCAGTCTTTACATCCATCTGATGTAGCTCAAGATCCATACCAACCATTATTGCCAGAATAATGCGAATCGAGGTAAATCTTACTATAGGAGAAAACGTATCTTCATAATCAATTCCTTCCTGTTGATTATACCCCTTCGCCACAAGGCGAGCCTTATGCCTTTCAATCGAGCCATCAGCCTTTCGCTTTATTTTGAGAACCCATTTGTTCCCAATAGCTCTGCGTCCTTTTGCGATCAACCTGTTCCCAGACTTGGTTTGATTTCATTGACTCCATTTCCTCTTCCATTGCATTAATCCATTTTTCCTTACTAGGGCAATTCAGAGCCTCATTAATATTTCTTGGCTCATCCTCATCTTGTGGAGCAACCATAAAAGTCTCCCCTTCAATGTCAAAACGTCGACGAGGAATACTTTGGCGACTTGTTCGCCGTATGGGAGATTGTACACTTTGCACATCATTCCCCATTATGCTCCCACTTGGATGAAGTCCACTAAGGTCATTATCTTGATCCAAGGTTTCAAATAGGGAACAATCTTCCCCTATTTAGCCCTTTTTAGGAAATTCATCCTCTAGGAATGTGACATCTCGTGATTCAAACTCAGTTATACTCCCACTTTCCTGCTCACCTATGAACACATATCATTTCGAGTGTTCAGAGTACCTTATAAAAATACTCTTCTTTCCTCTCGGGACCCAGTTTCCCAAACTTGTGAGAGGACTCATGTGTATAGGCAGCACAACCCCATGGCTTAAGAAAACTTAAGTCCGGTTTTCTACCCGTCCATAACTCATATGGAGTGGAAGTAACTGATTTGGAAGGCACACGGTTAAGTATGTAGGCAGCAGTTAACAACGCATCACTCCAAAAGGTAATAGGTAAGTTAGCATGCGCCATCATGGACCTAACCATTTCCAGTAAGATTCTATTTCTTCTCTCCGCAACACCATTTTGTTGAGGAGTATATGGAATAGACAACTGTCTTTCTATTCCTTTTTCATCACATAATTTTCTGAACTCATCAGATAAATATTCTCGACCTCGATCGGATCTCAATGCTTTTATTTTCTTGTCTAATTGATTCTCTACCAGGTTCATAAACCTTTTAAAACAACTTATTGCTTCAGATTTGTGAGAAATCAAATAGACATATCCGAATCGAGTATAATCATCTATAAAAGTGATGAAATAAACAGCCCAATGCCTTCCTTTCACATTCATTGGACCACAGACATTAGAATGGATTAAATGCAGAGGAAATTCAGCTCTTTTTCCCTTTTCAAATGGTTTCCTTGTCGTTTTCCCTTCTAGGCAATGCTTACATATGGACAAATCGACTTTTTCAATATTGCCCAATAAGCCCTCTTTGGCTAGTCTATTCATACGCTGTTGGCCAATGTGACCAAGTCTAGCATGCCACACATTCACATCATTATCATATGTATTATGAGACGTGAGAAGAGAATAACAAACATTAGCATTAACATAATCAATATCTAATACAATAAAACCATCCAGAAAATAACCACAACCATAGTAATTTGTATCCAAAAACAAATTCACACCTCTACTATAGAAGTTCATATTAAAACCTAATTTAACCAACACTAATACAGACACTAAATTCCGACGAATCTCCGGAGCATACAACACATCATGAAGGAACAAAGTGCGTCCACCACGCATATTCAGTTGGCATGTGCCAATTCCTTTCACTTCAGCTCTGGAGTTGTTTCCCACATAGATCCACTTAGTTCCAATTGGTACTCGTCGGAATTCCACGAAGGATCCTCTATCCTTCGCTACATGGTCCGTCGCTCCTGAATCCACAGTCCACAAAGGATTAGACTCAGTTAAGAACACAGAACTCGACACAAAAGTAAAGTTCTGAAAAGTACAAGGGGTGCATACCTTCTTTGGCTCACGACAGTCGCGAGCATAATGACCCTTCTTGTCATAGTTGTAGCATTTCACCCTTGCAAGCTTTTTCATGTGGGGACGCTTCCCTCTTTCATGTTGGTTAAACTTGGGTTTCTTCCCTGAAGGACCTGCTTCTTCCTTGCCTTTTCCCTTATCAAACCAGTTAGGGCGCTTGCGCTTGGAGCTCGAAGCTCCATTTGAGCTAGAACTAGCATGATAGAGTTCAGCATCCGGCTTAGCCGCCAACAGGCGGTCCTCTTCCAGCTCAAGATGACGCATTGCATCCTCAAAGGTTTTGATATTTTCATTATGAGTCAGGTGTACCTTCATGTGCTCCCAACTTTGAGGCAAGGAACGAATCACTGCTTGCACCTGCTGCTCATCTGTGAGGACATGGCCAGCATCTCTCAGCTCAGTTATCATGTTTGACATCTTTCTAAGATGTTGCTTCATGGTTTAACCATGAGGCTTCTTATAAGAGTCAAACCCGATAGTGAGCCGCCTCGCCTAGTCACCGAAGTATGACCAAATCTAGCTGCCAATGCCTCCCACATTTCCTTGGCATTGTCAAAACGCCGAAACTCTCGCATGACGTCATTTTCCATGTTGCTCAAAGCAACGTGATGCGAGCTAGAGAGTTCATTCTTTCCACGCGAGAAAAGCTTCTTTGTCTCTTTTGTGCTGTGCGGTGGTTCCCTCTTCGGGTTCTACCATGGTCATGACAAGAGCCTCAAGTGCTTCTTGCTCTTCCAAAGACATACTTTGGATTTTCATTTGCCAAATTTCATAGTTGTCACCATTGAGCTTTTCACCTTTGTTCAGCTCGGCAACTATGCTCTTTGTGGCTCAAGCCATTGATCCGAACAAATCGAACAAATATGCATGAATTATTAATGCCTATCATTTATGCATCCCTATTTACATAGACCCATCATATTAATGAATAATTTTAAGTAAGATTTCAGAATCAAAAGGTCACTATGTTTCCAATCATCCTTCAAAATCCTAACTTAAAAATATCATCAATATAATTGTCTTATGCAAAATCAATTCTATGAAGCTACAAAAACTTCTAAAACTACCCACAGCTAATTTCTCACAGCAACCAGCAATAACAGAAAGCAATATATAATAGACATCCAATAAAAAAACAATAATGCTTTCAATTAACACAATTCAGTAGTAAACAATACATAAGATGTCCATAAATCACACTTAACATATATCAGCCAATACAACTAACACCAAGTCAGCACACGAACTGGGAAAGATCCTCTTTTGTTCAATTTCTTGATCTTTTCCCTTGAAACCAGGGGTGTGCATGGTCCGGGCGGGCGGTTCCCGACCTAGAACCGGAACCGCCCGCTAAGGACCGGTTCCAAAAAATCGGAACCGGGATCCACCCGTTTGTTGGGTGGATCCACCCGAACCGGACCGCCGGTCCGGTCCGGTTCCGGGTGGATCCATGGAACCGATTTTGACGTGAAAAATTCTGGTTTTCAAGAGCGAAACAATTTTGGTTTCCCGGACCGCCGCTGTGGAAACAAGAGCAGCGGAACAAGAGGCGGAAAAATTCTGGTTTTCAAGAGCGAAACAAGAGGCGGAGGAGCGGCGGGGCGTGGCGAGTGGCGACCGGCGCGAGGGGGCGAACAAGTGGCGGAGGAGGAGCGGCGGCGGCGTGAATGCTTGGTGAGGAATCGAAGACGAGGAGAAGAGATTGAGGAAGAAACAGAGAGATAATCAAAAACGAGGAAGAAATCGGAAGAGAATCAAGAGATGAGAAGCAAATTAGGGCTTCTTACCTTGTTGAGTGACGGAAAATGGGCTCGCCGGCTCGGTCAAGAGTTCTTGCGAGAGGCGGAGGAGCAGCGGTTGGCCGCGGCGAGTGGTGACCGGTGCGAGGGGGCGGACAAAGGTGGCGGAGGAGGAGCGCGGCGGCGGCGTGGATACTCGGGGTGGACCGTGGAACCGTGGAATCGAAGACGAAGAGAAGGAAAGGAACAGAGAGAGTCGGAGGTTGAAGAAGAAGAAACACGATTAGGGCTTCGCGAATTAGGGGCGGGGGCTTCGTTCGCGACTTTTGTTTTTTTTTTTTTTTTGTTTTTTTTTTTTTTTAAATTATAAATAGTACCGGTCCGGTCCGGGTGGGCGGGCGGGCGGATCCGCCCACAGAACCGGGAACCGGACCGGTTCCCACCGGTTCTCAACAATTGGACCCGGGAACCGGACCCGGTTCCCTCAAGAACCGCCGGTTCCGGCGGTTCCGGTCCGGCTCCGGGCGGTCCGGGCGGTTCCCGGGTCCAATGCACACCCCTACTTGAAACAATACAATAATATTCATTTACAAAATCTATTACAATTTTCTTATATGAAGCAGCTCCGTTGACATCCCATATGCGATTCAACACATCTTGCCATTCGGTGGAAGAGTGTTTATGAAAAATTGCACCATCTCTCGACCGTGACATAGGACGACCATTCCATATGACCTGTTGAATTTTCCCGTTGACTTCAAGGACATGATCAATTAAGTCACCTCTCTCCCATCGATGATCAGTCAGCTCAGCTATCAACTTAGACAATCTTTCATTCTGTTCATCGGTAATTGCGCGAATAGGTGTGCGCAACCTGAGGGGGGGCATTTTTTCCTGCAACAAATGCAGAAATGTTCCTGCAACAAATGCAGAATAAATAAGAGATCACAAATAATCCACATAGACTTAATTGAAAAAAAAAACATTCTTTTTTTTTTTTTTTTTTTTCGGGTCAACGGTCAACGGGCAAAGTCAACGGTCGTCGGTCAACAGTCGTCGATCAACGGTCAACGGTGGTCAACGGTCAATGGTCGTCGGACCGGTCGGGCCGGTCGGACCGCTCACGCGGACCGACCGCACGTGCCGCGCGGGTGCGGGGATGACGTCACGCGAGCGTCATCCAAGCCACGTGCCGCGAGCGTGCCTGCGTCCGCGAGTCGGGTCGGGTCGCCGGCCGGTGACCGCCCGGCGAAACGTCGTCGGCGATGACGTCATCGGTGACGTCATCCGAGCGGTTACCGACCGTTGGATGACGTCACGGTGACGTCAGCACGCGTCGGTCCGCGGACCGGCGCGTGCCGGTTCGCCCGCCGGCGGTGCGCACGCGCCGGTTCGCCGACCGGCGCGTGTGCCGCACGCGCTGGGCGAGCCAGCGCTTCCGGGCGCGTGCGGCGTCGCCCGGTAGCACACGACGTGTCTCCAGACTCGTGTCGACGTCACCTTTCTCCCCATGTGTTCAGAAAGTGATTTCGACTTACGAAAACTCAGAAAAATGGCCGAAGAACGCTCGGGTGTCGGGATTTCTCGCCCCGATCCGTACGGCCGAATTGCTTTTGCGAAAAATGAATCAAAAACATCAAAACAGATCGGGAAAACGTGAACTAGGGCTTTGATACCAATGTTGGGATTGACTGATCCCCGAAAAACCGGATTCGACACTAAATCGAACCCCTAAATCAATGCGGAAGCGAAGCCCGGGAAAAACAACACGTATCACCGATCCTAAAGCACACCACGGATTCGAGCGTACCTTTTAGCCACAGATTAAACACCGACGCCAATGGAGGAAGAGAAATCAGACTTTGTTCGATCCGAGGAAGCAAAAACCTTCAATGTGCTTTACTGTTTTTGCGTTTAAAGAAAACGGGAGGGAGAGAGCGTAAGTGAAGAGAAAACGTACGATTACAAAACAAACAGTATATTTTTCTCTCTCTCTCCTCCCTTTTATACCCCCTTCTTTCCACGGGCCCTATTCCCGAAAAACCGGATTTGACACTAAATCGACCCCCTAAATCAATGCGGAAGACGAAGCCTGGGAAAACACGTATCACCGATCGTAAAGCACACCACGGATTCGAGCGTACCTTGTTAGCCACAGATTAAGCACCGACGCCAATGGAGGAAGAGAAATCAGACTCTGTTCGATCCGAGGAGGCCTTGAAGGGAAGAAAAGCGCGCCGTATGCTTACTGTTCTTTCCTTTTGGGAGAGAGAGAGCGTGAGAAGAGAAAAGACGTACGTTGAATTGCAAAACAAACGGTGTGTTTTCTCTCTCTCTCCTCCCTTTTATACCCCCTTCTTTCCACGGGCCCTATTCCCGTGGGCCGGGCTTTCTGGGCCCAACTTGGGCGGACGGGCCTTAAGCGCAAATCAAATAAAGCCTTCACTTCGATCGAAGAGAGAGACGGAAATGATTCTATTGAAGTGAATAAAGTTGGTAGGACAAGAAAAGAAAGGCCAACGACGGTTGCAGATTTTCTATCCATACCCATTTTTATGTTATTAGTAAAGCGCCGCAACTGCTCTTTCTACCACCTTATTGGACTTTGGGGACTTTATAGCGGAGTACTCGGAGGGACAAGGCGTCTCACAGTCCTTCATGACGCCAAAGGGGTAGAATTACTGAATGAATACAAGCTATGGCTAATACTCGAGGCATAAAAGAAGCATTTTCTACAGGAAAAGCCTTCCTGCGTACAGCCAGTTGTCGGAATCCAGCACTACCAATCCAAGTAAGGGTACTAAACCGCTTAACTGAGTTCTTCATATGGACTACAAAAAATCCAATTGATTGGACCGCCCTCCTTCCCCTCTTCCTTCTGGGTGAATAATGGGTAACCATTAGTTCTAGACACTACAGCGTGCCCAAACTGGCTTGGGAACTAAGCTATGGAGTCATCATCATCGAGATCGAGTTTCATGCTTAACTAATTGTCGCGACCTATTCCTCGGGGGAGGGAACATGTTTAGGAGTATTGCCTAAATGACAGGCCTATGGTTCATGATTAGGCTTGGGCTCTCCCAAGCCCATACCCTGCATAATATTGGGGTGTTCTCAAGAATTTCGCAAAAAGGAGTTGCCACTAGTCTATTGGGGTCGGCTAGAAATGAAGTGAGGTATGGGAGTGTACCTCACTTCCTACGCAACCAAAGAATCTAGGATTGGAGATTTGATTACACTAATTAACAAATTATTGCCATTTTGATATCTAATCTTGTTCATTTTAAAAGAAAAGATTTTTGTTGGGCAGTTTGGATTGATTTTATACCATATCCACTAACATGTGAGGTGATCATGTGGATACGCAATCATTAAAGTAACAATTTAAAACCAAAATCCTAATTGTAGTAAATTTTAGCATGTGCAATTAAATATAATAAAATACGCAAATTAAACATGCAATATAATTAATATGCGAGCAAATAAATGCATAATTATACTAAGAATGCAAGACATGGCAATTCCTAACCAAACCCTACATTTAAAAAATTTGTAATTTTTTTTAAATTTTTAATTAATTTTAAAAAATGAAAAAAAAAAAAATTTGGAAAACCGGGTCGGGTCCGGTCTAACTCGACCGGGTCTGACCCGGTCGGGTGTCGATGAGGGCAAGCTTGTCGACGAGGTCCTAGGTGAGGATGGTATGGGCGATGGCCATGCCGACGTTGCCGACCCTAACGACGGCGATCTTGGAGTGGCGCTTGGTGGGTGACGGCGGCACGGTGTCTTGGATTGGCATGAAGAAGGCCTGACTAAGGTCCAGGCCACCGGGGCCAAGGGAGGAAGACGATGGCGCCTTGTGCATTCTGCTCTCTTGCGAAACGAGAAACCGGGACGGCTGCATGAGGATCTCGTCGCCGGAGGGTTGGTAGGGCAGTTCGATTCTTCAGAGTCCGGCTAAGGGAATGGTCGACCGGTCAAAAAGCCTCCTTTTTGGGAAGAGAGACATAAAAGTGAGGAGACTAATTTACCCTTGGAATGAAATGAGTGGAAATCGTTCGAATTCAACTCTCATTTTCAACTTGTATCATTGCGATTTTAACTCCTCAACCACGCCATCCGTTTTCCATGAATTGTCACTCCTTACATCTCGAGATTTTCTCTTATTCTAGCCTGGCCTAATTACGACCTTAAATAGCTTTGTCTGAGGCAACGTCCGGACCTTAGGGATTTCTCGGACGTTTATAGGTAGAGCCGCAGACAAGCTTAATATATACTGTTCCAATATGAGGATACTAGGAGAAAGGCCAAACCTTTAACCAACACCAAGGATTTGAGATAGGCCAAGAGATGGTAAATTTGGGTGAGTTGAGCAAGTTTAAATACTATGGAGAGCTAAATTTGCAATAATTCAAGGGGTTATGAAAGCTTTCCTCTCCTCTTTATTTCTGTTATTGGTTATGAGTGGATGACTCAATTGGCACGAAAGTCAAACATAGATAATCAATTCAATCGCAAATCTGAATGAGTTATCTCCATATTATGCTCAAGCCGTGTGACCCGTAGCGTCAAAAATTGTCACCTCTAATATCGAAATGTGAATAGATAAGTATGAGAGAATTTTCCATATTCTTGACATACTGTCTATTTTTCTTTTCCAATCACTTATTCCGGCTTTTGATATTTTATTCATATCTCCCTTTCAAACATCTTGATCAAATTGATTACATTTATAAGTTCATCGTCGAACATGTCGGGTGTTATCAAATATATCGTTCATTTTTTTTTCAAATACTTTGTCGGCAAACCTGTGTGAGGACTCCTCGGTTTTCCATCGCGTTGAATGGAGAGCTACATGGTTTCTTCCCTAGTGGGCGAGGCTTACGTCAAGGAGACCCCATCTCTCCCTACTTATTCACGTTGGTTATGGAGGTTCTCTCTGGGATTCTTGGGAGGTGCTCTCTACAGCCGGATTTCAGATTCTACTGGAGATGTAAGTATACTTGCTTCTCACACTTGTTTTTTGCGGATGATGTCTTCCTATTTTGCGAGGGCCACCTGCCATCCGTGAAGCTTCTCAGGGATGGTCTCCATATGTTTTCTTCTTGGAGCAGACTTTTCCCAAACCCAAAGAAAAGCGAGGTGATCATCTCGGGAGGCCTGCCGACCTTAAAAAATCAAATCCTCCTGGAGCTTGGCTTTGTTGAGGGTAACCTTCCAATCCGTTATCTTGGGGTTCCAATCATCACATCGAGGCCCCGGAAGGCAGATTGCGTTTAGCTTGTGAGGCGCATCACCTCCAAGGTGCAGTCCTGACTCATCGGTTTCTTTCTTTTGCTGGCCAACTTCAGCTGATCAGGTTAGTCCTCCATGCCATTCAGGCTTTTTGGGCAAGTGTCTTTATTCTTCCTGCAGCTATACTGGACCAGATAGAGCGTATTCTCAGACAATTCCTTTGGAAAGGACCTGAGTTGGGTAGGGGGTGCTAAAGTCTCCTGGGAAGATGTATGCCTTCCTAAAGTGGAGGGAGGTCTTGGTATCCGGAGATTGCGTGAGTGCAATAAGGCGGCCATGCTCAAGCATATCTGGAATTTATTTTCAGATAAGGAATCGTTATGGTGTAAGTGGGTCCACTCGACCTTCTTAAAAACCAAGAACTTCTGGGTAGTTAAAAAGCCAACCTGCTGCTCTTGGGCGTGGAAAAAAATTTTACAACTCAGGACAGATTGCCGGCTTCACTTCCACTGGAGGTTAGGCAATGGATTATCAGCGTCACTCTGATTCGACAATTGGCATCCCAGGGGTCCTTTGAATTTATATTTCACGGATCCCCTAATCTATAGCTCCGGTCTCTCTAGGCGGGCTTTGGTTGCCGATCTCTTCTCTGAAGATGGACGAGCTATCAGATCAAAGACTGAGTCTTGGGGTTCGCCGATTCCTTCCTTGTCTGGAACCCAAGATAGGTTCTGTTGGAGGGAGGACTCAACGGGCTTATTCTCGGTGGCCTCGGCTTAGGAGGCCTTAAAGAGGAAGAAGGCCAGAGTCAATTGGCATTGTTTCATTTGGAGTAATGCCATCCTACCTCGCTACCAACTGAACTTGTGGCTCATCACCAAGAGGAGGTTACCTACACAGTCTCTTCTCATGTCTTATGGTAGGATTGATGCTGCTTCCTGCCCTTTTTGCAACGAGGTGCCTGATTCAATCAATCATCTCTTTTTTGGTTGTCGCATTACCTCGAGTATTGCCTTTTTTTGGGCTACTAGATGCAATCTCCCCTGGACCAACAGGACTTGGGAGGAGACTCTCAGTTGGGCCATTACCTTGCTCGGCGGCAAGGAGTTTTATAAGTGTGTTGCCCGGTTCTCCTTTGGGGCGCTGTGTCACATCATCTGGAGAAACAGAAACAATATTCTGTTCAGGGGGGAGCCGTTATCTATTTCGGCCATGAAGAAGCATCTCCTCAAGGTTGTTAAGGATAAGGCCCTTACTATTAAGAATGTTGAGGACTCTCCCAGGAACAGGCGGATGCAACACTCGTGGGATGTGGACCTCATTATCTTCGCTACCTCTGATTGTAGTCTGACATAGGCTTTTCAGTGGTTGCTTAGGTGTTTTTGCCAGGCTTGTTTGCTGTTGGCTTTCTGTTGGTCGTTTTGTTGCTTGTCAGCGGCTTCCTTTCACTCTTAATGAGCGTGTTCATTTTAAGTGTAAGCTTTTGGAGCCGTGTTGTTTGTACAGTTTGACCCCTTTTAATATATTGCTTACTCTTACCAAAAAAAAAAAAAAAAAAAAAAAAAACCATGTTAGTAAAATTTTCTTCTTTTTTCTTTCTTTTTAATAGGATCGTGTAATTGGTGG
Source organism: Eucalyptus grandis (assembly GCF_016545825.1). Lineage (NCBI taxonomy): Eukaryota > Viridiplantae > Streptophyta > Magnoliopsida > Myrtales > Myrtaceae > Eucalyptus > Eucalyptus grandis. The sequence goes on along the minus strand of NC_052616.1, from coordinate 6,040,393 downwards.
TGTGATGGTGGTGTGATGCATACAATTTCTTTTAGGCTTGAAGTAAAAGCTGATTTCGCCGATGGAACTAGGAATCCATCGCTGGGTTCTCAGGATAGATCATGGAATAAGCAGAAAACCGAGTCGTCGTAGAACCGAATTCACAGTATCAGTATCAACGTTGCAGTTTCAAATTTCCCAGAAAAGAAGGACAATTTGGCTGGAGGACATAAGAAGGAAATCCATTCATACATTACGGCAGTGCATGGAGACCTTCCGTCACAGCCTCGAGGACTCTCGGAAGGTTCTCGTTCTTGATGGACGGTTTCATAGGATCTCACAAGAACGTGACCGGACCCAAGTACATAGAGATGTCTCATAACAGGGAAATAACCATAGGAATAGTCGAAGTCCATGTTTTATTTATTATGCAGAGCGTGCTGGTTTTGCTTGCTGACCAACCAGAAGCTGCTGGTTCCGAGGCTCACCAGCTATCAAGCTGAAGCCCCTCAAAGTCCAAGGCCCTCCCTGGTAGCTCAGTTATGGACGAAGGACTTCGCGGATGCCCAAGCTAGCCCGCCATTGACATGGAAAGAGCCGCCTGGCTCTAACAAGCTATGTCGTGCCCGCCTCTATTTACAGTTTCCCCCCGTCCCACTCAAAAACCGGAGGTGGAACAGGCCGCCACCTCGCACCTGTCCCCTGCAAAATATGAAAAGAGAAAGGAGGATATATCGATCAGGCTCTCAGCAATTGTCCCGATACTTGTTATCATATGAGCCGATTTACTAAATCCAAAGATATTGTGGAACAGTGAAGCAATGCCAGGGATACAAAGATACAAGCATATGGCGACTTAAAAAGGTGCTTTACTTGGTGCAGGGCTCTGTATTCTATCCTCATGGATGCCGGTATTGAGAAACTTGTCTCTGATTGAGAGCAAGTCCCGTGCAACTCCATTCATGTCCTTCCTGTCTTTTGGCGATTCTGCTGAGCAAATTAATCCGATCTCGAAAACCGATATCAGACATTTGGCTTGGTCGGTTCCACAGTCTCTCCATATCCCCTCCTCGTCCATGCTTTCGCCTACTTCTCCACAGAAAATTGACTGATCCAAAATCCCCATTGCTCGCTTTGACAATACTGACTTGACAAACTTCTGAAGGTTAAAATTCTCTTTAAATATGTTGTCTGTCGGCCGTCTTCCAGTGAACATCTCTAACAAGAGAATTCCGAAAGAGTACACATCCCCACTTGTTGATGGACGAACGCCCATTCCATATTCTGCCAGTCCAGAAAAAGTTCCTGTTAGCTTGATTACTCTACAAGGTCATCGAAATCTTTGATTGTGTGAATGTAAATGTATTTGTGATCATTAAAGTAGTACCTGGAGCAATGTAACCCATGGTTCCCTTAAAAGCAGAGGAGCTGAGATGACTCGAAAAGATGTCTTTGTTAGAATTGAAAATGAGCCTCGACAATCCAAAATCACTGATATGAGCTGTGAAATCATCGTCGAGAAGAATGTTGCTTGGCTTCAGATCACAGTGGATGATTGGAGTTCGGCACTGGTGGTGAAGATAATCCAAAGCAGAGGCCACATCGATTGTGATGTTCAATCTTTGCAGGAAGCTCAAAGGTTTGAATTGCATGTGTTCGTCGTTGGGGTGCAACCAAATGTCCAAGTTGCCGTTTACCATGAACTCGTATACCAAGGCTTTGAACTCATTACGATGGGAGTCGATGCTCGAACAAGCAGTCAAGATCTTAACAAGGTTATGATGCCGAATGCTGCTGAGTGCTTTGCATTCGGCCAAGAAGCCCTTGAAAGCTCCTTTCTGCTGGAGATTCAAAACCTTAATGGCCACGATTTTTCCGTCGGGACCAAGAGTTCCTCTGTACACATTGCCAAAACTACCTGAACAAGAGTTAAAAATTATTGTGGTCATGTGACGTGGTACTACTGTATGAACTATGAAGTGTGTTCTCTGTACTTATTTGTTGTAGTTAAATGTTCATCCACATAAAAGATTACCTGAACCAATCAATTTGCTTGAACAGAATCCGTCGGTAGCTTTGAATAGAGCATCATAGGAAATTCTCTCGTGAAAATGGCCAAAGGAGCGAGTAGGCAGATGCTCCTTCTTCGAGTTTCTCAACCAGAATAGAGATATCAAGGACAGTAATGCCACTGCACAAGAAGCACAAATGATTATGTCCACCACCCACTTCGAAGGTCTATGCTTCATCGATCTTGGGAACAATTTTGCTGGACATGAAGGCAAACGCAGTTCAGGTATGCCCCCACATATCTCTCGGTTGCCGTCAACTTCGAAGGCACTAGTGTTTCCAAATATCCCACGTACAGGTACTTCGCCTTCGAGATTGTTGAAAGACAGATTCAAGAATTGCAGCGACGACGACAAGTTAACTAAAAACTCTGGGATTTGCCCTGTCAGGTTGTTATTGGAAAGGTCGAGAAAACGGATTCCTTTTAACCCCTTGAACTGAGGAATGGGTCCTCGAAAATGGTTCGACTGCATATACAGCTCTTCAAATCCCAAACAGTTGCCCAAAGTTGTAGGAATCTCACCTGAAATTTGATTGTATGAAACGTCGAGAGAAATGAGGTTCTTTAAGTTTCCAACATCGGGTGGCAGGGGCCCAGACAAAGAGTTGTGAGATACATCCAAAAATATTATGAGGGAGGACGGTCTGATCATGTGGCTAGGAATGGTCCCGGTGAATTTGTTATGATAGAGGACAAGATCTTGCAGGGACTTGCAGTCGCCGAGGCTCAAAGGTATGCTTCCTTCTAAGCTGTTGTTGTACAAGTATAGCCTTATCAGACCGGTGATGTTACCCATGGTCGAAGGTATGTGTCCAGTCAACTTGTTTTTGCCCAAATTCAGATATTGCAAGTTTGATAGCCTCCCAATAGACATTGGAATGTTGCCTGTCAGCATGTTATCGTTCATATATAATAGATGTAGACTAAAGAGGTTTGCAATTGCTTCAGGAATTCTCCCACGAATTCTGTTTGTCGACAATTGTAGCCTCTCCAGTTGGGTTGAGAAGTTACCGACAGAAACAGGCAGCTCGCCTTTGAACTGGTTATGTTGTAAATCCAGCATTTCAAGGTTGCTGCAGTTGGCCAAATCAGCAAGGAAACTTAGACTGTCAGTTGCGCCGCTTCCGAGAAAATTAAACCCAAGGCCGAGCCAGCTCAAGTTTTGAAGCCCTCCAAAGCTGGCCGGGACATGTCCGGTGAAGTTATTGCCATAGAAATCAATTTCTGCTAAGTTCGTGACGTTGGAGAGTGAATCGGGAATGGGACCTGTGAACTGATTAACTGCCAGATATAAAATTTGCAGATTTGGAAGCAGAAGGCCTATGTCTCTCCTGATACTACCAGAGAACAGGCCTAGGGTCAAACTTATGGTATTGAGGGATGACAAGTTGTAAAGGGCAGAGGGAAGCCACCTGTCAGCTGGTTTTGACCTGCCTGAAAAATTTAAGCCTCGTTTGGCTTATAGAAATGGGAACTCCTCCTGTCAGGTTGTTGCTCAATAGATCAAGCTCTTCGAGGTTGGAAAGGTTTCCGATGGAAGCGGGGATTCGTCCTATGAGATTGTTGAACGGAAGGGAGAGCGTCTGGAGTTTTGACAGTGACCCAAATTCGGAAGGAATGGAATTGTGGAGACGATTATAGTCGAGTTCGAGAGTCACGAGGCTAAGACACATGGAGAGATTTCTAGGAATTCCACCTCCTAAGGCGTTGTGGCTCAAGATCAGGTTTTCAAGCCTGAACAAGCGCCCGATTTCAGGAGGAATGAAACCATGGAAAGAGTTGTTTGCGAGGTTCAGGTATCGGAGGAAGGAAAGGTTTCCGATATAAGGGGACACGGTCCCAGCCAGATCTCGTCCATCTAGGTTCAAGGCGGTGACCCGTTGGTGTCTGAGACCACAAGTGACTCCAGTCCATCGGCAGAAATGGAGGGAATCATTCCAGGAGGCCAAGGTTCCTGCAGAATCATCTGTTAAGAGGGACCTGAACTCTTGCAGAGCAATTTTATCGGTCTCATTCCCTGGAGCGCTACAAGAAGCGAAGCTCGTGATCATGAGCTCCAGGATCAAGACAGCAGGGAAGGCGACTGAACAGAAATGGCTCGAACTCATTTTCGGGTTCACTAGTGTCAGTGAGGAGATGCTGAGATAGCTATGATGGTGCCTTGCTTGACCTGAAACGTTCCATTTATAGAGAAGGCCAGAGAAGCGAGCTTGGAAGTTGAAAGCATCGAAACTTAATTAGCCAACTACACGGTTACGATTGGGAACCCTGGATAGGCCCTGTCTTGAATCATTCCGGGGACGACGCTGAGACCTCTTCTAGCACTTGACTTGACCTGCTTGAATCTTAAATAGGGCTGCAACTTGGCAGTCCCAATTCGAAGGCCAAATGTTGTCAAAATTGGCTCAGCCAGGGGCGCACGAGTTGATCGGTTCCATTCATTGAGAACCTTCTCCGAATTCTCCAATCGCGATTAGGATTTCATCCTCCATTTGTATTAAATTCACTTTCGTAGTGATGGAAATACCATTGTGTTCTTGATGTTGTGTCTTTAATGTGTGACTAGGGAAGAACTTTGTGTATTATACCATTCTTGATGATTGGTGGAAGTTTTTGGGCCATTTCTCATTGTTTTCTGTTTTGGTGTTTCCACGTAAAATATTGGTGATGTTGTTGACTTTTTGTCTCCTTTACAATTAGGCATTATATTTACTTATTGCGAGATTGTATCAGCTGGTCATTGTCGGGGTTAAGTCAATTTTGATCAGTTTAATTTTGAGGGAGATATTGATCTTAGATTGGGTTGGTTCTTGGTGAAATGTTGATCTGGGATTGCGTTATATTAACTTATTGCGAAGTTATGATATTTGTGATGTCATTTTCCCTCAAGTCCGTCATCTGCAAGCTTCACTCATATTCAACCGACCTCCGATAATGAGGCCGTGAATGAAAGATATTCATACTTAAAAGATGATTCCCATATAAGGCAAGAGGATGTTGTTCTTTCGAGTGCACGACTGAAAAAAAGCCATAATTAAAACACCCAATAGAATCTTCCCTCTTTGTACTCCGTTAAAACACATCAGCTTCAATTGATCTCGTTCTTTTTTGCAAGAGCCTAGACGACGATTCAGCAAGAGTTCTCATCGCTGGTGGGGGGATCAATTCAATCGAAGAAGCCGCAATTTCCTTGCTGCAATCTTAGAGTAAACAACATTAATCAGTGCTTGTTTTAATCACCATAACTAGACTAGGCTTCAAGATATTCAGACAACTGCAAGAAAGCAGACCTTTATGCAGCTATAGCCTATTACCATATGAAACTAGAGCTCGAGTTCTCATCACTCTTGCCCTATTCTTCAACAATTTGTTGACCAGAGCTTGAGCTCAGGGCCCATGCCCTCCCATCACTGATGGAGTTAATGAAGGCAACCACCAAATTATCTCCAGTTGACCGGCACTAAAAGAAGAAAAGAAGGCTTCAAGATATTCAGACAATTGCAAGAAAGCAGACCTTTATGCAGCCATTTCCATATGAAGCTAGAGCTCGAGTTCTCATCACTCGTGCCCTATTCTTCAACAATTTGTTGACCAGAGCTTGAGCTCAGGGCCCATGCCCTCCCATCACTGATGGAGTTAATGAAGGCAACCACCAAATTATCTCCAGTTGACCGGCACTAAAAGAAGAAAAGAAGGCTTCAAGATATTCAGACAATTGCAAGAAAGCAGACCTTTATGCAGCCATTTCCATATGAAGCTAGAGCTCGAGTTCTCATCACTCGTGCCCTATTCTTCAACAATTTGTTGACCAGAGCTTGAGCTCAGGGCCCATGCCCTCCCATCACTGATGGAGTTAATGAAGGCAACCACCAAATTATCTCCAGTTGACCGGCACTAAAAGAAGAAAAGAAGGCTTCAAGATGTTCAGACAATTGCAAGAAAGCAGACCTTTATGCAGCTATTACCATATGAAGCTAGAGCTCGAGTTCTCATCACTCGTGCCCTATTCTTCAACAATTTGTTGACCAGAGCTTGAGCTCAGGGCCCATGCCCTCCTATCACTGATGGAGTTAATGAAGGCAACCACCAAATTATCTCCAGTTGACCGGCACTAGAGCGAAAGAGACACTGAAAAGGACTCGGAAGCTCGCGAACGACGGACCAGAAGCTGGTGAAGGACTTAAAAGCTCGTGGAGGATGGGACCTGAGAGAGAAGACATGACGACGGACTGAAGCTTGCGAAGAACAGGCGAGTCGCGGCTAGGACCAGGCAAGGAGAGGGTGAGAGCCATTTGCTTGAGCAGCCGAGGAGAAGAAGAAGGTAACGCAAAAAATTGAAGGAAGAACCATAATGAGAACCATAATGCCAATTCAATTCGGTGATTTTCTTCATTTTTTACCTAATCTTAATTTTCTGACAAAATTGTCCTCGCCCAAAAATGTCTGCCGGTGACAATAGAGCCTTATTTAAGATTAATTTGATCACTTTAAACTCTTATTTAAAACAGAATCATATTTGGTCATTTTTAAAGGTAATGATCTGACTTCAAGTCCTTATTTAAATTTTTTCCTAGGGTTTAGAATGTCATTCTAGTTTTATAAAATTATGAGAAATTTGTATGTGAATTCATATATCAACATTTAACTATTGTGAAAGTTTCAAGAATTAAAAACTTTAAAAAAATTGAAAATTTTCAACCATTTGTTTTGTATTAAATAAAAATTAAAAAGCCAATCCAAATAGGCGTTCTTGCTTTGGTGCTCATAACTTCCCCTAGTGGATGAATTTATTATTGCATGAAACAATACATCTACCTTATGATCAAATTTAGGGTAGGCAGTTCCTATCCTAAAACCAGAAACAGCACAATCAAGACCATTTTCAAAAAAATCAGAACCGGAAATCGTTCATTGGTTTCATGGACCCACTTGATCTGATTCCCGATGAATCCATGGAATTAGTTGAAAGGTCTCCAACAAATTCATCCATGGATGTCTTAGACACTTGACAGGTGCAACTCCAACCTAGATCATTAGCTTTCATAAGCCATCGTCACTCACCTCACTGCAATTGTTTTGGACCACAAACCAATCCTCCTCAACACATATGGTGAACAATCCCTTGGATCATCAACTCTTTTCAAGTTTGTAGAATTTTGGATCCAAGACGTCTCTAGCACCCAAGTTATTTGCCTAGTCACGGGAAACACCGATTAGAGGTTCTCCATTCTTCATCTAGTCCATAGAATTTAACTCGCTAAAAGAGCCCTCCAAAATTGAAATTTTCCTCACTTTGGTCATCTCTAGGCTCAAATATGTCAAACTCAAGAGCACATATGAGCTCTAAAAATTTCCAAAAAGAAAGTTGTGTGTGTGTCTTGCATGTATATAAATAAATGCAATTCAACGTGGTCAATCTAATAAACTTCCTTCCATATACGGGATGATTGTTCTAGTGGTAAAAGGATCACATATCTCTCATGAGATCACTAATTAATTTACGACACAAGTAAGCCTTTGAATGGCTCATGCCGTGATGCCTAACTGCGGCATATCTCATGCAAAAGGACTTCTTGATTAACATCATGTTAATCGGACGAGCTCGCTAATTTTGGATCTTCGGAGCATGGGCAATAATTATAGCTAAAACTAAGCGTCCTATACCGCATGCAGAATCATTATGATATGACCTAATGTGAATTGTCGATACCGATAGTCGCCCCCCATCTTGTTAACTATTAAAAAAAAAAAGATTTGCGTATAAGAAGTTTTAAAATTTGTCACAAAAGTATAATTCAATTCTAAAACTCGAATCAAGTTCTAAAACTTTTTAGAGCGGTTTATCTGACCTACATGAGAAGGGGGAGACGGGGGTTGGGATGAGACAATTAGCTTCAACTATGAATTTCGATTCTCACGCTTTGCAAAAATTCGGGGTAAAAATCTGAAAGTGAGTTGAAAGTTAGAGAAAGGCTGACAAAAAAAAAAAATGGATAGATTTAATGGATTTTTTTTCTTTTTTTGGTCAGTTCTACTCTATGCCTACTCTACACTCACTCTCAGACTTTTGTCCGGCCTCTTGCAGCGTGTGGGAGTCGAAACCCACTCCTGAAACTTACTCGTCCCACCCCATCCCCCTGAGAATGTGGAGATTTGAACCCCTCACCTCCTCATTTCATGTTAGAAGGATAGCCACTAGGGCGAATCCCGGTTTTAATGGAAATATTTAATTACACCAATTGGACAAGTTCTAGAATTTATTACATTTTTTGTAAGTTTGGATATTCATTTTCATATTCATGACAAGTTTTAAGATTTCCAATGAATATATCCAAAAAAAAAAATAATAAGGGAAAAGTAGCTCCTTTCAAATTTAGTTTAGGGAAAATTTCAAATAAAAAACTAAAGTGTCATCGTTCTTCAAATGAAGATTCAAAATGGACTTTATTTCAAATAAATGTCTGAAATGACCAAATCGTTTCAAGTAAGGGCCTCAGGTGGTCAAATCGTCTCAGATAAGAATCTTTCGCTAGCTAATAATTATTCCGATCATTGAAGAAATGATATTTTGGTAAAAAAATTATAACCATATATTTTTTTCCTTTTGTTCATTTTTCTTTTTTCCTCTTTCCTCTCCCATGGCCATCGCCATTGATGGCCGATGGAAGTTGCCCACCTCAAGCAAGGGCAAAGGTTGCCTTTGCCAAATTTGGCGAGGGTCGCCCTCGCCTAGGCTAGTGAGGATTACCCTCACTAATATTGTGCGAGAGCCACTTGTTGCCAGATCTGGCTTGAGTGACCTTCGCCCAACCCAACTTGGGCAAGGGTGCTTGAGTCCAACGAATGGAAGGGGAATAAAGAAGAAAGGAAAAAAGAAATTAAACATAAAAACACCTTTTGGTACGAGAAGTTAGACCATTTTTTGAAATAAATATGGCCACTTCATATTTTTATTTAAAACAAATTCCACTTCAAGTTTTTATTTAAAAATATTCAAAAAGATTCGACCACTTCAATGAATTATTTAAAATAAAGTTCATTTGAGCTCATTCGAGAAAATAATGAGACTTCATGCATTTATTTGGAATTTTCCCTTTGGTATAGGTCCCTTAAGAATAAACTATTTTCAGAAAAGCCCCTCCCGTTAACTCAAGAAACCAAACGGCGGCGGAAGCGAGCTCTGAATTCAAGCAGACGGGGAGGATCGCCGAATACCAGAGAACAATGGAGGCGTGGGACGAGCTCGAGCGAGTACAGTCCCGAGTACTGGAGCGCATTTCCAACCTCGAGCTCGCTCTCCTCGACCGGAGCTTCTGTCCCTCCCCCTTCTCCGTCTCCGGACAGCCGTCGCCGTCGCTCGCCGTCGCGGATTCGGATTCCGCCTCCGGCTCCGGCGCCGGCGCCGGCACCGAAGCCCGCCTCTCGGCGATTCTCAGGAGCAACGGCGTCGCGGACTTCGCTTTCAAGAGAGTCCCGGGGGACTACTACGATCGGTCGTACGAGGAGAGGCGGAGGATCCTCGGCGCGCACTCCATCGATCATCTCTGCAAGAGCATCGTCATGGTGAGTGGCGCTTTACGTATTGCTTGAGCTTGTCGGAAGTCGGCGCTAGGTCGCTCGCGATTTTGATTGCGTAGGCGAGTGGAGGAGAATTGCGTAGGGGGCTAGTCGGCTCGTTCTAGCATCTTGCTGTCGATCGTTTCGGCTTTCTGGCCTGCAATTGAATCCTTGGATGACGGCTATTGTCTTTAATTTTTATTTTCATTTCAGGAATTGAGGAAGTTTAAGATGGATGGTGGTGATGGATAAGAAAAATGAGCTGAATTTGATTTATGATTAGTAAACGCAGACATTTCAAAGAAGTTTGTAAGGAGGAGGTGACTACGGGGTGGTTAGAGGAGGTTTCGGAGTTGATATTGAATGACTGAAGAAAGCATTTGCAGCCGTGGTCTTTGTTTCGTTGGAAACTTAGTTAGATTCTTCGTTTCCTGGTTCTCCATTGGCAGTCAATGAACATGCTACCACATAAATTTGCCAGAATAAGTAGTTTGTGTATAAGCTGCGATGATGAGCACAGGGATTTGCAAAGAAAGGGAAAATGAGACCTAGAGATTGCATCTCCGGCCCTTTTCAGAAGCAATATAAAACATGATGGTGCTGTTTAAGACACCCTATGGATGATATTGTAGTGCTAAGGTAATCAGGAGAAGAATTATGGCATTTGAGAATTGAGGAAGGTTAATATGTAGGGCCTTGGCCACATACATTCATGTAAGCAACCTGCATGTGTGTACAAATGCTTATACACACTTGATGGGGAATGTTGGTTTCTGCAAGTATAATCAATCTGAATGTAAATATAAGACTCAGCATTCCCCATAAATAGTTAATGACCCAAAATAGGGGGAATATAGAAGGGAAAAGGAGACATGGTCAGTGAAACATTAACTATTTGTGGTTCTATTCTTTACACCAATTATTTAGGCTACCTATTCTTTTGTTTCTATTTTTGCGGGTGATGTAAATGAACATGAAAGTGCATAGTCCCTAAGTATTTAATCTAGATTCTTTCTATGTCTTGTTGGTTTGTAGCTTTAGTGTGTTTAGACAACCAACTATTCTAAAAACTTAAGCTATTTGATGAAGGCGTAATTTATTATTTAAATATTCTAACACTTTCCCTTCTTTTGCCTAATGCTAAGCTTGGAAATCTAATTGGGGAGGCATATGGGGCCTGAAAAAATTCAAACTCAGGATCTCCAACTCTGATACTAGTGTTAGGTGGTATTGGGCTTCTCTTATCCCAAAAACTAGCTTATGAACCGACCACCAACGCCTCCACAAGAGATGTGGGATAACCTCAACAATCTTCCCCTCACGCATCGGGCCTTGGGTCGGAGCCAGGAGCCATGGCAACTTGTCATTCTCCTGTGTGACTGTTGGGTCCAGACTTGTTAGCAATCCAAGCTGGAATTTTGTGAAACCACAGCCAACCATTCTAAAAGCTTAAGCTATTATTTAAAGGTGTGGTATATTATTTAGATATTCTGACAAACATGAAACGTGGCTAATATCTTTCTGGGATTGGACAAACTCTCAGGCCTTTTCCAGAAATTTGCTCCCAATAGCTAGTTCATAGACTATTGAGTAATCTTTTTTTCTGGCATATATGTGACTTACTGCAATTCTGTGATAAAGATTATGTCTTGCATAGTTGAAGGGCATGGGGATACACATAATGTGTGGGAATAGTTTTCTCCGTAATTCATCACAAGTAGTTGTTTGGTACATTTGCTGTCCATTGTTGGTAAAAAAATCTTTGGGGATTATCTTGCATGTGAAATTTTGCCTGTGCAAGATCTGATGACGATCTTGCATATGAAGTTCATGCCTTGCAATTGTTGATGGTCAGAAAATTTCTTATTTGTTATAAGATCCTATAGGATCTCTCCCTCTCAAAATCGAACGTGAATAACTTATTTTCTAAATGGGTTCATTACAATTATTGGACATGAAAATTTTATGAAAACGAATGCTAAGCTTGACTCAAACTCAATTATAAAGCTAATGTTGCCTCCTTGATTTCAGGTGAATACTCAAGCCCCATCTACAGTCATTGATTGCAAGGATCGAAACAATTCAAAGTATTATGTTGTAGTTGTTCAGGTATCTTTTTTTCTAGATAAGTTGGTATTTTGCTGAAGTATTAGCTACAGCCTACACTAACAGTTTTACCTTTGTCTCTTGCAGTATACTGCTCGGCTTAATGCCGAAGCCCTGAAAAACTATCTTTATGCACTCAACGATGGCAAGGTGCCAAAAAAGAAATTCAATTGTAAGTTCTTTCCATTCACCGTACTTCTTTAATTTCAAAGTTTACAGTTTAATCTGGATGTATGTGGAAATGTGGACTCGACTTTTAAAGCTGGACTTAATGGTACATCAGTCGACTGGCTAATGCTATGCGGTAAAACAAGGTGACAAAAAGCTTGTTATTCTTTGTCAACTCAACATACTGTTGGCGTCTTTAGTTTAGTATCTATATTTTGAGTGCAAGTTGATTCAAGGATGCAAAATAGTGGCTGCAATCCATTCCCGTTTGCAAAGGAGGCTAGCTCATAATATAATAAGCAGAAAATTGGTATTATTGCTTTTGAGTTTTTCAATTTTTGGAACCAATTGACAAAGTTTTTGCTTTAATGCCCTTACGTAACCAATCTATCCTATCTATGTAGTTAATAGCTTAATAAATGGCGGCACGCAGGGAGGTACCACTTTCAGTTTTGCCATGAAATTAGGCCTCTTTATGTGAGACAACAGTTCTTGAAAGCTGCTCCCTCTGCTAATGGTGTTCCTTTTTCCACAACTGGCGTGCTAGTTGATAACTGGGGTAGCTGGTTTAGAGCCTTTGGATTCCTCTATTTTTCATGGTTCTAGATAGTCTCTGCTTTAACATAGACCTTCTTCTTAGACTTATTTTCAGAAGCGCAACTCATCACTGAAGCATGACAATGCATAACTAACATCAGCATGGATAGCAACTAATTATCCTACATTTTTCTTTATCCATACATCATTAAGGGAGTATTTCTTCTTTAGGAGCTGGTGGACTTTGAAAATCATGCAACTTTGCCTACTCAACAGAAAGTCTCAGTTTGACAAGTGTGTCTGCTGCAGTAGGTTTGTCTGAAGTTCAGACATATTTGATGGCTTTTAAGTTTTGAAGTCTTTGGAAATCTAACCCTTTGTTTAAAAAGATTTTGAAGCGTGTAAGGAAAATGAAGGTGAAAAAATTGGAAGTGAAGGGGCAAAAAAGTGAGGAAAAGAATTTTTTAGGCATTTTTGGAAAAAATGGAAGGAAAGATGATTATTTATATACAAGTTCAATTTCACCCTTCTGTACTTGACGAAGAAAATGACAACAGGTTTCTTCTTTTTCTAAGATGAGGATGCTTTTGGAAACTATATTTTTTTTGCATTCTCATGATATGGGAGTACTACAAAATGATGGGTACTAGTGATTCCATTCTTACCTAATGCTACCCTCATTTCCAACATATCTTAGGCAAACAAATCTTTGAACTCCCTATTAATTCTTTCCTGAAATTTCCCTATTTCCAATAGAGGGTAATGACTTGCAATCTGCTGGTTCAGCAGTTCTGCTGCTAAAGGAATGTTCTGGATTATTTCTTAAAAAGATAAGTAACATGTGTATATTTGGATGAATCCTTGCTAATTAAAAGTTACCTAATTTGGACAACATAATATGATTCTCGCTATATAATACAAACTTTTCAAAAAGGTGCCCTTCTTTTAATCTAAGCTTAACTTTTTTCACTAGTATTTCGGTGCTCAAGCGACTTCTCTTAATGCCTTACCACATTCTGATAGTGGTTGTAGGCAGCGGGTTGGGGATTGTTGTGTTTGGGAGTGTTTGTTAGGATCATATGAAGTAAGTGTCCATAATATCCGTGACTAGTCTGATTAATTGGATCAGAGAGCTTGTTGATATTTATGAGATTCAGATGGGTCTCCTCAAATAAGAAAATTTGTCTCTTGTCAGAGAGTGATCCCTCATTTCTACAATGTGACTAGTCTGATCACTTGGAACAGCTTGTTATTATTGACGAGTTTGCCCATCTTCTTGGAGATTGATTTCCCACTTCCACTGTTGGACATATCTTTTCAGGGTTGCATCAATGTCAAGTAATTTAGGGACATTTAGGCATGAGAACACATGTATCTGCTGGGCGTGAGTGATGACAGGTTGAACTATGACTGCTAGAATCACAATCAATATCTTCACACATTGTCCAGGGGACATAATTTAGGTTGCTGCAGGCCTGTGTTAGCACATAAACATGGCAGTTGTGCTGCTCAGGCATATGCATGACTGGCCATATGTGAGAACCACCATGCGATTATACACTAGCTCAGGTACTTTAAAGAGGAAGGGTGGAAATAAGGAGTCTATTCTCATTTGAGGAACAGATTATCTTGTTGCTGTAAACATTAAGAGATATGGAACTAGCGACAAAGAAAAATTCTTCTTCTGGTTTTGAAAGTTAAAGCTCTTCTTTTATGCTTTTAATACTTGGCATATACTCTTTTTTTACCTTGGTATTTGTGAATGGATTGTTATATTGACTGCCTCTGCTTTTAGTGAGGCTTGCCCCTGAGGAGACATCCCTGATGTTGACTGGATTTGAGCACAACGCAGTAACATGTATTGGCATGAAGACTGAGATTCCGGTATTGAACAGCATATCTGTGGCTGTAATGATGGGGTTTCGATTTTGTATTTGCATATGAATGAATATTCAATGTATCATCTTCTTCTTACTTGCTTTGAGTTCATTTATGCAACCTTGGTTGTCTCATCAGGCCAAGTTGTTCTCAACTTCTACCCACGTTCATAACACGAAATAAGATGTTTTGGCTGTAACAAGTTTTTATTCTGTTTCATTGTACATGGACATTACATGACATACTTGCTGCATTTGGTGTCACTATATTGACCTGGGCTGCTTTGTAAGCTCCGACATGTGGGTCCTTGAGGTTTGATGGTCTATGAAAAAGTGCTTTTTTCTAGCTCATTGTTAGGGTGTCTGGTCTATAAACAAGTTCCGACCCTTTTGGTTATCTTTGAAGAGAGGAAGTTTGTATTCTTTCTCAATGGCTTTTGTCCTGCTCCTGCCAACGTCTGTGCCAGCTGTTTAAGTGGTCCATTATCTCATAGTTCTCAAAGGCCATGAGTTATTACCTATAAATGAAGTTTATGGCCATTAACTCTAGAATCTCCAATGTCTTTGTGGTCCAGACCATGTAAAGATGTCTTAAGTTTCTTAATTTTTAAGGAACAAGTGGATACAATCCAAGAAATTTCTATGTTCATTTGTAAATTTTCCCTTTTTTCTTGTCCTGGTATTTTTCAGATACATGATTTTAAGTCTGGTTGAGCATTTATATAGGTATTCAAATTTAACAAATCATAACAGCTACCCATCTTTTGCAATAGTAACCCTCTTTCACGGTACTCTGGACATTTTTTATAAAAATTTGATCCTTGAGAGTGTTTATATGCATTTTTAATTGCATTAGCGATACAGACTGTATTTTTGCAAAAGTGACCCTCTTTCATGGTACTCTTGACATTCTTATGTGAAATATATTTTACTTCAGGTGATTCTGGACGAGGCCATTGTGAAGCTTAATCCCGATTTCTTCTGGCTAGGAGGTGGGGAGGTTGATCTGAAGCTTGGAATACGGACTTCACAATTCATCGATTGTGTCAAACCATTCATTGTCCGCTGCAGTATGTGATTATGCCAATGGAAAAGCTTTATCATATTTATCAGAGAAAAAAGTCCAATGAGGCTGCCAATCTGAGACGGCAAGACTGTCCACATTTGCTTTCCTGCGATATTCAGGTCGCGGTGATGATATTTTCAACACTTCTCTCATTTTACCATCAACCATTTTGTCAACTAATTCAGATAAAGGCAGTAGCTTCGGGTGTGTTGGCCCGTTAGGACCACCAGAACAGATTCATTATTCTTCTAGATGGTTGGAATGATATATAGTTAGAAAATCGGAGAAAGCTAAAAGCAGTTTTTGCGAGAAACGCGGGACCTGGTGGTGGTAATTCTTTCTGACTAGCGTCTTGCAACCTGGATCATGTCCATACCAACATGATCTTTGGACAATGGACATGCCTATGGACTACTCTTGTCAAATCTTGTCTCTCTGGGGTCACTGTCTTCCAGGAAGATGTCAAATATTAGTTCTATGTACTCGCTGTCATCCTTTGAATTTGAGCCTTCGACTTTAAATTTTTGTTCGATTTAATCCTTGACGGAGAATCGAGTCCTCCCCGTTTTAACTTTTTAGTAACAGATGCGAAGCAACATATTTCATGAAAAAAAAAAAAAAAAAAAGATTAGCCAGTCAGCAGATATATTTATGGGTAAAATGCACTTAGACGACTGATGTTGCAATGTCGAGGGTTTGGATCGAACAAGATTGTTCGACCTCCATTTTATTGTACATCAAAGTTACATAGAGAAGGATACTACCATCCCAGAGAAGCAAAAGAGCGAATAGCAGGAATGATATAGCATGAATCAGTGTTCCTCATTGTGAATGGGCGGCTTACGATGAGGCTGTGCATAGTCCATCGCCACCACGTCGCCCTTCAAGTCCTCATCTAATTCTCCAGAAATAGCTTCCTCGTTGTGATGAGAGTCTGCAGATTCCACCATCAATCTGGCTTTCGAAATACTGGATGCCTGCAACGATCGAAAAGAACTGAGATCAAGCGTACATCAAATGTGCGGTATACAATGCTCCTGCTAAGCTCTCTCTACGACTTGATCACGGTGGAGTTCATCTATCCAAACCACACCTACAGTGTCAACCTCGGATTCCATATCTATCAGAAAGATTAATCGTATACCTCCAGTTCGGCATCAGCTTTATGCTGATCGCTCTTCAAGGGTCGTGCCTTGCTGCCCTCTTGTCCTGCGATTTGCAATACAGACTTTATTTCAGCAATAATACCAAACTGAAAGCTTAATAAGATAATTAACAAGCCGAAACTTTTAGAGAGGACATGGCTATCACACAAGGTGCAGTTTCGTGTAACTCATCATGATTGTTCTACACAAAAACGATATCGCATAAATGTGTATAACGACGAGATAGAATTTAAAAGAAGAATGCCAACAAAAGAAGCCCTAGACAAACTTTACAGCGATAATGCCACCATACTTCATCTCCATTTTTTAATTCTATATGCAAGATGGGAGTCATTATAAGCTAGTAACGATGATGAAACTGTGATAAAAATATCATAGGAAAAACCAGAGCTCATCCACATAAGATTGATTTTCACATCGCAAAAAAAAAAAAAAAAAATTATATCTAACAGAAAAATAATAGAAACGGTGAAAACCTCATGTTTTTTCATTGGCATGTGCCAAAGAAGAACTATTGCTGTTGCCATGTACGTAAATAATGCAAAATACAAGCAAGCGATGAGCATTTAACTAAAGAAACATGGACATGGAGATATGATGAGAGCCGATGAGATAAGCCGAAAGATTTGGATAACTCGTGTTATAATGAAAAATGTTTAACGTCCATATGTGATGTGTACGCTTGTTTTTTTAACCTGAATTCACTCCGTCTATGGCTTGTTGGTCTCTCAAATGACCTATTAGATCCTTAAGCTCTTCGTGATGAATTCTTGCCAGGACGATCTCTGCGCTATTTTCCTTTCCGTGACGCAAATTCTGAATTTCTATTTCCTGCACGGGACGGAAATCCACAAGGCTTGTCAGGACCTACTTCGTGAGATTTGACTCGTACTTTTCCCTTCGCATGAGGGCATGGGATTCGAGAGAACTAGAATGAGGAACACCAAACCAACCTTGCCGAGTTGATGCATTTGGTTGCTAGGGTTTCGTCCAACACTGGGGCCAAAACGACGGGCATTGCATGCATGCGCTGAGAAAAGACACAACGAGAGAAGGAAAAGGGCTACGGAACTCGACATCGCACTGCAATTATCTTTCAGGAAGATCTTCAGCTTTGTGAGAAAGCTGGAAAGAGCCACTGGAGAGCAGAGTGTGTGTTCGTGGGATGTTATGGTTCTTTGTGGGGATAATGTGCGACCTCTTACATGCTCTACTGCCGTATAAGTAATGCCTGGAGGCAAGTTGGTGAGAGGAAGCATTAAATGCTCGGTTTTGTACGCCATGAAAGGAGAACATGCAGGTGTTTGGAGATCATGGTGAATTGTATTTGTTATGAAACACGAGACTGGAGATATTGAGGGGCCTCCTATTGTCTCCCAGCACTCGAATCTCGCATTAAAAACATAGACGATGAGCAAAGAAAATGACCTAGGTTCTCAGCTCGTTCGAGACGTCAACAAACACTGTCCTTTACGAAAGAAAATTCTCAATTCACTGCATGGGTACATAGCGTAGAGTTTTGAATTTGATTGAAAGAGTGATATGTAATAAGTATAATCAAGGAACCCCAACAACTCGTGAGGGTTTCTTATTTAGAGTAAGGTCCATATGATTTTTGGAACTGACACGGATAGATACAAAGATCGCAATTTGGAGGTGTCTTTGCTAAATAGGCTTTGTAAATTTGAAGATGACACAAGATGTCATGCATCTCATTACCCCATCTCGCATTGAAATTCTTTTATTGTACAAAGGTTGTGCGACAAATAAACATTATAAATGCTAATAATTTTCTTGGATATATATTTACTTTTCACATTATGTGAGATGAATAATTACTAGCGGTTTAGATATTCCATGTCATCCCACAACAAGTTTTCTTAATGCATTTCTATATACACATAATTATTTTGTACATTCATGAAAGACTTGAATAACTTAGCAAATATATGAACTTAAAACATTTGACAATGAATCTATCAATGTTTTTTCAGACCTTTTTCTTTTAATTTTCAGGTCAAAATCTGTAAGACTGTTAAAACTGCTACTCTCGATGAAAAAAATCTCAGCTCGAAAGTGGGACAAAGCTTTTGAGGGAGACATGGTATCGTGTGTAGAATATTAAGAAATATTGAAATTGTCCTCGGGCCTACCCACGTGGTTTCACACACTGTCGTGGTTGCCACTATTTATTACTTGCATGGCTCGATATGGCTTTTACGTACCGCCCTCTCTCTTTTAATCGTTTACGAAAAATAAAAATAGGGTTAATGGCACAAATACATTTACAAGCGAATGAGCAAGAGCATGGATGAAGAATGGCCCAAACTCTCTTGAGGGTTTTTCTTTCACATCCATCCATGAGTAGATGTCATTCCTGAGATTTCCCAATTGTATTTCCAAGAGCAAGCATTTCCAAACGACGCGGGCTCAGGGTCGGACTGGTCCTTCATAGATGAAATTCTGCTTAAAACGTGCATTACGAAGAAATCCGTTTAGGAACACGATTGGGGCCAAACCCTTCTTGATGACATGCAATGCAGGATGAATCGAGGAAGGGTTGGGACTTGGGAACATTAGATGTATGCGTGTGTGCGGGTGTAGGAGATTGCAAAGAGCAAATGCATGGCGAAAAACAGGGGAACACATGGGGCCTCCGAAAGGATGGAAGGAGGAGACAGGGTCGCATGGCCGGACCGCCATTTGCGCTCTCTCCTTCTTCCTCCTCTGCAGACGCGCCACCCTCCCCACCTTCACCTTCGCCATCGCCATCGGCGGCGGGGTCCACACGCGCCACGCGGCAGGACCTCCATGTGCCTCGGCGCATCTTGCCCCTTGCCACGTCATCATCCGTGCTGGGGGTCCCCCCGCGTATACGTATATACATGTACGTAACATCCTTAATCTGTAGTTAGTTGAATTGATCCGACGGGCTTTGGCTTCGGAATGACCAATATTTTGGTCGGAGAACTTCTAGGGACGGCCATCAAACAACCCCCGCTGCAGCGACAAGGAGAGGAGCCGTCGCTATTGGGGCTCGTCACTTCTATTGTTGAATTCTGATGGAGCTTTTGAAATAATTGTGGGCCGTCCTCGTTAGGTTACACAAATTTGGAACCATCATAATGGAAATTTTGAAAAGTAAAAGCCCGTCCAGAGAGAGCCCACATCTCTCTCTCTCTCTCTCATACACATTGTTGACATACATGCCTTAAAATAGTTTCATATCGAAAAATTAATATATTTTAGTTGACCCATAATTCATTAACTTAAATTTTTAAGTGAATACAAGTTTAACTAGATATGTTGACAAGTTCAGACTTAAACTTCTTCTTAATGATCTCCGAAATAAATATATCGTATTTCTTCTACGCGCTCTCAACACGTACATACACACACAACAAATTGCAATGGGAACATATCATCTCTCCCTTGCCTCTATCTCTATCACAACTACTCCACATTACCCCACATTCTTCACATGGGATTTCTTTCACCTTACATACACACATACATAGACAAATTGCAATCTAGACATATTGTCTCTCTTTGTGCCTCTATCTCTGTCACAACTACTCCACATTACGCCACATCCTCCACATAGGATTTCTTTCGCCGTACAATAACACCCTTGCATTGTCTCGAGTCTATTCCACCTCACTCTAGGTATCCTTCCGCACCACCACCACCATCTCAACTTAAATGTTCACCTTGGACGAGCCAAGTTTTGCCAAATGTTGGTAAGGAGCAGGATATGCCCTTCAGACTCTACCTCAATTTGCCTTGACCCCGGCTGAGTTTAGCAGGATGCCTGGAGACACCATCCGCCTCCTCATTTAGAAGTCATATTTGAGACTCCTTCTACACATCACTGCATATTGAGAGCGTTTCCACAAAGAGAGAGCTCAAATAAAAACCCGTCAACATGTCATGTTGGTCTCATCCTTCGCCTATAAACTCGAGCCAATCGGTTATGACCAACTACGATAAATTGATATGCCACATCTATAATGCTAGACTCTTTTGCCTAACACCCTTGCACGCACACATTAACAATAATAATTATGATCGACATGCTTTAAAGAAGTGAAGTGATACTAAAATCTCCTCCAAATGAAGCTAGCACGGAAATACATTCCGACGTGCTCATTTAATGGATGATGTGGTGAACATAAGTAAGCACCACAAGGATGTATGTGTACATTTGATGTAGCTTAGAGTGACGATTCCCTCTTTTTCTACTTGAATGAGATAATTCACTTTGTGAGATCACGGGGGGATTGAGAGGCTGTGTAGTTGGCAGACAGATTTTCTGAATTATGTCTCTTCGCTCCCTCATCGTGCAACTTCAACGAAAGAGATCTGTGTTCCTCCAACGCTCCCTTCCAGACCCCCAGTGCTACTTGCATGTTTGTGTTATGTCAGTGCGTATGTCGACGGACGATGTGACTATGTCTCGTGCGTGGTCGTGTTGAGTTTAAGGGAGACGTGGCCATCAGGGTACATACGGGCTCGGCCCAAATGCAGCCACTAACTCGAGTTCGATATTGAAATAAGTTGAGTAAAAGGGAAAAAATTGTCCAATTAGTTCTAAATATATTATACGGATATTAATTCAATCCTAAACTTTTTTATTTTGCTCCGAATCTTTACTCAAAATTTCAATATGGTCCATCCGACCAAACTTCAGTCGGAAATTGCTGATGTGGTGATGTGCGTAGGATGGTCAGCAATAATTAAAATGCCACGTCAGCAATTTAGGACGTAGTTGAGATTGATCAAGACGTCAAGGGAAGTACCCTGCGTTATTTAGGATCTCTGCCCGCGATTTGAATTGAAATCAAGCATGTGGCTCTCCTTCAAGGCCCGATATTACTTTCGAGCCCAATCGACCCCGTCCAGCCCGATCATCAGGCCCGTAAATTCTCGTTAAGCCCGGCCCAAGCCCGAACGGCCCATCGACCAACCAATGAGAGCGCTTCCCTTGGGAGACGGGTCAGGTCAAACGCAGAGAATTCCGTGGGCAACAAGTCGACAACCCCTCATAAAGAATCCCCGAATCGCTCTCAAACTGATCGGACGCCTCCGCCGCCTCCGCCGCATCCTCCGCCAGCGCCCGCCTCTCCTCCGTCGCAACCGGGAGCTGCACCGGGAGCTCGCGACAGAGAAGCGCTCCGGTTCTCGGAGGCGCGATCCGCGAGCCGAGAGAAGAAGAGGATGGGATTGATCAGGAGCTGCTTCTCGTTCCTAACGGGGACGGCCTTCGGCGTCTACTTGGCGCAGAACTACAACGTGCCCAACATCAAGAAGCTCACCGAGACCGGCCTCGTGATCGCGAAGCACATCGAAGAGAACTACCGGAAGCCCAAGAAGAGAGACGACGACGACGATTAGGATCGCGCCGCCGAGAGATGCCGTTCAAGGAATTGCGGGTTTTTTGTTACCCTTTTTCTTCTTTTTGGTGTTCTTTAGGATAACTGTGATTCATTCGATGCGATTGTGAATGGGTCCTGAATCTCAAGCAGATGAGAGTGGCGAGAGTGTGTTAAAGATCGAATTTTTGTACAAGCTTCGCTTGAAATTGGAGTGGATACATATGCAATTTTCGAGGTACAGTACGCCCTTTGGAATTTTCATTGGGTTCCAGTTCAGTGCAGTCTCGCCCTGCAGCCACGTTCCGCCGTGGGAATCGTCCGAAAAAGCTTTCGAGCTGCGAATATGTTGAAAAAGGCGGGACCTTTAGAGATGTGCTTCGTGGGATTCTGCAGAAGGGTGTCGCAGAGATCGTCAATTTGGTCGGAAGATGCCGACAACGAGAGTTGCTCGATCTGGGCAAATCTAAACTGGCTTTGTCGATGGAGGGTTGCTTGGTTCACTGCCTAATATTGTTCGCCGTCTTCGTTATTCTTAGACCGTAGTACAAAGTTCAGGCCTTTACACTGTTACATTCAAACCTATGCAAACGCGCACAAGCGCTTGCTGTCTTTACTCCACCGGAACCTCCATCGCATCCTTCCTCTCTGCTTCCTGCAATTTCGGCACCACTACCTTCAGCACTCCGTTCTTCATCTCCGCCTTTATCTCCTCCAGCTTGTACAGGTCCAGGGGCAGGTCGATCCTGCTAGAGTACCTCCGCGCACCCTCCTCGTCACCGCCCCCCTCTGGCTCCCCACCTTCTCCCCTGATGATCAGGGTGTTCTGCTCCACCGCCAACTTCACGTCCTCCTTGCTCAGCCCGGGCATGTCGATCCGGAGCCGAAGGGCCTTGTCGTCCTCCTTCACGTCCCATGCCCTCCTCGACCCGCCACCGAAGCCGCTGGATGCCTGGAACGGGTCCTCCATTAGCTGGTCCATGAGGTTCAGGACTTGGCTCAAGCTCCTCGTGGGAAAGAAGGGGTCAAACGCATCTGAATCTCAATAACCGAACCGTTCATCAGCACCAATCAATTAGCAAGTTTAGCTGATGGGCAAACATAGTTTTCCACGACACTTTAATACTGAAATACCAGATTCCTGACGATTAAGAAAAATTTCACTCTCCCCGTGAAGCAACTACGTGAGGAAACAGAGTAAGAGCACCAAAACTTGAAGCACCAAGAAGGATTAGACGACGGAAATTAAGACCGCAAAACTAATAAAAACTATCAAATCCAACGGTAAGTTGACGGAAACGAAACGGAAGCCGGCGAGAGAGAAGAGGGTTAATATAGTACCAGAGAAAGGAGCAAGAGAGCGATCACGGCGGCGAGACACAGAGCAGTCGGGAGTCTGGTCGACGTCGACGGCCTTGCTTCCGTCATCGACTCTGGTCATCTGAGTCTCGGTGTTGAAGGAGCGTGTCAGAGCCACCGTAGCCGACCGGACTGGGATCGAGAGCTTGTTACTCGAGATGGCGGAGGCAAGAGCTCTCCTGAGAGCGAGCGGTGACGCCATGGCTGCACAGTTCGATGATCGTGGAGAGGTTTGTTTCGAGCGGTGGTTTTGCTGTATGCACAGATATATACGTGGAAGCGAACCAAGGTGATAACACAGAAATGCAGAGAGGTGGAGAAACTTCGAGAGTTAACAGAGAGTCTGGTGAATTCTTTTCTGGGATAATATGGCCATTAAATAAACATAAGAATTCACAATTATTCACTCTTACTTTCCAGGAAATCCATGTTGTAAATTTTCATTTTCTAACCGTGAATCCGCCTTCTACCCGTACGATGAAAACGGGTCCAGAATCATGGTATCTAACATATGCTCCTTTTCCTAGAATCATCTTTCACGTTCGACATGAAGCCTTCATCGAGGCGAAGAGCAAAACCCTTCATCCCACGTGCGCCGAGCTTCTTTGCCTGCGTTCCGATCGATCAGCTCTGCTGACCGCGCACGACATGTACACACGAGCAATCCAGACGCAGACGAGTAACCGAGAAAGGGGTGGATTTATTTAGCAGTTACCCAGTCAGGACATTTCACAGCTATCTCCGAAAAGTTCTAACCACCAAAAAGACAAAAAGGGAACAAAAGAAAAGAGAAAAAAGAACAGACCGATGAATCATCATCCTCTTCAAGTTACAACAAAAAAGAATGCATTGACGACGCAAAAGAACTCGCTAACTACCGACCCCGAGTTCCGGCAGCCACAGATCCATGACTCCACCTGAACTCAATTTGGTTAACTTCACAACAGATAAAATAAAAATAAAAAATAAAAATAAAAGGAGCACTAAAAACCCCCCATCTTGTCCGTTGTTTTGTTTCCTTTCTTCATTGCTTCCCTGAAGATCGGAAACAAAGAGGAACGCCAGAAGAGGAAATATTGTGAGAATTTAATCGGGGACTCCTCATTATGTCTTCTTCATGAAGTACCCCAAGATGATGCCGAGCAGAC
This sequence comes from Eucalyptus grandis, assembly GCF_016545825.1. Lineage (NCBI taxonomy): Eukaryota > Viridiplantae > Streptophyta > Magnoliopsida > Myrtales > Myrtaceae > Eucalyptus > Eucalyptus grandis. The sequence continues at coordinate 6,015,987 of NC_052616.1, read as the reverse complement.
CAATAATAACAACAATCATAAACGAGATGCCGCCTTGGCTCTTGCTGCCCTCCCGCCTTAGCATATCCTGCCCAAAAAGAAAGATGAAGAAAGAGTAAAGTAGAGGATGATGTTTACGGGGACAGGAAGAGGGCCAGATAATTTAATGCGATAACAGGAAAGCTTCAGAGTTTTATTGTTTACTAGCAGTGATTCTTGGCATGTATATCAGTCCCCCGATCTTACAAGAACATGTAAAGTCATATGCCAAATTCATATGAATGTCCTAAACCACAGATGCAACGCTATTTCCTTTTTAGGATTAGAAAACCATAACAGGTCAAGACAGGATCATAACAAAAGATATAGACAGAGCAGGAAAAAGAAACATAGGCTTTCAAGCCTTAAGTGTAATCTCACTATCTATACAAGGATAAGAAAGGTTATATGCTTAGCAGAGACGAGTAGCCAGAGAGCCCTGAAGCACCTATCAAAAAAGACTGCACCACCAAACATTTTACTTATATATCATGGTCATTGGTATGCCATGATAACCACCAACCTAAGCACACAGATTCGCTTCATGCACCACAAACGTGTATTCAACCATGGGTGTACACGTGTGAGAGAGAGATTTGCGTTCATAATAGTGGCTAATGCTCTTTAGGTAAATGTCCTATTTTCTCTTTCTCTAGTCTGATACTTTCAATGTTTAGCTATGCTTTAGTGGGGGAAAATTTGGAAATGTTCACCTTCACTATAAACATACGACATCGACCCAAACAACCATTTGGCAAAGTGAAGCAAGTTGCAGAGTCCCAGATAAAGTAACTCACCAGTTCTTGACGAAGCTTGGTACCTTGTTGGATAGCTTTATCCTTTTCCTCTGTCAACTTTCTAATGAGAGCTCTTGCCTGCCAATGGATCAAAACGTCAGACTCCCCGCAGTCCAAGCACCATCATGAAAAGGAAGGAATCGAAACAAACACACAATCCTATATCCTTCTGCAAACTTCTCTCTATCTCTTTTGTAGAGTAATTCAACAGGCAGACAATTTAAGCATGTGAGAACTAGAGCGAGAGCAATTCTGAGAACTTTTTAGTGCACGTATTCCCTCAGAAGTCAACACATATTGTTCAGTGATCTATACCTGGTACTTAAGTTTTTCTACTTATTTCTTGACTGGAAAAATTTAGCTGGTCATCACTCATATTTAACAGAAAAAACATAATTTCTTTGTTAATCTCCATCTTATTTATTTATGTAACAAGGGATCCTTCGCTCTTCATCCAAACTATGAACTGCTATCATAATTATTCCTCTAAAAATTTCTTGCAGATTGGTAAAATTATGGCATGCCTTTGCCTCCTTAACAAGAGAGAAGAGAATTAAACCAATGTTTCCCATCCAATAGCAGCATAATCATTCCTCACAGATCAATATATATCTATAGCTTCAAACCGGCATGCTTTCTCCCTTTTTTCTTTTTTTTTGGGGGGGAGGGGAGCCAAGAAACATGCACAGGTTACCTATAAAAAGATAGATGGGTTATTGTATCAGTCACCATTGCATTAGAAGTAATATTACTTCTCCCCCGTTATTCTGCCTTGGCTACAAGTACGGAACAGAGAGAATGACTCACACTCAATGAATGAACATTATGTCATGTCAGCAACATTTGTCTGGAAAAGTTCATGTTACAAAATATATCTCATTTGACATTTATGAACAAAACCTGTAGTCCAAACTGCTTTTAACAATGTGTTTTACAAAGTTTTGTGATGAATTCTCCTCGGAGCATGTCATGTACTATTGAATTGAGACTAGAACATGAACATGAATTCAAATGGAACAAGAGAGCGAAGAAAACAACAGTTTGGCCCCTAGAGGGTGATAAATGGACAAGGACAGGAACAGTGATGTCTGTGGTGAGGTCTGAGAAGTGACATCTCCATTAGGCAAAGGAGGAGAAAAGAGACGAGTAGATTAAATTTTCACACACAATTTCAAAGCAAACTCCGGAAACTCCACCGGAAATACTGATAGTCTCCACAAATAAAAATTAAAAAAAAAAGGTTCTTAACCTCATCTTACATGAAAACAAACAGTATAAAAGAGGGGGTGACAACTCCAAATGTGATTTATCAAAGATGTATATCCACCAAAACTAGATGCTTTATCATGCCAATTAACATCAACAGCAATATACAACCACAACTAATTCCAGACAGAATATGGGCATGCTTGCAAGTTTGCATATGCAATGCAAATAGCATTATAAACAAAGAAACAATTTACCTCAACAGATTTATCTTGAGGCTCGTCAAACGATCTTGTAACCTGCGGTCACCAAGGATACCATCATAAACCAAACATTTTCATATTCTGGGTGCAAAAGATAGCTAAGTTCAGCTGCCTGTTCAGATAAGGTAACTATTCAATACTTACAGAAGCCACCTCAGAACCATTGATGTTGCCATTGTCGGAAACAGAACCCCTTGGTGAAGAACCTTCTTCCGACCCTTCTGGAACTGGAGAAGGTGGTTGAGGAGGCGCGACATAAACCACCCGCAATTTGCATTCCTCGACCACATTGCCCAACTCCTTATTGAACTAAAGCAACCCCACTCCGTAACTTTAGCAGCTTGATCGTGAACATAGGACACTGAATATAAACTAATACAAACACCACAACAAACTTACCATTTCAGCAGTAATATCCTTTGCAGTTACGCCATCATTTACCTTCACACTCTGTAGAAGAAATTTATCTTTGCATTGCATGTCAGGAGGAGCCTCCTTCTGAGCTTGCATAGTAACTACATGAAGACAGACACATTTCAAAATGAAACACGCCGACATACCACAATTCACCCGCCTCGCAAATCCAAGCAAAAGGGCAACACTAAATGGAGAATCCACAACAGCAAACAAACTTGTCCACGAAATGATAGTTCCGGTTACCTATTATATCACATGCCGACCGAGGTAAGACAACCCCCGTGTTCGGACGAACACAGTATTTCTTGGGATTGGTCGTCTTCACCTAAACACGAAGAAGATCTCAGACATCAAAACACCGCGAACAAACCCACAGAAATCCAAATAACCATCCCATCCGCACTCTCCCTCTCATTTCACCTACGAAATACATCAAAGGGGCAAAACAAAATTCGAACTTGACAACCAAATCTCACGCCTCCATGCTGTTTCACAGGATCACGGTTTAAAAAATTTCATCTTTTCAGGCGTAATCAAACAAATTCCCAATATTCGCAGAAAAGAACGAAGAATACGACAAGAAATCGGAACAAGCGTTACCTTGAAAGCGACATAGCTGTCGGTTCTGTTCGACAGCTGAAGCGAACACGAGATCTGCTTCTTCAGCTCAACTAATCAAAACCACACCCAAAAAAAAAAAAAAAGACCGTCAAAACGCGAACGACGGAATCGCGAGAATCCCAGATCGGGAAAAGGGGAACCGGCCGGGAAACCGGGAAATACGCACAGGGAAACTTGAGCTCCAAGGGCTCGATGTCGAGGAGCTCGCCGGTGCTCATCTTCTCCTCCGTCGTCCTCCGCCTCCTCCTTCGTCGTCGTCGGCCGGAAACCGGCGAGGTAGCGCCGCTGCGGAAGTCGAAAGTGGGGGAAGATCCGGGGATCTTCTCCGGAAGCAAAAAAACGGCGGTGGAGGAATCGGGTTTGCAATGAAAAATTTGTGGGTTTTTGCCTTCGATTTTCTTTCCCCCTTTTCGAAGTTCTCGAAAGTTCGCTCCTTTAAGGAGAAGAGAGAGAGAGAGAGAGAGATTTGGAGGAGAGAGATGGAGGAGAAATGGCGACGGTGATGCTGTATTTTGTTGTTTCTTGCGGAAAATGAAAATGGAAATTGCTATATTTTTTGCTTTTTTAAAATTGTTTTTAGTACTACTGGGTTTGGTTTAGATTAAAGAAGACAAATGCGGGGGCGAACGTGAGTGAATAATGAGGAAGGCATCGGTTTGCTGCGAAACCACTTCTCGGCCTGTTTAAGGATGTCCTTTTTTCCTTTTTTTTCTTTTTTCTTCTTTCTTCCTTTTCCTTTTTTTTTTTTCTATGCAATTTTTGGAGAGAGTGTTCTCGTGTTTGAGAGGTGAAGTAATATAAATCGTGTTTATCAAAAAAGAATCATAACAGTCGATTAAAATTAAGAATAATGTGACGGTAGATGTTAAGCATACTTCGTGATACGGATGCATTTAATTTTATATACCAAGTACATGTATCGAATGAAATTGATAATATAATTATTCTTTTTAATAAGTGTTCAAGAAGTTGATTAATAATCATGTTCCTTTGAAGCTTGGGTATGAGTTTTTTGTCGTGGTGTTAACAAATTCCCAATTTCTTAAGTCGGTTTCTTTACGAGTCAAGACGGTTGGGTCTGATATCAGCATGTTTTAGCTAAAAAAATATGATGATGTGTCAATATTTACGTGAAATTCTAATCTTTTTTACATTTTCAGGTTTTGAAATTAATCTTAAGGCACAAGCACCTAAAAAAAGGGACAAGAAAGACTCTCTGTCTGCCTGGCTTCCTTCTTCCTTAATCCTACATGTTGGTGTCAACTGACTTTTGTGGCATAATAATAGCAAAAAAAAGTAAAAGAAGAGAAATTCCGATTGAGGACAAAATAACGAGGAAAAAGACAAAGAAAAATGTTAACAAAAATTTCCTCGGACGTTCGTTAAGGCCCATCTTGCCGAATGAGAAATTGTTTTAATTTCTAAACTTCGAAATTATTAAGAGCGCATTATTTCATGAAAAATAAATGATTTAATAAACATTTTCTAAAAGATAATTGTCCATATCATTTACAAAAATAAATGAACGAAAATTATTTTCATTGTTCACAAAAATATTTTAATATAAATTGATATTGATAATGAAATATTTTTTAACTAAACAAATCGATCCCGAGAATGAAAGTTAGGCAGGTATTGAAAGGCACCGCCGTCCGCGACGGTGGCCCGGCGGTTGGAGCGGTGCCCATCAATTGGGCCGCTGGGCCCCACTTCTCATCAAGCAGATCGTCAGATCAGAGGGCCCTCCCTTCCCACTTCCACGTCACCGGGGGGGACCACGTTCTTGCTCTATTTCTCCATCCACCCATCATTGCAACTATAAAAACGGAAAAACTGAGAGAGAGAAAGCGCTCTACGGCACCGAATGCTTAAAGTAACAATTAGGCCCAACAAGCCCAAGCCCAAGCCCAAGCCCAAGTATAGTATAGCGTATTGACCTCGGCCCGTGTAACCTATTCTCCCGTATCCTTCAGCAGCTTCAACGCGATCGAAGCATGAGGAAAAGGAGTGAAGTAGTGGCCACAAAAATCAAGGAAAGGGAAAAGGAAGTGAAGCTCGTTCACGAGAGGAAAGGGGGGAAAGAGAAGACAGAAAAATTCTTCTCGCATAGTCGATCTGGACACCCCGACAAGCCCGATCGATTGCGAATTACAGCACCGAATAGATACTCAAGCCCATTATTCGTTAAATCGGAGTAATTTTCAAACTTAGGTTTTAAATTTGGAGTTATGTGAAAGTTGAATTGCGAGGTTCGATAAAGGAGCTATTGAGCTTCGAATTTGTATCAAAATGTTGGATAAAGGTGCCGTGGAGCCATGGGATTTGATAAACATTGATTCTTAAGAATGGTTTGATCGGAACAGAATTTTAATTATTCACATGTGAGTTAAGCGTAAGTATCATTATAAACATAGTGGAGAAAAATTAATATTTGCTATAAACAAGTTTCTTTGTTGGAGCATAGGTGTCATTGTTGGTGTATACGTGTCGTTTTATCAATGGATAAGTGTAATTTAGTTGCATCATCCATTACCGTAAAGTATTACTCAGTTTTTAATATTATTTTTCATATAATTGATAGGAAAAACTATGTGTCAGCTCGGGTGTCCTTCGTAAGTTGATTTTCCGACTTCATCAAGTGAATGGTACTGTTTCTTTTTGGAGTTTGTACACTCATGGCTTATATATATTATGAGTCATGTAATGACATGTTTATTACATAAAATCTAGATCGAGCATTTATTACCATTTTGTTTATTTGAAATGAAAAAGTATGTTGATTACAATTTGAGTTGATTGGTTGTACAATGGTATGCAAAACCTTTTACAAAAGAATCATGAAAAGTTCATAATTTATGAATATGGTTTATGAAAGTTATATTGATATATTCTGAAACATCAAGAGTGATATTATTTGGACAGAATTAACAGTATGGTTTGATTACACTTTTTATAAATTTTAAGACTTTCAGTGCATTTATTAAAAGAAAAGGAAATCCAAAATTCAATCCAACACAAAGAGCTACCCGAATTTATTTACTTATCACTCGAACTAGGTAATTTTGACACTCCCAGAGTATGGCCCCGGAGAAAGAGCAATTCCCAAGAAGACTCGAGAATTTGCAATTCCTTTCATAATCGAGGCCTCCCTCAAGATACATTATTATGCTTTGGCTCTTGGTGATCTTCTTCAGTGACTCCCTGAGCAATTAGCGGATAAAGACAGTGCATACTTCATGCTTAAACTGGATTTCGCACGTAAACCCCACAAGTTAATCATTCTTCCATAGTACTTACTGCACCTTAATTTTGCTTTCTTTCTTTTTTGGGGTACGCAGTACTGCCGTTCGCATGATAGAAAACCGACACATGCGGAACAAGCAAAACGCGAAGAAGCAAATATCTCATTCAACTTTGGATTTCTCGATATTTCACTCGACCGTAAAAATTTATGGAGCTATATGAATTTTAGTATTTGATGAACTATATATGAAGTGGATATTTTATTTGACTTTGGGAAATGATAAAATATGAGAATTCGAACATCGTATGGGACAAACTAATCTAAGTAACTCTTTGCAATCCGTATGTCCATTACATCGACATGCGCCCATTTCACAGCAGATGAAACTACGACCTATAGATAAGGACTCCCCGCGGCGTGGTAGTCCGCCACCTGATCCCATTCTGACCTCGATATGCAGGGTTGTCGCAAATCGGATGGGAAGAGAGATCGAGCGAAGCCCTAAATGTGAATCGGAACTTGAACAGAGGTCGCATTTGTTAATGATGCCAAGGATGACATCATAATCCGAATGTTTTTCTTATTCTGGGTGCTAACAAATAGCTGTGTTCAACAACCTAAACAGATAAGGTAAACTATCCAAATTCGAACAGAAGCCGCCTCAGAGCCAGATGAACCCTTTGGTGAAAGACCTTCTAACTAGAGGCGGCGGTGGCGGCGCATTCTAAACCACCCGCCATTTTGTTCCCTTTGGTGAAAGACCTTTTAACTTCGTGTTTTCACCCCAAAAAAAAAAAAAGTTTAACTTCGTGTTGCATGTTAGGAAGAGCCTCCGGTTGAGCTTGCACAGTAACTACATGAAGACAAATGAATTCAGAAAGAAAGACGGCGACATGCAATGATTCATTCACCTCGCAAATCCAAGCAAAGGGAGACACAAAATAGAGAATCCACAGTAACAAACGAACTTGGCCACGAAATGATAGTTCCGAGTACCTATCACTTCAAATGCCGACTGAGGCAAGATAATCCCCTGGTTAGAGCGAACACAGTATTTATTTGGATGGGTCGTCTTTACCTAAACATGAAGAAGATCTCGACGTTCACACATTGCGCAAAACAAGCGAAAAAAAAAATGAATTTGACAGCCAAATCTCATTCTCTCATGCTATTTCATAGGATTACAGTTAAATAGATTCATAAGATCACAGAGAAGAATGAAAAGTACGATGAGGAATCAGAACATGCATACCTTGAAAGCGACATGGTGGTTGGTTTTGTTCAAGAGTGTTGGGGAAAGCGGATTCCTAAAAATAGCGATCACACTCAATTGAACCCCAAAAACAACAAACGTGGAAGTGTGCCCAGGAAACACATGTTACACCGATCATAAGGTACGTTACGAAGTCGAATATATATTGTCTTTCACAGATTAAACACCGATGTCGCAGTTCGAGGAAGAATTCTAATACTGTTCTTGAAGAGGAGCGTAGGGAAGAAAACTGAGAGTGTAGAGCAGAGAACGTATTCAATCTTTTCTCCGATTACGTAACTTCTTCGATAACCAACTTCAAAGATTTTACCATTTATTCTTTTATCTACAATAACTACCTCTTCTTCATGGGCCCTACACTTGCTGGTAAAGGGATTGGGGGTGGTGGGGCTGAAGATTATCAAGTCCCGGGTTCGATATAGTAGAGAGGAGTAAGACAAAAGGAAAAAACAAACAAAATCATCCTTCATAAAAATGGCGAAAAAGCAAAGAAGAAAAGAAAAAGACATCCTTAAATAGGCTAAGAAGCGATCTCTTCCTCGTAATTCAAGCACGTTCGCCATTCTGTCTTCTTCTAGGTGTTTTGAGATTAGTTTTCTTCTTTTGTCCTTGTGGTTTGATTAGTTGAGTCGAACAAGCAGATCTCGCATTCTGTTAAGCTCTTTGATGGTTTTGTATGTGATGATGGGCATATTTAGGCCCGTGAGCTTATTTAGGCCCGCCCGCCCATGTTGGGCCCAAAACCCGGCTCGTAAGTGTATGACCCATGAAAAAGAGGTAGTTATTGTAGATTAAAGAATAAAAGGGAACATCTTTGAAGTTGGTTATCAAAGAAGTTACGTAATTTGAGAAAAACATGAACACGTTCTTTGCTTTACGCTCTTAGTTTTCTCCCCTACTCTCCTCTTCAAGAACAATATTAGAATTCTTCCTTGAACTGCGATATCAGTATTTAATCTGTAAAAGACAAGGTACGTTCGACTCCGTAATGTACCTTATGATCGGTGTAACATGTGTTTCCTGGGCACGCTTCCGCATTCGTTGTTTTTGGGGTTCGATTGAGTGTCGGATCACTATTTTTGGAAATCCGCTTTCCCCAACATTGGTATCAGAGCAATGTTCATGTTCCCTGATCACTTTTCATGTTCATAAATTGTTTTTTGATTGAATTTTCGTGAAATGCCGATGTTGGTTGATCAAGGACAAAAAATCCCGACATCGCGTACTGTTCACCCCCGTTTATGATTTTCTGTAAATCAAAGTTCGTTTCTGATAACATAAGGTTGTAGCTCTTGTTGATACAAGAAAATCGCCAAGGGCCACCGGACGCACCGCCACGCACGACCAAATGATTCGGCGTCATCAGCGCATGCAACGGCGGTTCCCAGGTGCGTACGACCAATCGATTTTCTCGTATCGATGAGAGCTATAACCTTACGCTATTAAAAACGAACTTCAATTTACAGAAAATCATAAACCAGGGTAAACAATACGCGATGTCAGGATTTTCCGTCCTCGATCGACCGACGGCAGCATTTCACAAAAAATTCAATCAAAAAACAATTTATGAACATGAAAAGTGATCGGGAAACATGAACATTGCTCTTATACCAATGTTGGGGAAAGTGGATTGCCAAAAATAGCAATCCGACACTCAATCGAACCCCAAAAACAACGAACGCAGAAGCGTGCCCAGGAAACACATGTTACATCGATCATAAACATTAAGGAGTCAAACGTACCTTGTCTTTCGTGGATGAAATACCGATGTCACAGTTTGACAAAGAATTCTAATACTGTTCTTGAATAGAGGAGAAAACTGAGAGCATAGAGCAGAGAACGTATTCACGCTTTTCTCAGATTACATAACTTTTTCAATAACCAACTTCAAAGATTTTCTCATTTATTCTTTTATCTACAATAACTGCCTCTTCTTCATGGGCCATACACTTATGGGTCGGGTTTTGGGCCCAACATGGGCGGACGAACCTAAATAAGCCCACGAGCCTAAATAAGCCCATCATCACATACAAAACCATCAAATAGCTTAACAAAATGCGAGAGGACAAAAGAAGAAAACCAATCTCAAAACACCCAGAAGAAGAAGAAGACAGAATGGCGTGCTTGAATTACGAGAAAGAGATCGCTTCTTGGCCTGTTTAAGGATGTCTTTTCTTTTCTTCTTTGCTTTTTCGCCATTTTTGTGAAGGATGGTTTTGTTTGTTTTTTCCTTTTGTCTTACTCCTCTCTACTATATCAAACCCGAGACTTGATAATCATCAGCCCCACAACCCCCCAATCCCTTTATCAGCAAGGTCGTGTGCCTATCGGCAAGGATGGTTTTGTTTCGAGAGGTGAAATTATTTAAATCATTTTATCCAAAAAAAAAAAAAAAAAAGTTAACCTCTTGAGTATGGTGTGGTGATACCCATTAAGCATACTTCCTAATATGCACGTATTAAATTTTTAAATATCGCTTATGTATATCAGAAGAAAAGATAGTATGATAATTTTTTTTATATAATTTTTCCTTGAGTTGACTAATAAGCGTCCCCTTGAACACTTGGGTGAGAGTTTTTTGGTAGCGTGTTTATAAATTCTAATTTCTTGAGTCGGTTATTTAACAATTGAAATGATCAAATCTGACATTTACAATTTAACCAAGAAATAATGTGTGCATATGTGCATTTGTTTAAAATTCTAAATCTTTTTACGTTTTCAGACATGAAATCACCTGGGAAAAAGAGGTTATGAATTAACATGAGTCGTTACCGTCTTAGTATTCTTGAGTGCACTAGGCGTCATCGACAGAAATGTTGACAACTGAATATCTTATTTCTCCACTACTCAGCTGATGTTTTGAGTATCCAGGAATGTGATGATGAAAATTAGAACTAGAAAAGTAAGTCGCTTACAGAAATAGGAGCCGAGTTTTCCGGCAATAAAACTTTAGATCCCACTGGTGTTTTCTTCTCCTGCAGATGAAAACTCCTGCACTTATCACGTTAATGTCATTGTCAACTGTATTATCATGTGGGCTTAAAACTTCTCAGAATTGAGAAGTGAAGTGGTTTTGAGATGTCCATAGCTGACCTGAAGCATCTCTACAATCTCTGGATTGCGCCATGGTTCTTTGTCGCCAAACAAGCAACCACCATAGTCAGAGCATGTGCAATTTCCACCCAGAAAGCTCAGCAAGTTTCTGCACAATGAGTAGTGTACATGTAGCAGGCTTTTCTTTGGCCGCAACTTAATTGATGAATGAACTGCATAAGTACGCAGGACTATAATAATTAACCAATTCCTCCTTCTGGATCTAGCACGAATATGCAAGTACCAATACATACATAGGATCGATAACGTAGAGGAGATCATTTAGATAGTCACACCCCGGCACCTGATGACAGAAAATCCGAGTGCTTGGATTACAGGTTATACTGAACATTTGCTCTTGCAGTCTTTCGAGTCCTTTGATCAGTGTAAACTAATGTGGACTATGACACTTACTTTGATCACAGCATTTGTACGTGCATCAAGAAAAGCCTTGAGGGCTTTCCAAGCATCTTGAACCCGCATCCAGCGTCGACAATGAAGAACCTATGCAACGTCTGCATTCAAAAGTTGTTATTCACTTCAAAGGTAAACCTTTGTCATCACCGCAGCGTGACCACAGTCCATAGGTCCCTTGTACTGACACGGGCCCATTCACAGCTAATGGAGCTGCGACCTATAGAAAAGGATCCCCGTGGCACGACAGTTCACCACTTGATCCTGTTCCGACATCGATATGTGGAATCGTCTCGAATTGGCTTAAAGGAATATAGAATGGGAAGAGGGATGGGTGAAACCCCAAATGTGAATCGGAACATGATCATAATTGTGCCTGCCTTTCTTTTACTTCCTAGGGTTAGTAGTCGAAAACTATTAACCTGTGAGAAAAAAAAAAAAAAAAAAAAAAACAATATACGCACACATATTTGCACAATGGCCATCTCATCAGTCAAGCTCGTTTTTAAAAAAAGGAAAGAGCGGGTAAAAGAACCAATTGAGACGTTGGATTTGTCAATGATGCCAAGGATAACATCATAGTCCGAACGTTTTTCTTATTCTGGGTGCGAAAAAATAGCCAAGTTCAGCAGCCTAAACGAATGGAAAATGAGATGATGACAGCACCATCCCTCCTTGGAGAGTAACGGTGCTACCTACACAAGTTTTCTCAAGAAAACCGGATTACTTGAGAAAGTTGTGGATCCCATCTGGTGGGTCCCACCAATTCAGATTCAATATATAAAAAAAGAAAGTAGAAAAAAACATCATTTATATCTACTTTATTTTTTTATTTATTGAATCGAATTGGTAGGATCCACAACTTACTCAAAGGAATATAAAACTTGTGGTGGAGGTAGCACCGTCACTCTCAAAGGGGGGACGGTGCAGTCATCCTCTCATTTTTCTAAGTTGAACCATCCAATACTCACAGAAGCCGCCTCAGGACCATGTGGAACCCGTCGGTGAAGAAGAACCTTCCGACCGGAGGAGGAGGAGGAGGAGGCGTGACATAAACCACCCGCCATTCGCATTCCTCCACCGCATTGCCCGACTCCTTATTGAACTAAAGCAATCCCCAATCCGTAATTTTAGCAGCTGAACATGAACATAGGACACTGAAAATAAACTAAGACAAGTGCTACAATGAACTTACCATTTCAGCAGTAATATCCTTAGCAGTTGTGCCATCATTTATTATCATCAACTGTAGAACAAGTTTATCTTTGCATTGCATGTCAGGAGGAGCCTCCTGTTGAGCTTCCATAGTAACTACATGAAGACAGACACATTTCGGCGACATGCAAACAATTCACCCACTCGAAAATCCAAGGAAAAGGCGACACGAAATGGAGAATCCATGACAGCAAAATGAACTTGGCCACCAGATGATGGGTTCTGAGTACCTATTACATCACATGTAGCGAAAGGCAAGACAATCCCCATGTTTGGGCGCGCACGGTATTTCGTCAGACTCGTTTTCAACTAAACATGAAGAAGATCTCAACGTACAAACATCGTATATAAGGCCACAGAAATCCAAACGAACATCCCATCCGCATTCTCCCCGTTATTTTACCCAAGTAATACAACAAACGGGCAAAGCAAACGTTTGAATTTTGACGGCCAAATCTCAAAACTTCCATGCTGTTTCGCAGGACCACAGTAAAGAATGAAAAGTGCGAGTAGGAATCAGAACGTTCATACCTCGAAAGCGATATAGTGGTCGGTGTTGTTCGTCGTATGAACAGAAGTCGAGTTCTGCTTGTTCAGCTCAACTAGTCAAACCACAACAAAACAAGGACCAAGCAAAGAAAAGAAAAGAAAAGAAAAGAAAAGAAAAAAAACGATTAAAACAGAGCAAACAAAAAGAATCGCGAAAAGCCCAGATCGGAGAGAGAGTCGCAGAAACCAAAAACGTACGGGGAAGCTTCATCTCCAAAGGGTCCGTGTCGAGCAGCGCGCAGGTGCTCATCTTTTCCTCTTCTTCTGGAACACAAAACAGCTTCGCACAAATCGAGGGGAGGGGAAGAATGGCGAAATGAGGACGAAAGATGCGGGGGATCTTCTTCAGAAGCTAAAATGGCGGAAGGATCGGGTTGCATGATTTTGGGATTTTGAAGTGCTCGAAAGTTCGTTCCGTAAAGGAGGGCGAGAGATCGAGATTTGTAGGTTTGGGTGCCGGAGAGATCGAGATTTAGATATTTGGAGGGAGAGAATGGCGAATATAAAAATTATAAATCTACTATCCTATTTTATCACCTAATAAAACATGAAATAAACTTGCAAGAGAAATAAAAACAAATTAGTATTCTAGCGCTCGTTGATTCCAAGATTAAAGTTCAGCAAGAGCCATTTCCTTTCATGTTGCACTTTAAATTTAAAACGAGAGCAAAGCAATCTTCTGAAATCGTTAAACAAAGCATGGTGGGCTAGCATTGTCAATCATAAGTGCTAAACTAAGAAGATCCGCAATGGCTTCAAGGTCAATTCAAATACAATATTATGATATTCAAGTTGTTTTACAAAATTGAGTCACAACCACAAAATCTGATGTTTTGCTTGTGTCGATGAACATATTCTTATGAATGTGACAAAATCACGTGATAAACTCCCTGCACCAACAAGTACGGGTTGCTTTTAGAAGCCCCATCAATATTCAGTTTAAGCATGATAGGTGAAACAAAATAAAGTAAAAAGTATAAGTAAGCATAGTTTCGGTCGTGAACCCCACACGTTAATAATTCTTAATTAGTACTTAATGGTCCTTAATTTTGCTTTTCATTTGGTAACCAGTAATGCCGTTACACGCTGACAGAAAACCGACAAGTGAGGAACAAGCAAAGAGCGAGGAAACAGTAATTTCATTTGACTTTGGATTTGTCAATATTTCAACTGACCAAGATTTTTGTACATACATAAATATTAGCATTTGGTGATTTGATTTTGGGGAAAGATAAAATAAGAGAATTATAAATAATTTCCTTCTCGTCCCTCTTATTTAATTTTGTATAATCTCCATCTTTTTTATTGGCAACCAGAGAATCCTATGTCGAGTTGCAATCAAACGTCAAATAGGACATACTAGTATAAGTACCTCTCTACAATCCAAAGGTCCCTTATACTAACATATTCGCCACCCAATCCCGTTCTGACCTTGATATGTGGGATCGTCTCGAACTGGCTCAAAAGAATATAGAACGGAAGAGATTAGACGAAGCCCTAAATGTGTATTGGAACGTAAACGGGGATAGCAGCACCATGATTGTGCCTGCCTTTCTTTTACTCCCTCGGATTAGCAGTTGCAACCGGTTTGCACAGTGGCCATTCATCAGTCAAGCTCGTTTCTTGAAAAAGGAAAGACCGGGGAAAAAAACCAATTGAGATGTCAGATTTGTCAATGACGCCAAGGATAACATCATAATCCGAACGTTTTTCTTATTCTGGGCGCAAAAAAACTAGCTAAGCTCAGCAGCCTAAGCAGATAAAGTAAACTGTCCAATGCTCACAGAAGCCGCCTTAGAACCTCAGGCAGCAGCACACCTTGACGAAGGACCTTCTTCTGGCCCCTCGAACTGGAGGAGGCGCGATGTAAACCACCGGCAATTTGCATTCCTCGATCGCATTGCCCGATTCCTCATTGAACTAAAAGCAACCCCAATACGTAATATTAGAAGTTTGATCATAAACATAGGACACTGAACATAAACTAATACAGATGCTATAATGAATTTACCATTTCAGCAGTCATATCCTTGGCAGTCGTGCCATCGTTTACCTTCACGCTCTTTATAAGAAATTTATCTCGGCATTGCATGTCGGGAGGGGCCTTCTTTTGAGCTCGCGTGGTAACTACATGAAGATACGAGTCGGGAAAAATAAAAATAGAAAAATCCACGCGGTGACATACATCAATTCAATTCACCCAGCTTGCAAATCCAAGCAAAGGGCGACACTAAAATGGAGAACCCACGACAGCAAAGAAATGAACTTGGCCACAAAACAATGGTTCCGAGTACCTATTAGGTCACATGTTGACCGAGGCAAGACAATCCCTGTTCTCGGGCGAACCGAGTAGTTCTTCGCATTGGTCGTTAAAACCTAAACACGAACATCTTTTAACGTTCAAACATCGCGAATAAAATCCCAATAACTGTCGGACTATTTAAATAATGAACCACATTCCCATCTAATACTTAAGCTCAACATTTAAGAAATACATTAAACAGGCAAAACAAAATTCGAAGGAATAGTCAAACAAAGTTCTAAGATTCACGGAAAAGAATGAAAAATACAACAAGGAATCAGAAACATGTATTACCTTGAACGCGACGTAGTTGTCGGTGTCGTTCGACAACTGAAGAGAACACGACATCTGCTTCTTCAGCTCAACTAATCAAACCACAACAAAGAACTAAAGACCTCAAGACACGAAAAACAGAATCGCGGAAAAACCCAGATCGGAAAGAGAACCGCGGAAATCAAGAACGTACACAGAAACTTCAGCTTCCAAGGCTCGATGCCGAGCAGCTTGCCGGTGCTCATCTTTTTCCGAGTCGGATTGCAAAATCTTTTGGTTTCCTTTTTTTTTTCCCCGCATCTTGAAGTTATAGCGAGTTCGCTCCGTAAAGGAGGGAGAGAGAATAGCTCAAAAGAGGAGAGAGAGAGAGAGAGAGAGAGAGAGAGAGAGTTGGAGGTTTGGGCGGGAGAAACGAAAAATGGCGACGATGATGCCGTGATTTTTTGTTGTTTAATGAAAATGTTTTTTTTTTTTTTTTTACTTTTTTAATTGTTTTATTGCTGGTTTGTTTAGATTAATGAAATGAAGTAAGTGGCGAACGTGCGCAAAATAATGAGGAAGAAATTGCTTTCCAGGCATCGCGGGAATCCAGAGTGGGGCCCATCCCTTGTACAGGGTTGGCCGGGCGCACCCAATGGGAGTGTTATCCCGTTTACCTCCCCTCACTTGCCTGTAAATGGCTTGTGAGAAGAAGTCTCCCAGGGAAATTCATTCAGGGAGGAGCAGTTTTAGGACCTGCTCAAGTCCACACTTCTCCACTTGTTTGAGGATGCCTTTCTTTTCCTTTTTTATGTTTAATAAAAAAGTTAACCGCTTAAGAATAGTGCGGCGGTACCTGTTAAGAATGCTTCCTTGAATGAACATACTTAATCTTAAACATCAATTATGTATATCGAGGGAAAAGATTATATTAAATAATTTTTCATTAAGTTGATTAATAAGGTGTAATAAATTATAATTCCTTAAATTGGTTGTTAAAAAGTTGAGACAATTCGATCTGACATCATCTTTTTTAGCCGAGAAACAATATTTGTGTAATTATACATTTGTTTAAAATTTATATCTTGTTGATTAATTTTGGAATTAGTATATTTGTTTTCACGGCAAAGAGCACAAGTATCGGGAAAAAAAAAACAAAAAGAGTTCAAGAAAAATTTTCATATGTTGTTTTTGTGAGCCCACGGCCTCTAAAGTCAGTCTTTCCGCTTTAAATGTGAAATTTTGTGAGATCATGATAATTATTCTAAAAATTTAATCTATTAAATTAATGTGTGATTTATTATTTAAATATGCTATCAAGTCTCACGTGACTTTTGCTGAATAATGAGTGCAAAAAATAGGAACGATAAATTAGCAAAAGAAGAGATATTGCCATTGGGAACAAAATAATGAGGAAGAAAAGAATAAATACGTTAACAAATTTTATTGGGATTTTCGTTAAGGCTCATTTCGCTCAATCCATTTAAATTTCTCAACCCTAGAATTAATGGAAGATGAAACGAAGGTTTGTGGGATTGAATGGCACCGCCGTTCACATCCATAACACGTAAGGGTTAGCATGATTCTTGGGTAGAACCGAGAACATAAAAACCGTTCTGGTTTCAAATTTAAGGATATATAGGGTAAATTTCATGTCTAAAAATTAAAAAATATATTCCAACATATAGATTCCAAGTTTTAGGTAGAATTGAGAACTTGAAACAAGTCTTTGCGTTTTTCTTATTTTATGTCTTCGTGCGTTCCTACGGCATTCCACATGTGTAATATGAAACCATCAGTTTGAGCTTTCATTTCCGACAATATTCATTACTGAAACTTCTATTTTATTAATATTTCATAATTATCGCATGTGAGTTGTAATGTGACAATTTATATAAAAACCGAAAAACGGGTGTGAGAGCTTCACGACGCCAGATGTTTAATGCGAGCGAGTATAAATCTTGCAGATTTCCGGACAATGCAATGCTCACGCAATGGAGTTGATTCTCCTCTGATTCCAAAAGTGATTTCAAAAGAAAAATCATAAGGCAAGAGGTTTCAGCTTAAGCTTTCGTCGCGGCGGAAGCTTTCTGGAATTCTGTTCTTTCTCCGTAGCTTCCCCTCTCTCCAAGTTTGCAGGAATTTGAAATGGCTTTTGCTGGGCTTGAAACTTGGGCAGCTTTTAGTTGAAGAGGTGAGGACCGAACAACATAGCCATCCAAGAACACAGCTGCATCAGGATCCCCCAAGAGAAGAACGCTGGATACATATTTTGGAAAGTTTAAGACGAGACCATGTGTTGAAAATCAATCCACATTTGAAGAGAGAAACAGAAGCCCCGAAGAAGATAACATAATGAACCTAAAGGAGACGAACAGTCGTTACTTAGGGAAAGATGAGGAGGAATTAGAGAGAGTTGACTAACTTGGTGCACGCAGAAATGGCTTCTGAAGCCAATCCCTTGAGGTACCGGCCCACTGCATACGCTAGAGAATCCGGGTATCAATAAGACTTGGGAATCAATAGCAATGGAACATGAAGAGATTAGTATTATAATGACCTGCGAAATTTGTATTAATAAACTTGCCGGTTTCTTCAAGTCTTTATTAGATCTATTTCTTGTAAAAGTCCATGTAGAACCTGTCAAAGGCGACATGGAAGATGGGAAGGAGCACAAAGTACATGAAATCGCCTGGGACAAAGAGGTTATGAATTAACAAGAGTCGTTACCATCTTAGTATGCTCGAGTGCAGCTTCCAGTGCTTGGATTTTCTGCCAAACGAAGATCAATACAAGTTTGGATTCGTAAAATGATCTCTGTTATTATTATTATTATTATTATTATTATTATTATTATTATTATTATTATTATTTTGGCTTTTGCCAAAGGAAGGAAAAAACTTTGATCAAAAGGAAAGTTTGGGGGTCGATTTCATGATGAGGGAGATCACAACTCACCGTCTTGGTGTCCCCTAGGACATCTTCCAGAGCTCGGATCTTCTGCAAGAACGCTCCGTTCGTGTGTGTTGTTCCGGCATCCTCCTGAGATTCTCTCTTCATTGAGGAAAAGAGGTCTAATTATTACACATTCAATATCCTAACACAAGGTTCGAGCCTGAAGCAAAGTAAACTAGGCCTCATCGACAGAAATGTTGACAACTGAATATCATAATTCTCCGTCGCTCAGCTGATGTTTGAGCACGTGATGATGAAAAACGGAATTTCTGGAAAAGAAAGTTGCTTACAGATATAGGAACCGAGTCATCTTCGGGATCTACACCTTGGATCTCATCGGTGTTTTCTTCTCCTTCAGATGAAAATTCCTGCACTTATTGCGTTATTGTCATATTTGATTGTATTATCAAACAGTGTCAAAACTTCTCGGAATTGAGATGTCCAAAGCTGACCTGAAGCATCTCTACAATCTCTGGATTATGCCACGGTCCTTTGTCACTAAACAAGCAACCACCATAGTCAGCGCAAGTGCAATTTCCACCCAGAAAACTCGGCAAGTTTCTGCACAACGAGTAGTGTACATACAACAGGTTTTCTTTCATTGTAATTTATTCGATGAATGAACTGCTTAAGTATGCAGGATCATAATAATTAAACAATTCCTCCTTCTAGATGTAGCACCAATATGGAAGTACCAGAACATACACAGGATCGATAACTTCGACGAGAACGTTGAGATAGTCGTCTCCCAGCACCTGATGACAGAAAATCCAAGTACTCAGTTTACAGATTATATTGAACATTTCGCTTATCCAGTCTTCTGAGTCCTCCAATCAGTGTAAACCGATGGGGACTAATGAAACTCACTGTGATCTTAGCCAATGTACGTGCATCAAGAAAAGCCTTGAGGGCTTTCCACAGCATCTTGAACCCCGATCCAGCATTGACAATGAAGAGCTTGTGCAACGTCTGCGTTGAAAAATTGTTATCTACTAAGAAAGGTAAAACCTTTGTCGCCAACTCTCGAGAGTTTTACATCAGTAACACATTGCACTCAAATTTTTAAGGCTATATAGAAGCACTTGATTACTATTAATCAATCGAACTGAGTTGTTTTCATTTCACCCTGTATCAGATCCCCAAAGATAGCAACAAATCTGTTGAAATAGCCACTGGCTTGGCTTTTAGTGATGACTGTCCTGGACATACCTCTGGGTAGTAATTACTGTCGATTTTCTGAATCTCCATGAAGAGATACCTCGCGGGCTTTGAGAAATTCGACATCCCCTAAGAACAAACCACGAATCAGAAAGTTTGACAAACCCATGCTGTTGCAAATTCCGCAATATTTTCATTAAAAATCAGGTCCTTACCACTCCCTTAACGTCTAAAATACTTGTTGTAGACGCTACATGCCTCTTCGCTGCAATCGAACATGCGGGGTACCTCAGATTTTGTGTCTTCTCTTGTTCTGATACGTGATATCTAACTAACCGTTCTACTGTAGTCCCTTGCAGCAGAGAATTCAGGTCCACCATGCCAAGCCTCTCGATATATATCGGCCTACCACATTTATCAACGCCATGATATCCATGAGGATAACACTTCTTTACCTCCGAGTACTCTTCAAACTTGAACTCCTGCAATATCTCAAACAGATCAGTCCCTTGCAAAAGACGAACAAATAACTTGTAATGTGGCGTTCAAACAAAAATACAAGAACAATTAAAGAGGATAGAAAGTGTCGCCTTCAAAATCGCCTCAACCCCATAGTCTTCCCTCCACTTAAGATAGTTAAGAAAAACTTCTTTTGCTTTCGAAACATCAAAGTCCCTCATCTTTAGGAATCTGAAAACAGGAAAAGATAACATAGTACCATAAAAACCCGGCAAATACCATCTTAAATAGCTATATCCAACACGAGTCTGTACTTGGTAACTAAACAACAGAAGTGATGCTTCCATGTCGGCTCCACAGACAATTTATACTTACCGCAATAGGGTGTCGTAGTGAAATTGTTTCCCTGGATTATGGCCCTCGAGAAAGAGTAGTTCCCGAAAGGACTCAACAATTTGCGCTTCCTTTGGATTATCGGGGACTCCCTCAACATACATGTTTATGCTCTGGCTCCTGGTGATCTTCTTCAATGACTCCCTAAACTTGATAGGATAAGACAGTGCAGACTTCATGCTCTTCATGCTTTTCATGCTCTTCATACTCTTCATGCTTAAACTGGACAACCAGGACCCTTTTTTCTCTTTATTCCACGGCACTGGCGAACACTGTGCCGCGCCTTGAGTGAAGGGCGGTTCCACAGCAGTCAGCAGCTTTTCCCCTTCTCCATCTCCTCTTATTATGGTTATGACTTTATCACTTTCATCGAGTCTGCCGAGCTTATCCATTCGCTCACCTTAAGCATTTAGCAATCTCGGTTTCTGAAACTGGAACTTTAACCATTCAGCGACTGATGATAGGAAGGACCAAGACCCTCGTGTGGGATCACAGACTCAATCTGTAATCAGCTACGACCCGGGATCGAAGGAGTCTCTAACGAAACGTACCGATGAGTCTGTAAACTTTCCGGACAGAGAGAAAAATTACAAGGGAAGGGAAGGTTGAGGATCAAAGGCATCAGGTGCAATGCTTCCTTTGGGGTTTTGGAATGTGTGGAGACCAAGAGAACCTTGAGCTAAGCAAGCAAATGCTATGAACGACAGCTTTGTTCTCACTACAGGCGCCAGAAGAATTAAAGCTTTAGCTTCATCTTTTCTAAAGGTGCAACTGTAAACCGAAGTTACATCTGATGGGCCCTCTAATATGGGCTCGTGGGCCTTCAATACAAGCTAATGGGCTTAGGAGTTGGCCGGTTACTTCCTCATAAAACATGGTTTGGAAAGTGGGCTTGGACAATTTGAAGCAAGTGAAACTAGTATCGGGATAAAAAGATGTTGACTTTCTGGTGAAAGTCAATGTGTGAGAATGGCCAAAAAGAGATTTGAGTGAGATACCCTATGAAGCCTTTGACGGAACGATTGGACTAAATTGCTCCAAAAGTCCCAAACGCTCCACATGAAGTCTAGCACAAGTTTTAATTGACTACACGTGAAAATGATCAGATGGTCTAACAGATTATGTGTGCTCGCTCACTTAGTGGAGTCTTGTGCACACACATGGGACAATTATTACTAATAGGAATAATGACGCAAATAGTTCATGATCTTTGATCCAATGTATAATATTATCGCTAAATTTTTAATTTATTCAATATAATCGCTAAAATCTACCATAATTTCTAATATCGTATATGAATTTTTAATTTGTTTAATGAGATTTATCCTTAAATTATATGAAAATATACAATGTTATTTTTGATAAGTTATAATATTTTTATATAATCTATAGATTAAATTGAACTTATATCACAGTTTTAAGGATTACATTAAATAATTTAAAAGTTTGGAAATGATATTATGTATTGAGTTAATGTTTATAAACTATTTGTCGTTTTTCCTTATTAACTTGTGATATAAAAGGACACGTGCGTGTCTATATCATGTAATGATGGTCACTTCTTGTGATGATTGAAGTGTCAATAACAAAGGAGATTGAAACAACAACAACAAAAAACCTCCTCCTCCACATTCCCAATCAAAGCACAGAGATGAAATAATCATTCTATACAAATCTTCAATCTCAACGATGATGCTTTGAGTCAGAATTTCCCAAGGTTAAAAATCACACACGTCTTACCGATTCCCCACAAATCTCTCCTATTCCAGGATTGACATGTCATTTCGTAAATAATAAATACTTTAATATCTCCTGATGATATTTCCTCTGTGTCTTGTCAACCCAATAAAGAAAAAAGTGAAGAACCAACTCTTGGATTCTGTACAGCCTGGACATGGATGAGATAGTACTTCTTCCATCATTTTTCTTTTACTGTACTCTGGCACTGCTCTCTTGATCTTAGCCAAGATGCCCAGAAAGGCTAAATCCTGCACTGCTCATTCCTCAATTTCATACCTATACTTAAAAATATCTTCTTGAAAATAATATATATATATATATATATATATAAAAAGAATAATATCTCCATAGTCGAAGAAAATGTTTCTATAACTTTCACGAAGTAAATGGGTCGCATTTTCAAAATTAGAAAAAGAAGGGCACTTAGCGAAATATGGGCATCAGTTGTCTTTTGAATTGGAAGAAAGGCCAATGGAGTGGTGCCTCAAAGAAGGAACTCTGTGCTGTCTTGTGTCTGTACGTGCCAGGTGATGCGCGACCGCTGGCACTTCTGATCTTTTCTGAAACGAGGATAGGGGAATGAGCAGGGGAGGCCGAAAGTGGGAGTGGGCCGAAGTGACCCGACAGCGGAACCCGGTAATGGGGAGGTTAGCTTTTTAATCTCAGGTACGACCTAGCCAGAACAATGGATGATGGTCAGAATACAACAAAAGGGAGAAAAAGATGAATATATGCTGTCGTATGCCTTATAGCAAGGCGACAATATCACTTGAAATCTTCGAACTGGAATACCCACCCAATCAAATTCTCCCCTTTCTCTTAGCTTTTTCCACCTTTTCCGCCTACTTGTAGTGGTTGAAATTCCAATTCGAATCTTGAAATGAAATTGTGCCAATATGCCATCTAAATTGCAGAACCTTTTGGAAAGTAGGCGTTTTGGTTGTAGGTAGGTATCGAAACATTGCTGATTGATCAATTGGTGATGCAATTCACCAATTCGGTTTTCATGTGAATTTGATGTGCCTTGACATTCCATACTTTCGAGAATAGAGATTCACGGATCTTTGCAACGTCAAGTTCTTGGAGATTGTCTAATTTGAAAACATTACAAATTTCCCATATGAGCATAAATATTATTTTGTGACTATTTCAAGTTCAACCTATTCAACTAGATTTGTCATTACAACCTTATTGGAAAATTAACTCTTCCTAGTCATGAGTGGACTTGGACAAAAGCTGTCTATCACAAGCAAAACGTTGTTAGTTCATTAATTTGGTATACATGGAATTGAATTTTTATACCACTACACAAAATAAAAGCCGTCATTTGAGTTCTTAAGAAAATACTCCAAATTGCATGCCTATGGGATTTTCTTTTCCGGTAGAATGCCTTCACTTTGCATAATAAAAGTGCCAAGCGATTTTCTATAAACATATATGTGTCAACCGTTTGCTTTCTTAAATTTTATGCTGACGTATTATTATACCTTTAAATATTTGAGTTATACGGCATTAATAAAAAATCATATCTCGAATAAAAAGTAAAAGCTACAAGTAAAATTATTACCTATACACTTAAATGAATGGAGCGTAAAAAATGTGCAGCGTCTTGACTGAGAGAAGTAGAGCAGGCCATCTGCAAAGGGAAAGAAAAAGATAAATAATCTGGAAGGACCATTTTTCTTGACCAAAAATCTGATAAAACGCTCAAGATTATTAAATTATCGTATTTTTTTTTAAATATGAATAAAAAATATATATGTTATCCAATAATTATGCCATCGAGAATCCAAGAAAGAAAAGGTTATTTTTATATTCGATTCCAAAATCGAATGCATCTCTCGAGCGGAACTATACGTTAAAATCTCTTTAGTTCTCTAGGCGAACGCTGTCGGAAAGTAGACAGCCGTCGCAAGTGGGGCCCAGGGAAGGAAAACGTGTGGAACGATCTAGAGTCGCACGTGCGGGGACGGCCAGCTGTGTTCCCGGGGCCCCACACGCTTGCGGCCGCTTCGGGAATGGACGACGCGACGGGATCATGACGTCATCCTCCGAGGAGGGGAAAAAGACAAAATCCCTTTGGCGGCTTCTGGTCGTCGCCCATCTCCCGCCACGTGTTCGGACATTCGCCGCACGGGACTCGCCGACCTGGGCTGTCTTAAGGAAGCTCTCAATTTAGCTTATAGATTGGCATCCCGATTTCCACGTTGCATTTGAAATTTCGGGAACTCTAATTAATAAATGATTGAAAAATTATTTTATTTAAAAAGATGGTCTACATAATTTACTATTAACGAATGTTTTAAGAATACTTGGTCATATTTAAAGTATTATTTTTCTTGTTTGTCATGCATAATTAGTACTTTGAAATTGATTATTATTAACAAGCGTTTTGACCTTACTCAATGGGACCCTATTTTGAGATTTGATGAAAAATACTATTTGTTCAAACGAAATTCAATGAATGAAGGTGAGGAGTGCATCCAGCATGGTCCAAACTCTAAAGCGGTATCATTGGAATGCATAGATTCTAAGGTTTTCAAAATGAAAGGGCACCCACCAAAGCAAGGAAGCACCAACCAAAAAGCAATGACGCTCCTCCTCTTTTCTAATAATGCTCATCATTGACAGCTAACGGACAAAAAAGATTGAAATCTCATTGGCGGCCGCAGTCCGGGACCCACCAGAGAATAGGTTCTCTCTTCTTATTTTTTCAATGAGGCGATGAGTGCTCAATATACCTCTTAAGTATATTTATTAAAAAAAGTATATGTTTTTTGATATATTAAAAAAATTACGGATCAATTTTTTAAGTAAAATCCTCTTATTGATATTCTCAAAGATTTGGAAGACCACTGGCGAAAAGCAAAATCCTCCGATTGAACTGCCACCTACAATAAATTCGTTTACATTAACATCATGAAAATGAAAAATGAATATGTACTGCCAAATGGATGGGTAAGAATTGGCAGAAGTTTTTCTTAAAAAAACATTCAAAATTTATGCCTTCATCTCTCGTACTCGTAGAACGTTTGCAATCGTATAATCATACAAATGTACTTGAGGACAGGAGAAACTTGTCGAGACTACTGATTGAACTAAGAAAATTATATATAATTCCTTCTCCTTCGATATGCGTATAAGTGCTTCCGGAACTGAATATCTTTTTCTCAAATGTGTTTGATGGATACCGCAGGAAATTTGTGATTTCGAACGACCCACTTGTCGAGATGAATCGAACGAAGTGAAATCCAACATGGAGCCCTTGTTCAATTGATTGCTCTGACCGGCCATGCACGCTCTGAAATGGTTGGGGCAAGAAAAGAGGCGTCAGAGCAATAATTATTGGCGAAATGCTCCAATTTTGTGTAAACGAGCACGTCGACGCATTTGCTGAACAGATTTAGTACAAAATGATATGACGTTTCAGAGTACTCGGCAGCAACAAAGAGAACAGCCAAAGCGTTGGCATTTCTTGATTAGTCATTCAACAACAGCCTCGGATTTGCTGGTTGTTGATAAAACTCTACTTACGGAGAGAGTAAAGATAGGGTCGTCTAAAAGAATTGAAAATAATGACATATATTATTTAAGAATTTAATTAAATGTGTAATGTAATTTATGAACTTTTAATTTATTCATTATGATCTGTAAATTTTTAATATATATTCAATTTAGGCTTTGTTAATGTTATCCTGAAATTCACCCGTAGGCAGTACAGTTAGTTAAATTCACTCTTTCTAGCATATGGAAGTCAAGAGTTTGAAATCTTGCGTTGCTAGCAATTTAAGTGGAGAGCCCTGACGGTGGGTTGCTAGATTAACTCTCCCCGAGGTATAGACGTTGTAGGTCCTCCATCGCGGAGGCCGTATTTGAGTGGGGTCCTGGCGGTGGGTTACTAGGCTAACTTTCCCTGAAATATCTGCACTGTAGGTCCTCCATTGCGGAGGTCGTGAGACCCTGAATTGGCGTAAGCCGACAAGGGCATGCTCCAGTGGATCCTTGATCACAAAAAAAAGAAAAAATTATCTTGACAATAATTCAAGTTTAGAGATGAAATTTAACATTTTTGTACAATTTATGAACTAAATTGAATTATGTACAAAAAAATTAGAGATTACATTGCATATTTAACAAAAGTTCAGGGATCATATTAAACATATTAAAAATTTAAAGACTACATTGCACATTCAATTAAAGTTCAAAAACTGTTTATGTTATTATTCCAAAAAATTTTAGCCTTTATTTATTTATTTTTTTGGTGACCTGAGAACCGCCATACAGCCGGCAGCCAGCCCACCTCCCACAGCATCGCAGGTAAGTTGCGCAATGGGGGTGAGAAATTTCGAACATTTAACCTTAAGGCTGAGGGGTCAAGACATGAACCAACTCGTCCACCGCGGGCTGGGTAAATTTTAGCCTTTATTTATTTTTTTATTTTTTTATTTTTTTGTCTTTGGAGGAACCGCAGAACTGCACACCACAATAGAAACCCCTGTGTGACACTTAGCGGAGAACCCACCACCCCGAGTCACATTTAATACACCTAGCGTCTCCCCTGGGTTTTGAACCCTTCACTTCTGGGCTGAGGATCAGCGGGGCCTTATCCAGTGGAGCCACCGCGGCCGGTGGTATTTTAGCATTTATTGTTACATGGAAAGTTACATGGAAAGTGCGAAAAAAGTGACTCTAAGACGTTTCCCAACAGTCGTTTATTGTGCTATGAGAACACAACGAGTATTAGTGATACTATCACCTTTAGCCATGGGCATTTAACCCACCTCACTCACTCCAAGCACAAGAAATTACTATACCTTAGTAGTCAGAACTGAAATACTGACGTGGTGTCTACCTTCACTACCGTGAAGTCCCCTAATTCCCTGTCTATCTTGATCTTTCCAACAGAGAGAGAATATGAGAACAATGCGGAGTTTCTTACCCTAGGGCGGTTCTTCTGTATATTTCCTCCACATTTATTGATAACACCCTTATTAAATTTCTTCTCTTTTTTTACCTCAAAGGCATTATTAATTGATAGATATGCAGCTGGCACAAACCCCTCAATAGCCCCCCCTCAAGAAGAGTAATTGCCTCCGACCCAGAAGAAAAGAAGAAGATTAATTGCTCAACAGCTGGATTGGGCATGAGTTGAGCTTGACTCAGTAGTGTCAACTCCCTTAGCTTTGGGACTCCCTCCCTCTCTACAAGTGGCTCTTTTCCATTGGAAAAGCATTCAATTTGAGAAGATCTCTCGTCAATCTTCTTTGGATGTACGAGTTCAACCCACGATTTTGCTTGACAATTCTAAATCAAGTATTCTCAACAAACGTTCGGAACACTAGTTGACGTGACTCTAAAAAAAAGAAAAGGAAATTTAAAGGTCGAGTGCGCCTATGATCTTTCCTACTCACCACCACTGTCGGAGATTCAGTGCTACCTCGTACCTAGGCACAATCCTTGTGTAATCACGATAGTCGAACTGGCGAAGAACTTAGTGACAAGTTTCGCATCCGAGGCGCGCGCACGATCCCAACTTGCTACTTCCACAAAGCACCCCACCACCTCATGAACGATCCACCATCCCCTCGGGACGTGCTTCACACGGCACGACACGTCAAGAAAAGAGGAGGGGGATTCGGGTCAGAATCGGATGGATCGTGTCCAGATTCCTTGCTGGATCACCTGAGAAAAGATAGAAATTCTTCACGCAATGCCAATCGATATGACATGTTTTAGTACTCAAGTACCGGACCGAAGGATGGTCCCTCCCGAAGGGGCTGGCTCGACCTGGCTAGTGGGAGAGAGTCGTGACCGAGATGCCTCCACGAGGTCTTTCATACGTTACGGTCTGATCGATTTTATTGCACTTCTCTGATCGCTATCAATACGAATGATGTCAGCAATACTTTTCTCCGAACATTCACTCATTTGATTAAGGACTGCTGTACCATAAGGAAGCTGTACACTTTCAAAAATACTTTACAATGGCTTCGCATTCCCCCCTCCCCGGTTCGGAACGCGTGAAACGAGTTGACTTCTTATTCATCCGGGATCGAATGACCCTGACCGGCGACCGTGGACCGAACGTCGATGCAGCCGTGCGCCTAGTGTTGGTTGAGGCTGTCCCACAGGGTCGAGCAGCGCCGTCGGGCGAACCCCACCCTCCGCTTCTCCAGGTCATAAACCACCTCGAAACCCTGCTGCTGATAATTCCCCAGGGTCGCCACGGGCCCGCCGTCCGCCTCGGCCTCGTCCCAGCCGCTCATCAGCATCAAGCACCCCACTCGTGACCGCCTCCCGCTGCTGCCGCCGTTGCCGCCGTCCGTAAAGTCGTAGAAATAGTTCCTCCTCGGGAGCACCACGCTGGACCCCTGCCCCACGAAATGCAATGTAACAGTAGGCACGCTCGCGATCGTGTCGTTGTCGAAGTGGAAGCACGGGCTCAGGCCCGTCTTGTCTTCTACTTCGGTCGCCCGCTTATGGACTCGGCCGAGCCGCCGCTCGAACTCGGCGACCACGGAGCCGTACAGGCCCGCAGGCAGCATGGTGAACGTCGTCCCCGAGTCGACCACCATCCCGCCGTTCCCGCGGCCGTCCACCGTCCTCAAGTTCTCCGCCGCCAGGATATGCTTCCGGCCCACGGTTATCCCCTGCAGCCCGACGCAGTAGAAGTACGGATGCTTCGGGTTGTCGAGCATCTCAGTGTACACGAACTCCGCCTCCTCGTTGCCGATCACTTTCTCCTTCCGCCCTAGGATGAGCGGGCTCGGCCGGAGGACTCGGTCCGGCTCGAAAGAGTGAGACACCAAGCAATAAGAAAACCGGTTGCCCAGCTGCGGCGACAAGCGGGCGAGCTGAGCCGGCAACGAGAGGGAGCCGCGGCCGAACCCGGCGACTCCAACCGGCTCTCCAAGGGCCGAGTGGGCACACCCGAAGGTGAAATTACGAAGGACCAAGGCAGGAGGAGACGTCGGGATGGAAACGGAGTGGCGGTACAGGGTGGCGATGAAGCTGCCGTCGCCATAGGCGTAGTAAAACGGTGGGCAAGAGAAGGAGGCGCAGTCGGAGATTTCGATAGACTCGAGCGGGCAGCGAGCGGCGGCGCAGAGGTCGGAGGAAGAGAGAGAGGAGTGGGCCGCCGCGCATGCAGGGGACTTGCAAGAGACGGTGGAGGTGGAGGAACGGTTAAGGGCCACGACGGGGTTGCGGCGGTTGGGGTTGGGCTTGCCTTCGCAGAGGATGCAGTCGAAAGGAGCGCAAGGGAACCAGACGAGGTCGCTGCCGGTGTCCATGAAGAGGGAGATGGACTGGGGAGGGTGGGAGTCGAGGGTGAAGCTGAGGGTGTAGTCGCTGCCCGGGGACAGAGGGAGGGAGACCTGGCGGCGGCCGCTGCTGCGGTGGGAGAGGTGGCGGCCGAGGCGGTGGTGGAGGGAGCGGGCGGCAGAGCGGGCGGAGGCGGACTTGAGGAGGTGGTGGGTGGTGTTAAATCGGGAGGTGGAGAGAGAGTGGGTGAGAGGGAGGAAGATGGGGGCGGAGAACGAGGTGGAAAAGTGGTGGGCGATGAAGAGGAGTAGAACGAAGAGACGGAGAGAGGACGCCATTCGAGAGAGGAGAAACAGAGTACTCTGTTTCGTTCGGTGTTGGTGTTACGCCACCTCGGAGAGAGAACAGAGAGAGGAATGGAGGAGAGGGTGAAGAGTTTGTGAGGGTTTTAAAGAGGGGAGGAAGGCTCGGCTTTGCTATGCGTTGGATTTGGCAAAGGTGATGGGGATGGGGGAGGAGGATGTGCATGGTCCAATAGATTCAGCTAAAACGCCCTAAACATGTAATTTGGTACCGGCGGCCTAAGGAAAAAAAGGTTAGAAAAGGCAGGGAAATTATCAGAGCTTTCAAGCTTCTTCTTTTCTTTCTTTCTTTCTTCAGTAGTAAGCTTTGTTCCACAGGGAATTATGGATAAGCACTCGAGTGTTGACTTGAACTAATCATTGGAGTACTTCGGTTCATTTAATATCCTGGGTGATGGAGATGGGGACGGGGCATCCGTGAGTTTGGTGGCAGTCAAAAATCAGCGGCCAGCCTTTGGCTTTGCCAGTATACTTCTAAGCTGTTTCTTGAACCCAAACAAAGTTCTGAGCTGTTTCCAATAGGTGAAAAAAGGAACCCCGCAAACCCAATTGAAAAAGAAGCGCTTTCAAATCCAATTTTGGATCCGACATTGGTCATTGTCACAATCGAATTGAAATGGAGAAAATTGAAACGGGTTTTATCAACTAAATGTCTGCTTAAATATCCTTATATATATATAACAAAAATTTAAGATTTGCCAAAACATTGGTTATACGGTTATGGAATCACGATGCATTGAAAACTATACTTCTATTTTGATTAGTTACTTAACAAATAGCCTGAGAACACTTCTCAACAAATTTTAGTTAAAAAAGCAAAGAAGTTTACTACTAAAAAAGAGAATCGTAGTTTTTCAACAAAAGAAAGCAAAAATAAATATCGTTTATAAGGAAGATGACTCGTGTTTCCGCTCTGTATATACCCATTCCGCATCCCCAATGATACAATCTTTATAGACAAATTGGAGAGAGAGAGAGTAGGAGTCTGAAAACTCGTGCAAAGGATTTATCATGTGTAGTCCAATGAACCAACAACGCTTGCTTGCTTGCTCATACCGCAAATCATATCGGGTTATGTATAAAGTCCTGGAATTTTAACACCAACAGTTTAAGATAATCCTTCTTTAATAAGGACAAATCCGAGGTTGCACTACGAGGTGGATACGTATTGCTGTCAATCCCATGCTTGGATTCACTGAATGGCATAGGCAAATAAGCCGGTGAAAAGAATGTGAGTCTCGGGTTTCGGACCATGCAGCCAAGGCACGTGCTTGACCTGAGAACCACGTGCATTACTACCAAGGAAAGAGATCACCTAAGGTTCCTGTTATGATCATCACTTCAGTGATCAGGAATTGAAGCTGATGTCTGAGCTAAATCTCATACCATGGACCAGCGATGAAGGTAGGGCCGCGATGAGTAATTCCCTTCGTGAGTTTTGAGTGGAATGCAAGTTCTCAAGTTGAGCTGCCATGGTCCCATCCAATTCAGTCAACCGATATCGCCCGCCCCCTCCAAGATTTCGTAATCCCACTGAAATATCTCAACATGCATGCCGACAAATCAACCAACGCACTGCACCTAGACAAAGCAAGACATCGTCTAAAGATACTGTGCCTTTTCCTTCACGGACTGAACTACTCGTTAGTGCCCAAAAAGGGAGGGATTGCAGGTCACTTTCTCTTTCTTCCCTTAGATTTTCAGAGGCGTTCCGTGTGTATCGATTAACTCACATTGATCACCCCCCCTTCAAAGTATCAGTGTGGGCAGAGACATTCTTCTGTTTCTGGTAAAAGCCCTCATGGGCTTCAGCGGTCACTCAACACGGCTTCTCAGAAGAACCGGACCCGCCTAATTAGGAACCCCCTTATTCAATCATTTGCCTGAATTGTCTTTCTAGTCATAACCAAAAGCAAAGCATCAATCAGACACGCCAACAAACGAAACGTCCAAAACTTGTTGTCACTTTCCCCACACTATAAGGGACAGCTTGTTTGGGTTCCACCAACCATTACTATGGATGTCCCCAAAGGGTATTTCGATTCAGAGATATCCACCTGCCTACAACCATTACCGCTGGCCAATAGAGCCAATGCTTCTCATATTTCAGGAGGAAAAAAAAAACAAAATTTACCTAAATCACAGAAATTAGGATTAGATGGCTTAGACATCACGAATCCAGCATCATCTATAAGATATTGCTGTAAATGAGAGCTCCCAAAGTAGGGGGGACACCAATCTAGTTTGAGCTTCAACTTGCTCTGGATGATCTGGTAGACCTAATAAAGAGATGACAACCTATTTTTCTTGAGACAATAGATTGACTAATTAGTTCAGTTCGATGCCAAGGGCCAATAATTAGTTGAGGGTGCTATTGAGAGAAGCGTGACAGTTCAAAGTGCCATCTGTCAACCACCGTGGGAACCATCTCTACAAGTCCAACTCATTGATTGCTAATACCAGAAACTAGAGCTTCTTGCTTGCATCCGTGATATCATTAATTTACTTCCATTTAGTTATTGAATTTTCAAAGTCTTTTAACTCTCGAAAGTGATATCTTTAAGGATGATTCCTTGCACCTCGCACACCTGAAAACTTCATGTCTGGACTTAGTTCAATAACTTAATATGGTAGATGCTGGTCCCAAGTTTCACAGGTCAATCATGTTAGCATGCATCAGCAAATACACAGACTATAGACACTTGCAATCACGTCATTTGCTCTGCTTCGCAAAAATAGGATAGACCATCAGTCCGTTGTTCAAGTGGGACCCATCAATAATTCAGATCAGCAAACCATCGCAGCTTCACCTCCAAGTTACCACCAGTCTAATGTAATTCGTACATAGTGGAAAAGGTCTATGTCCATCTAAAGTCTGCTGCACAGGATAATGATAAAACAACAAACTAAAGACTTCAGCAGGCGTATACCAAACTAGCAGACAGTTTTACAACATATAGGCAGATTTCAATCTCATCGAGTGGCATTCGAGTGCATAATTGCATAGAGATTCTTCGGACTGTTCTTAAACTAAAGCAGCAAACTGATGCCTACAAACACCTCAGCTATGAAACTGATTCCTATTTAGAAGTGATAGCATCAAGCGAATCTCACAAACATTTCTGATGTAGTTTCCTTGCCAAATCAATCACAAGAGGAAAGGGAAAATAAAGAGCACAGACCGTTGGTCCATTCTCACTTTCAGACCCTTGCTCATAGGCAGCGATTGAAGAAAATTACAAGAATTGGTACATCCATCGGACAGCAACTCATCACTTAGTCATGATAATTCATGGGACTTGCAACAATTACAAATATTATCTTAAGCTTTCCCTTACCAACAATTTGCACCTCTAGTTTCAAAATCCCACACTTTGCACCCTGAAGACTTATAATTCGTATGTTGAGTCTACACCATTGGGAAAAGGTTAGAAAAAGTACATAAGGGTGCAAAGCAGAATTTCCTTGAAACCTTAAGGTGCAAAGTAAGGGGTTTAAAAATAGAGTCTCAAACTATAAGTTTGAAAAACACAGGGTGCAGTGTGTAACTAAGGATAAAGTCGTGGATGTTGTTAATAAATTTGCCCAATGTAAAGTATTTATGGCATGCAAGTATTGGCCAAGTCGTTATCTGCACATGAATCGATTCAAAGCAAAAAACTCGGTTTCTTTCCCAAACCTATAAGATAAATGCACGAACTGCTCCACTCATTTAGATGTCTTTACTTTGGTTGCATTGGCGATAATCACAGAAACTAAAACAGCTTTTTGACATTCAGTTAAACTGAATAACAGCAAAGATGACCAAACACCCAAAAAACGCAAATTTGGCCATATCAACTTTGCCATCTTTCGTAAAAATACAGAGCAAGCATGCAAGGAGTAGGAAATAACATGATAGGAGGCCTTACCAAAAATATACTCATTCAGCTGAAACATCAACTATAATATTTACTTTTAAAATTTTAGAAACAACAGTTAAAGGCAACCGTTTTATTTCTTTATAAACAAAAAAATTCAGAGCCAGAGACACATGGATCTTGGTTAATTCATCCTTGAATAAACCGATAGTACAGGGTATCATTTTGTATAATAAAACTATCAATTTGTCCTTGAAAATACCATTCGCATTTCCTAGAAGGGAAAAAAGGCAAACCAAATTGTAGTGCAGATAGACTCAACATACCAGGTAAGTCTTAGCTGATAGGCACAGAGAGAAACACATTTGACCACAAACGAATCAGCACTTTATCATTCAAGGCACATCAGACATTCAAAAAATAACATTTGCACCATAAATAATACAAGGGAACTTCCAAATTATAAATGTGGTTAACTATATCCAATTCCAAATCAGAAAGTCGATACCATTCAATTGAAGATTAAGGTTGTGCATGATTTCGTTACTCCGGTTTTAGTTTGTCCAATAACTTCTCTGCTTCGATAAACCCACCAAGTGGTCCCAATGACAAGTACTTCATATGTTTCCATCTGTATAAGCTCTTCAATGGTTAAACTAATGTGTTTATAACTTCATTAAGTATGATTATGGTACCGAGAGTAACAACTGTCAAAACATATTTGAGCTATCGAGAGAGCAAAGAGGAAAAAAGGTTACCTGGGTATGAAAGGTAGTGCCAAACAATGAAGATGCAAATGGTTGACACTGTTGAATGGAGGCTGATGAAAGCCAAACCTGTGAACATAAATATCAGGAACAAGCAACAAATTGGTCAAAATGGTGAATTTAGATCCAAAAACTTCTCCCAGTTGCAAGCAAGGGAATCATTGACACACAAATTGAATTGCAAATGGCTGTTACTTCTGCAAATGACAGCATTATTATGTTCATATCAACTGCTCACGATGTGTCATTTAGTACTGATATTATCAAAAACTCAAAAAGCATAGTCCAAAGTCCAACATTGCACTTGAACGTCAACAAAGACAGGAGAAACTTCAATGCATGACCAGGGACCAACAAATCAAGCTAAGTTGATTAACAACAATTACATTTATAGAGTTCAGCGACGATCATTAACACAGATTGAGATAGTTTCATAATATATTTTTCCAAAGTTAAAAAAACATAAATAAAGAAAGCAATATGTAAATAAAATTTAAGAATGTGTAAACGATAGGATAAGCACTAAAAGGTAAGAAGCTTTTGACAAAATTTTCCCTATAAGGATTGCCTGTCAAGCACTCTACTCATCTTCCCAAGACATCAAGGATAGAGGGTGGGCACACAGTTTAGCACCCGTAAACGAGGCATCATTAACAATTCCCATTCAAATGAAATCTACAGAAAGTTGACGACCTAGCAGAGCTGTACCGGCAAGTAAATCTAACAAGGACAACTTTTCAGACAAGTGCCTGGCTATTTAATACTTCGACCGGATACGAACAGGTAGTCTCCAGCACAATTTTCCAGTTCCCTCAAACACATGGCAAAGTCTCCAACAACTAGAGGAGTGAATGCTGATCACCATGTCTTCCACGTCAGTTTAATTGGACGGATGCATAATAACATGGTTACATGAAATCAAAGGGATGAAAATCTCCGTGTGGCTGAAGAATATGAAAAAGAACCTGTAATGCTTTGACTGAGGCACATCTCTCTGTAAAAGCATTCTCCCCACATCCAGCATGTGACTCACTGGATGAATAGAAAACGAGAAAGCGGATAAATAACTCGAGGTCCCATGCTCTCAAATGAGTTATAACCAACGAATATAATTACCCAAGGTATAGTCTTCAGCTCTCCTTTTGAGGTCTTTCACAGTTGAAATGTGCTCCACTGGAATCACCAAATAATGCCTGTCGATCAGGCATTGAGCTTAAGATTTTCAGTCATCCCGAGAGTGCAGCAAAAGAGCTGCAAACCAAAGAGTGAAATCATTTCGAGTGATGCTGCAATCTGTGCCATGGGGCATCACATCTTAAACTCCACAGTATCAGTAGCATGTCTCTTAGAAGTTACCACCAACTCATGAGATGCGAGTAACATTACTATAAGAAAAGCATAAGAGGAATGCAATCGACAGCCCAATCACATCGAAAACCGCCAGGCTCCACAAAAGGAAGAGAGCAGATCATTATTCATCTCACATGCGGCCCAAACTAAACCAGGCAATCTCCATAAAGACTGACTCAACTCTTGGCAGTCTGTCGTGCTCTCGAAGCAGCATTTCGGTCAAAACTAATAGACGAAACTCGAAGCATTCAAAAGAACATGCGCCGCTCTAATTCAATGAACACCTAATACATCAATATGCGCTGGAATCAAGCGGAATCCCAATCCACATCACTCATCCGAAATCTCGATCGAACAAAACCCCCATCATTCCAGCCAAAAAGAAAAAACAAAACAAAACGATTCAGAACTCGTTATCCCGTCCAATCTCCAGAGGTAAACAGCAGTGCCCGCTCCAATCGATCAACCTACAATCATCTCGATCGAGTCGAGCCACGGTGTAGATCAACAAGCCTCCATCACAGCTAATCCGAACTGAACGAGCTCAAAGCACAATCCAGAGAGAGCACCAATCAGACTGCTCGAAGAAACGCGCATCGGGATAAGCTAGCGAATTACCTCAGAGCGGAGGGATTGATGTCTTCGAACGCGACCACTCGATCGTCCTGCGAAGCGCGAGAGCGCGAGCGACTCGATCAGACTCGAACGCAGAGAGAGAGAGAGAGAGAGAGAGAGAGAGAGAGAGGACGGACGGAGTGGAGGAGAGGAGTGGAGGTGGAGGAGCGGGCGATTTGGCAGAAGATGCAGGCCGGCGTCCCTCCCGCCATTCTCTTTTGCCCCCTCCCTTTCCTTCCTTCCTGCCTTCTTCTCCGGTCGTCTTCGCCTCCTGCCCTGCCGCCCCCACGCGAAAGTTTTTCCGGCTCCGGAATGAAATGGCGACGGACGCGCGGTCGCGTTTCGTTCCTCCGAAAGTCGAAGGAAGAGGAAGATACGGATTATGCCATTCACAAAATTAATCCATTTTTATTTGGATTAATATTACGAAAATTCCAAATTAATATATTCAAAATAAAATTATCCAAATTTTTATTTGTAATAAAAAATCTCAAGCTAGTATACCTATATAAATTTACCCTCACTTACAACATCAAATTATCGAGTTAGATAACATATGAAGATTAACGAAAGTACCAATTTGGAATTTTAATGAAATATGTGTATCAATTTGTGATTTATCGTGGTATTTAATGAAAATAAATTACAGGAAAATTTGTTATAAATATTTAGTTTGTGGTTTATGGTATTAATTTCAGAGAAACAATTTTTCAATAAAACAAACACGCATATACTTGTGTTTATAATAATTTATGCCCACTCAATTCTCCCTATATTAATTAGTGAATCTCTTACATTTTCTTTTTGATTAATTTAAATATTACAATACACACATTTTGATTTTTAAATTTAGAACAGTTGAAATTCTCTTGACATATAAATATTAACACGTAAATTAACATATAATTCTTAATAATCTTTTGAAGTCTATGTAGTATTTGTAAATTATAACTCCGCACGAGAGTGAAAAAAAATATAATTTTGGGTTGTATTAAAGCATAAACAAACAAGGCCTAACGAGTAGCTTATTAGTAATCTATTGAACTTCGTGATCTAAAATCTGCCCCTTAATTTTTGTGAGCTAAGTTTCACCATCTTAGGTATAAAAACAAGAAAGAATGACATAAATAATTTTTGAACTTTGTTCATATATACAATATAGTCATTTAACTTTTAATTTATTTAATGTAAACCATAAATTTGAGATCAATGTGCAATATCGTCTTTGAATTATAATTTTTTCAATGTTATCTTTGGACTTTTGGTACATAATTAATTTATTCCTTCAACTATATGTTAAACTTTCATATAATTCGAGGATAACATTAAACACGAAATAACGTTGAACATTTTCTCGTAGTCCAATGACTAAATTGAAAATGTATCAAAAATCTATGGATCACATTATACATGAGAGTGAAATTTAAGACCACATTCCACATTGGATCAAAATTGGAATTGGATCAAAATAGAGTGATCATTTGTGTCATTATCCCTAAAAACAAAAGATAAAGCAAAGATAAAGCAGCAAGCTTGCACATTGAAAGGGCACAGAAAATGCATCCGTGCTGTTTTAAAATGAGAAATGAAGCTTTTTTTGTACAATTTATCTCTATTATGAGAATTTTACAAGAAAATCAATCGAGGCTCTCTGGATACAAGAAATCAAGCTGAAGATTGAACTCGAGTAAAACTTTCAAACTTCAATTATCTAAAGAGGTATGGCAAAGCTGGGAAAAAAAAATTGCTAGATAATCAGGCTATCGTTCAAATTCGGTGATCTTCACGGGGGATAAACAGCTCCGCGTAATCATCCACCGTCACCTGCATTATCACGAAAATTACGAAACGAAGGTTATACACCGAGCCGGTTTTGCTTGAAGAGGGACAGCAAAGATGCACTACCTCGTATCTACTGCCAGCGTAAGTATACTCCAGGCGCAGTCCTTTTGGCTCTCCAGGACAGGGATCGCAAAATCCCATAATTCCCGATTTCTTTACGCCTTCGTGAAGCTGCAAATATACAAATTGGCAAGTGAGAACAAGCATCCGACATTGGCCGATAATGAAATCCCCAAGATTGCAGATGCGTCTGTTTGCCGAATGTGATTAACACCAAGCGTCACCTTGATGAGAAGGGCCCTGGCCTGGTTCGTTTTCAATGTTCATGAGAAGAGACATAGGCATGCAAAAACCTATATAAGTAACCTTGCACATGCAAGAATGGCTTCTGCATACTGGTGCGACCTTCCAAGCTTCTACTTCCAATATGTATCACTCTTACCGAGAGCACATGATTGGACCTTTGACGCTAAGCAAAAAATACTCTAAAATGCACAAGTCTAGGCTCCTCTGCTTCTAGAGAGCATACTGATATTTTTTAGTCTAAACTGAAGGGCCTGCTTGTCATGTAGATTTCGGCAAAAGGTGTCCGAATCTGGGGAGATGTGTGCAGCTTGATGCCTACCTTGGGGCAGAGGTTTCTGTGACTTAAAACTATGACCTCTAAGAGCTTATGTCACACCAAGGCTTCGCCCATTAAAATACCTTCACTCTCGGTTAAAAGAACCGTCTGAGAAATAACAATAGAAAGGCAGGTGCTAAGCTGTTGATTAAGGGTGGCTGCAGTCAATGCTAGGTCAAAGCACAGTCATGCTGAAGAATTTGAAAGAGAAGTGCAGGGAGCACAACAAATGGCACAAGAAAGAAGTAGCATACCTTAAGCTGCCCTGAATCAGTAACGAGGAAATTTAGAGGCAAAGTAACATCTATAACTTGGGAAGCCAATTCGGTGACTCCTCCTGATTGATCATATCTCTTCAAATTTTTAAGATTCCCATATTTTGCTTCAGTGATAACTAGTCCACCAACTTCCATTTGTTTGTTTCTTTTTCGGTTTGCCACGTTTTCTAACAACTTCTGAGCTCTCTGAGCTGCCGCCGTTGCTTCTTGTACCTACATGTTGTGACGATTTGCTTAAATATCTCTAATGAATACAAGGGACACTGTAGAGCAGCAAATGTTTTAGACATACCTGCGCTGAAGTTTTGTCTAAATTCTCCAAAGCCTTCTGCTTTTCTCTCTTAAGGAGATAAGGCTTGACAACAAACTTCTGCAATCATGGAACATGTAGGTTGTATCAACTAATGACTTTTCTATCGGCAGCATGTGTAAATAATCAAACAGGTAAGCATGGGCCTTGTCAACTGGAAAGATGCTCTTTAAAACACTGCATTGTCTGTGTGAATTACTAGTCATAAATTAATAAGTCAACATTTAGCCATCATGACTTCGTCCAATAAAACTACTAGTTACAATTGCCAATAAAAGTTAAGAGCTAGATTAAAGACAATCGTTGAATAGGTATAGAAACAAGATCCTCTAAGCCAGCATAACATTTGCATATAACCACCAAACAACTGAAAAAGAAGGCCTATGATGGAGCCCAACACGAAGGTCTTTCCAACTAATAAACAAGAATCATACAGTCAAATTCTGTAACAAGTAGGTTTGGAAAAGAGATTCCTTCCTAAAAATCTAAGATATGAAATGCCATGTATATTAGTTGGAAGACATCCTTCCCATTGCTATTAAGGTTTTAAAACTAAATTCTGTGCTTCACAACAAAATTCTCCATAAGGTGATTCAGATAAGAACCTTGAGAATGAAGTAAGCAGAAGTTGGAAATATAAATGCCCCGGCAGCAAACAAAGGATTTAGATGCCTTGACAGCAAAATCTGCACACAAATAGCCAAAAGCAAATATCTCAGAGCAAAACAAAATGTACGGCCTTCCGAATGTTCTCCACTAACTACCAGATCATACTTGGGACCACAAGAGAGAGTACATGAGGAAAGCAAACAAAATGAAAATCTTTAACTGTGCTGAAATGCTTTCTTATGACAATGCTCTCGAGTCCATTTTTTAGTTCCAAAAAATACTGGCCATCCTTAATAACAACTTATTAAGGTGGTCTACAATTATTTAAGCCTCTTCGAATTTTCATACATAGAAATCTATTCGACTTTTATAACTAATGAAGATAACCACTTAAAGCACCTATATTGTGCCTCTAATGCAAGAAAACAAATGAAAATGCTAAATCCAGCTTACAGGAACAACTATCTTTTGGCCACCACGGCGCCACTCAAATTTCCAAAATATACCCTGCCAAGAGAATAACACACAGAGAAGGGGTAAGCCACACAAATTAAAGAAGTAATGTAAGTGTAAATGATGCAGACAGAATAATAACTAAGGAGCCTGCAGCACTAATGGAAATGTCTTAAACTCAATCCACCCTAATTGTAATAAAATGTAATGGAATATTTTTAGACATTTGGCACAAGACCATTCTATCCAGGTGAAATGTAACACAACTTAACAGGACTTGCACTTTTATAGAACCATGAGATCACAAGGAGGGGCCACGCCATTGTTGTTTTGTTCCTATTATCAATTTTCTACATAATCTCATCTTTTTCTAAATATACACTTCAACACAACATTGAAATTTTATGTTAAATAAATAGTATTTTATTAGTTAGTTTTTTTGCCTTCTAAAAAATGAATAGCACAAGAAGATCTAAAGATTTTTCAAATTACATTTCATGAGGGAAAAACAAAAGTACACCAATAATCATCTAGCCATTACTCTTAAGAAGCACCTAATACCTGTATCCCAATTGTGTACAGCATGCGGACAGTGCTAAAGTTGGAGAGTTTTCTTCCACCACCAACTTCGACCTCTAGAGCAGTGCTGTGCAACAGGTAAAGTTATTGAAAAAACAATATAGCATAATAACTAAAAACAGAAAGTGCGTCAGTATATATTAAAATCTTGAATTATCTATAGGTTTGAGGTCCAACTACAAGACTTTGTTTATCTTAAAAAAATGTTTGTCAACCATAACATAAAAATCAATGTAGCACCCTTCCTCATTGTCACATCCAGAACCATATTAGTTCCTCCTAAGCAACAAACATAATCCTATAACAAGAGATGAGAAAGTTTATAGCAAGTCATTAAGGCAGGCATGCTACACCATCTACTGATGTTAGCAATTAAACTGATTGTAAGAGCCTCTCATCTTTATGCTGGGTCCGTAAGTTGCTCAACAAAATTTCTCCAGTCATCAAAAACCATGATTTGGGAATTTTAAGATATAATAATGCTACATAATCCTATAACAAGAGATGAGAAAGTTTATAGCAAGTCATTAAGGCAGGCATGATACACTATTTACGGATGTCAATCAAACTGATTGTAAGGGCCTCTCATCTTTATGCTGGGTCCGTACGTTGCTCGACAAAACTTCTCCAGTCATCAAAAACCATGATTTGGGAATTTTAAGATATAATAATGCTACTGAATATTATTAACAGGATGGCAATGTCTCATAAGAACTTGAAACGTGAAAAATAATCAACTCAATCAAAAGTGCTATGAAAATTAGTAACATGCGAAGCGATTGCTAAAGTCCAAATAAATATAGTCAAAGTCAATTTGCAATATCAGTGCCCAAATTCATCTACTGCAAGTACCTTCCAAATCTGCCAGCAATACGCCCATGAGATTTTGAAGAAAAACGCCTAGTGTAATGAGCTGATGCCCCAAAAGAACTTGTTCCAAGCTGTAGAAATTGCAGAAGGTTGGAATAAACACAAATGAACATGGTTAGGCATAATAAAAGAGAAACTTGGCTCAGGGAGGTTCTTTGGGGAAAGAAGCATAACAAGAAGGACCATGGGAACCAAATGTTATATCACTTAAGCATATGTGAACATGTTCACATACACTTAAGTTATGAGCATGTGTTTCATCATATTATCTCCAAAACTCAGGGATGAAACTTTGAGCATGACTGAAGTGCAAATTTGGACATACTTTCAACTCTCCAGCAGCAGACATTTTCTCTTCTCTCTTTTGCCATCCAACTGCAATAGATGATTCTGGTCCTAATACAAGCTGTATCTGCAAAAAAGATGAAGAGCAAAAAATAAGAGAAATATTTGATGCTGGGAAAAGACAGTGAAGTATAGCAACTGTATCGACAGCTAAGAACATGCCTTAATTTTATAAAGATTTCTCATTGTCATGTATTAATCTCTGCCATGGGTACTGCAAATCATATGCCCTCTACAAATGTTTTATCATCTATGAAATCGATCAAATTACCAACATTAAGCCACAGGAGTTTTTTATAAGCCTTCAAGATCATGTTGCTAGGAACCTTTATAAATCAACCCTGATATAGTTTATTGATTGTAATATGGTAAACAGCACAGGGCAAATAACATTTCGGCAGAGAAAGAGAGAAACTTGATGCAGCTAGAATACATTTCCATTTGCTGTTTCTGAGAACTGGCGGGTCCACGCATTTGACAGATTTATTGACCCATCTTGCAAAGACATTGCTAAGCCCATAGTCGCTGATGAGTGTTGTGATAAATGCCTATCACCAAACAAAAGTGAGAAAAAGTAGTATGCTTTGCATAAAAATAACATAAATAGCTCATAAATGCTCCACCTTGTCGTTTGCACGCCAACAAGGGCCTGTAGACCAAATGAGACCATAAATTCTGCTGAAGCAGCAGGACAAATCTGATGTCCAAGTACAAGAGAAGCAGCTCGGCCACCAGCATTTTCACTAACTGCCAAATTTCCACCAAGAGCTAGGGTATTCTTTTTGGATATTTGAGACTGGAATTGACTTGCCATTTGCATTCTGAAATACATGAACACATAAACTCAACAGATACCATTGAGCAGCAGAATATTATATGGCCAGAAATTGTCAATGTGGGGAAAGTATGGAATTTTAAAATTTTCCATTTCTTATAACAATCACAGACCTAGGCAAAAGGGTTTGCTGAGATCATTGTAATGCAGTGGTATATATCAATATTAGTCAGCCTCACAGCTGGATCCCATAAATTTGATCTACAGAATCATGAGAACATCTAACTCCACAAAATTTAATTTGTAAGTGTTAAAAATGATTAAGGAGAATGGATCAAGTTGACATCATAGGTAAACAGCCATCAGCTTGGTTGTCATTCAGCTTTCACAAAACCATTTCATTCTGCAACGTCTTTGCTCACATTGTGCACTTGTGCAACTCGCAATTTATCATCAATCCTAGCATCCTGTAGTCATGCTAAAACGATGATCTCATCCAACTTGATTTACAGCAATGAAAATCAGAACTCTATTCACTGTTCAAATCTCAATTCCCCCTCCCCCCCCAAAAAAAAAAAAAAAAAAAAAAAAGGCATTAGATTCGTTGTCTGGTCAAGTCCTCCTGTATCATCATGCATCAGGCAGAATGCATCTTAATTAGGATCCTCAAATAGATTGGCAGATACATAAGTTGAAGACCTACCCTCTCACGAAGCTGTCACCATCCAAAAAGTGTGGCACCGACAATTCTGTCATTATTGTACCAGATGGTCGGAACTGCGATAAACTCTTTTCTTGTTCCTTCATTCGCCTTAACCTTTCAAGTTCTTCTTTAATTTCCTCAACTTTACTCAGCCTTGGACCAAGTTCTAAACCTGAAGTTAACCCCTCCATACCATATATATCATATATTTGCCTTTTAGTCTCATCGGACAATATTTCATATGCTTCACATATCCGCTGAAAGTTCTGTGTAGCAACTTCCTTCATCTGAAAATCAGACACTTGTTCCATATTAATAGGACTTATGATCGTCAATAATCAGGCTGAGAAAAGGACAGCATCGGAATTGAAAGATGAAGATGAACAAACTTATGAATGGGCCCAGGGCCAAAGCAACTAACAAAATGTTGATGGCTTTGTACCACGATTCATTCATAATATTACCATAAGATACACTGAGTAGCACTAACAACTACCAATCACATGCAAAGAATAGTTGAGAGAAGCCATCATGAAAA
The DNA here is from genome assembly GCF_016545825.1 of Eucalyptus grandis. Taxonomy (NCBI): domain Eukaryota; kingdom Viridiplantae; phylum Streptophyta; class Magnoliopsida; order Myrtales; family Myrtaceae; genus Eucalyptus; species Eucalyptus grandis. The sequence goes on along the minus strand of NC_052616.1, from coordinate 5,971,477 downwards.
GAGCAAAGACATGCTGCACTTAAGAGGATAAATCTTCAACTGAAATAAAAAGAAAATTAAGTGTCTGGTGTGAACATAAAGATTTCCGATTCCTTTTCTCCCTCATTTCTAGTCCAACCAATAGACATCTTCACGAGAGGAGAAGGCATGGGCTTGCCATTAATGCTTATTGGACAATTGCAGCATCTAGTTTTGAACATTGGATAGATCATAGACTGAGAAGGAACAGTCCAATCGTCTTTGAAATGATGTTAAAATATTTTTGTATATCACTAACAATGAATTAGGCCTTCCCAATTCTGCAAAAGCAATGGGACAATCAAAAGGACACTGCAAAACTTGTTATTGCCGGGATACAAATAATATAAACTGCCATTTTCAGCAGTTGACATTTTACATCAACCAAAGATATCCCCCTTAGATAGAAACAAGATTTTTGGTGAACAGACCAAAGACAACCATGTAACGGTGCGAATCAAGATAGAATAGATATCCATTGATGGGATAGTCGCATAACCTTCTCGAGATAGAAGTAATTCTGCATTTGAGCGGATTAAATTTCCCAGGAAAAGGGAAAGAACAGCGGGACAGAGTTCTCCCAAGAACACAATTCCCATCAACACTCGGTCAAACACATAAGCAGCACCGCCGCACGCAACCAAGGCAAACTCGATTGAGCCACAAACATGAACGAAAAAAAATGCTAACAAAGTCAAACCGACCACAACCCAACATCCAAAAAACCTCAGCAACCATCCCAAGAAACCGCCCACGAATCAACCGACAGACGCCGCCGCGAATCCCAATCCCCCGCCGGGAACTCATCAAAATTCTAGCTGAAGCCACCCGAATCTCCGACAACCAGCAAGTAGAAAGAACGCGAGGCGGAGCGAGCTCAAGAAGCATACGTGAAGGTCCTGGTACTTGTCGGGGTGGTAGACCTGAGCCCACTGGCGGTAGGCCCTCCTGATTTCCTCGTCGGAAGCGTCCGGGGCCACGTGGAGCAGCGCGTACAGCTCCCTGTGCGGGGGCCCGGCGACGTCCTCCTCCTCGTTCATCTTCACGGCGCTCCCGATTCGGTCGCCGCGAAGCGAATCACGGCTTCGACAGGCGCGGGTACGGAATGGAGCGAGACCTGTTTGCTGAAATGTCGCAGAGGGAGGGAAGGAAAGAGAGGAGGAGGTGGGAGGGAGCGTTTCTTTGTGCTCGGGGAAGGGTTTAAGGGTGTTTTAACCGAACCGGAACGTTCGACGGCCCCGTCGTGGACTCGGGCGGCAGTAAAATTTGGGGATAAGGGACCACTAGTAGTGTCATAACTTTGGTACATCATATTTTTTTACCAATCACTTAAGTGTCATAATTTTAAAATTTTTTGAAAGCGTTCATTTAATTATTAGAAATTTAAAATTATCGCAAAAATTCGTATTGTAGTTAAGTGATTGAGAAAAAAAAATTATGACACTAAAGTGAATGAAAAAAAGTTGTGATACTTAATTGAGCGTTGTGCAAAAGTTATGTAACACTTATAACATCATTTTCTAGTGAAATTTGATTAAGCCGCTTCCAATTGACTTTAGCGGGATCCGCGATTACTGTTAATTATCTTGTGCTGTGAGGGAAATGAGCTTGAGGCGGGACAATTCGAGTGCTTTGTCAAGCAACCTCGGATTCGTATGGACTCGATTCAACAAGAGCGCAATCTTAATCAAATCATTACTACTTTCTAAAAAAATCTACATATCTGAATAAAAAATAGCATTTGTCTCGCTTATAAAGTTTTCCATACTATCCCTCCATCAAACAAAAGAGAGTTAGAAAAATGAGGGCCTATTGTAATCAAGCACGCCTTTACAATTACCGACCATTTGAAAAGGTAACCATCTATAGATACCAAAAGGAAAACTCGTTTTGGTAAAGATGCAACATACAATGATTATATATTAGGAATATTAAAAAAATAATAATAATCGTGTCAAATCATACTTAAGATTGTGACTATAACTTAGTTTAAGTCGTGTTAGATTAAGGTCAAAGTCGAGTATTTAAATCTTATGTTAGAGTGGATCTCAATCGAACCCAAATCATGTTTTGATACTATGGAGCATGTGAGTCAACCATCGGATAGCTTGGCACTATATTGTTACGATTTGACTATATTATCCCAATGTACTCGATTTGACTATATTACACCCTTAGGAGAAACTTGAATTTGATTTTTGATTATTGAGCATGTGAGTAGACTATCAAGTAATTTGGCACCATGTTGGCTCGATTTGACTGTATTACACCCCTTGGATGGACGCCATTTTACAAGAGGGAAAGAAGGATTTTGGTTCCTTTTTCTTTTCTTTTCTTTTTTTGACTGTTTAATCTTTAACTTTTTATTTTTGTTTCGTCGGAATTGGATCATCAAACAAAATATATTTGACCGAAATTCGTTCTTCGGTTTTTTAATAAAAGGAGAGGCGTCAAATGGTGATTTGGGAGAGGAGTAGTATCAATGAAATACAAAGGAAATTATAGATAAATTTTGACAAAATTAATCAATATCAAAGTATATGAAACTTCACCGGAATTTAATTGACGACAAAATTCGAAGACATAAAAATACAAGGCCAAAATTTAATTAGTGACTACCTACAAATTAGATACATGTTAGAATCAAATCGATGGTGAGATATCTAGAAACTACAAGTATAGGAATTGAAAGATAACAGATTTTGTTTGTTTCTTTTGGCGATGGGGTACAAAAAGTAAGACGTATTATTTAAAGTCGACAATCAACGTTTACAAATGATTGTTGAAAAAAACAATCCTAATGGTTATGAGAAGTTACATTATCCATAAGTAGTTACTTCGCGGTCTCCCATTTTCTAGCAACACTTACCTATAAAAGTTTACAACAATCCTAAAATAACAACAAAATAACCACCTATCGGTTATCCTCGTGTCGATTGTTTGCCATTGATATCAATGTTTCGTCAATCATCTTCAAGGTTCTTATCAATAATTTCACATTATGCATCATTGATGACTTTACCGACAATTTTTCGATTCTCTTCAAGTCATCCATAATTTTGTTCATAACTTATCAAACTTTGCTCTCATTGACTAAGTCTATTTGATGTTGATAATAATCAAAAGTTTGTCATTTTTTGGTGTATATATATGTCATATTTTAAAAGAATTGAATGATTCATTGATAACTCAATTCTTTTAATTTAGATTATTAGGAGTCATCATGCGCCTCCTAATCATTGGCGAATTTTATTTTTCCTTGCTGAATTGCCACTTAAACTGTTTTTCCATAAAACAATATAATTGGCTCTGTGATAACTCCCTGAATGGTGTCACCTATAATATTTTAGTTAATTTTCCTTAATTTGAATTACTTGGCTTTCAATTAATTAACTAGGCCATCTTGCAAAAGTAAGTCGAAGATCTCGTCTGATTTTATCAATATCCAATGACTAAACTCGGGTGCCTCTAACCATAGCCATTGTTGCTTCTTTTAATTTGGCAAACTTCAAGGATCGACGAAGATAAGGCTTGCTGAGCACCGCTTTTGCCACAACAATTGAATATTTTCATTGTGGTCAGATTCATCTTTATCATAAAAATTTTCCCCAAATAAACGCATCTTAAATTACAACATCCGCACGAAAGCGGCAAACAAGCAGCAGCGGATATCAGATCCTAACCGAGTATTTTCAGCACGTATCAACGACCCCTTGGTAACTCAAGAAGTAATGAAATGGCAGAAGAGTTCGAGCGTAGATTACGAAAACATTCTGCAGCAGAACCTGTAACTTCATGAATCAATGAGTTTAAATTCGCCTTCGCGAGCTGGGGCGCGAGCAAGAGAAGGAGCACGAGAGAGAGAGAGGAAGAGAGATCAGGTGTCCTAGCATTTTCAGAGTTCTATAACCAACCAAGTGCTGGATCCTTTAGACGTAATGGGTTGTGACTTTTAAAAAATTTCGATATTTCTATACAGAATATCGTGAGGCACAAAAAACTAAAAAACTTTATGATGAGCGAACCCGGAATTTACGTCTTTTAATCCGATGAATGTCGAGAGGTTTTGGATCAATAGTCGCATGAAAAAAGAATCTGAAAGGGGCGTAGGCACGAGGGAACCACACTTTGAACTTTGCATAGCTTTAGGGGTGACGATTCTTTGCGTTGACTTGCGCCAAGCAAGGAGGTCAAATCTTGGTGCATTTTTACATCTATCGATGACCGAAATTGGGTATTGTTGATCCTAGGTAATGTTCATCAAAATTCGAATTTGGATCATGCTCAATCTATTCGTCATTGTTTAAGCGAGCTTAAATATAATCGCCAACACCATTTATGAACTAAATAAACGCACGATGTTAAGTCAATCGATTGATTATGTTGCGCGATGCTTTGAATCTCAATTACTTGGACCCGTTCTTGGGACAACAAGCAAAAAACTAGCTTGCCAGTAGATTTACAATATGACACGGTGATTTTGAAAGTAATTAATATTTAGATCTTTCCAGGCACCTTACAAGCATTTGTGGCGTCATATTAGACTTCAGATTTGGTTAACTTTCTTTGTATCTAGGGCATTACGTTCTGGTTTTTACTCATAGATCATATATTTCAGGGTAATTCACTAATTAATATAAATCTTACTCTACCAATTGCGCCAAAAAAAAAAAAGACGACTTTAGGTATTGAATTATTTGCAAACTGTTGCTCAAAGAATCTCCAACAAAAGTAAGAAAATCAAGGAGAGATTGATCAAGATACATAGATTGTTACTCAACATTATAAGAATTGAGAGAACGTAATTTTATTAATTTCATCATCTTTTTTGTGATATGCATTTCACCTTAGTTCACCACAAAACGTACATACCTTACCTTCGAGGCTAATACATGTATGATCACTTTGTGATAGAGTGAAAAGGCTCAATACAGCATAAATCATCTAATGTTGTTTGGGGACCTCAGGTTCCGCTTTAGATAGCCCTCCCCAAGTCCAACCCCAATCGAAAAAGTTCAGCTGCACTCCATTGCCGGCCTTGACACATGCTTTGGTGCATGCCTGCTCGCTCTCGCCGGACGCTATGCAAGCCGGCATGCATTCTTGGGCGCTCTCCGGTGGTGGCGAGGATGCAGCACATGCCACCAGAAACATGGCGATCACGGCGATGGCGAAAACTGTGCTCCTCGTCGCCATTATCTTTTTCCCCCTCCCTTCTATTTAATCGGATTGCAAATGGTGGCTTTGAATTGCTATGGGCGAAACCCTTATGGGGTTTATATAGAAGGGCTAAGCCTTAAGTTCTTAACTGAATGTAAAAACAACTGCGCTTGCCAGGAGGGTAATGCTTGTTGTTACTGTTACGAAAATGATTTTCTGTGGGTTGGAGAAAATCATGGGGACAGATTAGGGTTTATGGCGTTGGACAAACGCTTCACGTTGCCTTTCATTTTACTTTTTTTTGTTGGGAAGTTCAACCCGCCTTTGAATTTAGTTAAATTCAAAAGAATTTCCTTTTTCAGTTTTATTAAGGGATACGTGCAATCGAGTCCCACCTTTCCAAAAAGTAGAAATAAGTTTTAGAACTTACCTATATTGCAATCGAATAGAAAGAAAAAAGAACAAAAAGGAAAAAAAAAGTTGAAAAAAGAGTCATCTGGGCAAGTACCCACAATTTTTCAACAACGGTCTTTAGACAAGCCATTGAAAATTACCCACATGGAAAAATAAATCCATATTTTTTGCTATGGGACAGTTAAATATTGTTATTGTAAAGTGAAAATCGAGGCGGATGAACATATAATTATTATTGTCACTATCAGTATGTATTTACATATATATAATATAGATATGTTTTTAGATTAATTGAATTTGCTGGATTTATTAAGGTCCATAAGACCTTAACAAAAGATCCAATGACATTTAATGGGTTAGATAGACTCCTCGTGATACGTTTGGCAGCCCATTTTGAGCAAGGAAAAATTAAAGTGGATTTGCAGCATATATCGAGAGGATCAAAGGATATTACGTGGTAGGTGATATAAACTCGCACTGGACTCTTCCCCTGCCATGGAAAGGGAAATATGGGGTAAAGCATAGAGGTAGGTAGATTGAAATGATTTCACAATTTTTTTCATCGCCCTACTTTGTCTCGCGAGCATGTTTACACTAGTCTCCGACAGTAATTTAAGTCACCTGTGTGTACAAATCCTTCAAGAAATTACATTCCATCCTTGTGCTTCGAAAGATGTGTGCTTTTTTCTGTCCTAATATTATGTTTAATGACGATGTTAGCTTTAGTACAGTTGATGATCCAATAATTGCTAAACAAGCACGTGGTTATGTGGTGAATTACTCATTAATTGAGATGGGTCATTTTGGAGAATGATTTTTTTTTTTTGGGTCAGTCCTATTATATTCCTACTCTACACTCACTCTTAGACTTTTGCCCTACCTCTTGCAGGGCGTGGGAATCGAAACCTACTCCTGAAACTTATGCGTCCCCATCCCATCCTTCCTGAGAAGGTGAAAATTTGAACCCTTCATCTTTTGGAGAATAATTAAAAGGAGGAGAATTAATGTGAATTTTTCTTTGTTATAAGAGAAATGTAAGATGGGCTTTCATCAACCCCAATGCATTAAGATCCACCGTCTATATTAAACCTAAGCCGAATCCTAAACTTATCTCATGATTAATGGATGGTCGACACACGACTTTGCTCTTAGTGGGCTGAAGTACTTATTCACCACTTTTCTTTTCTCTTTTTTCTTTAATTAGAGTATTGACAAATTTTCTTGATGAACTTTTTGCGTATCTATTACCTCAAAATTTCTAATAGGAAAAAATTATCCAAAAAACTTAAACATATTGTACGGCCATCAATTCAGTCATGAACTTTCCAACTTTATCAATGTAGATCTCAACATTTTCATGATTCTCCAATGTAGTTCGTCCGACCTAAATTAGCCACTTATAGTCCGTTGCTGTCACCTAATCTAACCTAACCTAATAAATTGAGCTTGTGGGCACTGTTGTACCAATAGTTTCCTCGTTGTCGTCAGAAATCGGCACTCGGGCTCCAAAAGCCATTTTGGTTCATACGTGAAGAAGGGAAGTGCGTCTAAAACTCTCCGTCCTGGCCAACCCCATGATGCATGCGTATCGTCTTGTCTGCATTACCTGCAATTATCTGCTCTTGCAAGTGCAATGCACGAAGCTTCATGGAAATTTCCTTCGAGCATTAGGCTCCACATTTTTCGACCCATTATGTAGAACATGACAAAGGCCTTCCTCTGGAATCGTATGGACATGTACCGACCCAAGAAAAGAATTATATTTGCATCAAACCTGTGTAGCTCCATAGATTTTTTGTAGATCAGATAAGGAAGGCTGTCCCATTATACACCAAGTTTTGTCTTTTTGTGATAATTCTTTTTCTTTTTTGGTCGGTAAAATGCAAAACAAAGGAAAAGTGTAGATCTGACCAAAAAAAAAAAAAAAAAAAAAAACAAAGAGAAAGTGTTGGCCGAAATGATATGATTATGGATACTTCGCGTTGTGAAATTTGTCTTCTTAGTCATAAACTTAAAGTATGAATATCAATTCAGTCCTAAACTTGACAATTTTGTCAATTTAATTCTAAAGCTTTTCGTGAAATTCCAAAATAGCTTACTTGGTAATCTAGTCATTGTCGGGTCAGCGATTTCTGATGAAAATTGATTAGAATGACTACTTTAAAATTTTACATAAAGGTTTAGGACTAAATTAGTATAATAAAAAAATTTATGATTTAATTGATATTTGTATTATGCTAAGAATTAATTGGATAATTCTGGTGGAAGGTATTTTATCATAGACGCAATTTTGACGAAACACAAGCAATATATCTAAAAAGCTCATTTATTCCCTGATCAATAATAATTATATAAAAAGATTGATTTTTCAGATTTAGCTTCATAGAGTGAAATATCAAAATTTGGTTACTTCAAATTTGGCCAAAAGGGAAGGAAAAAAAACCAATTGCTCAACTAAGGTTACCATTGCACGTTTAAATATAATATATATATATATAGAACAGGCTATTATTAGAATATTTCAATATTAAATCATTTATTCATTTAAGAAATTAAGATTTTAGAAGAGTCGACAGTAATTTTACAAGAATCTCACGGCCACATCACTTTTGTAAATTTAATATAGCAATCTTGATATTACTTTTATAGGGCGCTTTTATGTTTAGTAAAATCTTAACGTTTGTTAAAGTTGAATTGTTTTTTTTTTAACAAAAAAAAAGTTGAATTGTTTTTATATTTTTTTGCATATCGAAATTAGGATAAATGTAGATCATGATTTACATAAAGGCATCGCAGATTGCTCTCCACTGAGATTTATTCACTCTCCGTACGTCCATTCACAGCCAAGCTCTCTCTCTCTCTCTCTAAAATGGGGATGCACTTGGTGGCATTAGCAAAGCTCAAGCTCGCGCTGGTCGCTTCCCACGGTCTAGCCCCGATTCTCGCCGGCGGCCTGATCTGGCCGTTCTTGCTCAAGCTCTCCCTCGCCCTCCAGCTCTCCCGGCGAAACAGCTACGCCGACGTGGTGCAAGCGTCGAGCCTCTTCTTCTTCCAGCTGAGGCAGATCGTGGTCGAGTCCGAGCGACCGGTGAGCCCTGCCCACGAATCCCGGCTGAGAAGAGCCGTCCGTCTGGTGTGCCGGAGAATGGCAAGTGTCCGGCGATCGGTGGCGGCAGCCCAAGGCAGCGGCGGTGGCGGCGACGACGCCGATAGCTTGCACACGCTCTCGATGATCGCGCTTTAATTCATTCGACGACATGCGAGTACGTTTGCAGTCTCTTTTCCCTATTCATTCTTTGGATACAGTGCGTCTCATCGCATGTGGGAGTGATTTGATTTCTTGACGCTTGAGGATTCTGCGTATCACTTTCGAAAGCGAAAGCGAGAACATTACTTGTCTGAGGTCGAAAGAGATTACAGCAAATGAACTGAGCACATTCGGATTTGTTGGTGATTTCTTGAAGCAAGAGTATTTCTTTACGTTAAAGAAACGAAACCCCAGTTCATTTCCATAATCTTCATGCTGTCAAAGTCCGATGTACGTAGATTCTTGCTCGAACGAGGAGTCTTCGTTCCCAAGCAAGATCGACCAGTGGAGGTCGCATCTCCGTGCGAGAAATTAGATTCGAGGCCTTACCTAATCGCAAAGGCGAGGCGACGTATCGAGCTATAGAATCACAATGACTTTATCAGGTTTTACGTGGAAACCCAAAGGGAGAAGGAAATGAAGGGAGTGAAAATTTGGAAGAGAGAGAATTAGAAAGAGGAGAATGGTTTTCTTTTGTTGATAATTTTTCCATGTAACGGAGCATTTCGATTCATCTTCAACATATGTTTCGTAATCGAATGATATGAAAAATATCGAAGTTAAACCGACTAGTTTCTGACCCAAAAAAAAAAAAAAAAAACTAGCTTTTAGCAACCGAACCGCCAGCTAAGGGAGCAAAAGTTGATGTCGATGCGACGGATCTGATGTTTAAGTCCCGGTCCTAGTGTTTCCCATTTAGAGTAACCTTGGGAACTTGCTACCCCACGGAGGAGTTCTTGCTTGATGTTGGATGGAATGATTTATGTGAATACATAAGGAATTAATCAAGTTGAAAAATATATCATGTCAATGGTAAAGTCAAAGTGTTTATTTATTTATTTATTTATTTATTTATCAAACTTGGAAATTGCACATCCAAAATCTATCATGAAGCACCTTAAATCTTGCAAATAATGTGCCAATTTGTTTGAGGAACCATTTGATTACCATTGTGAAGTGAATCCCAAAGGAGCTATTTGAGCTATCAAGTATTTGGCTTGGATGTGATAAGTAGCATTAATTTAAATCCCAATTTCTCAAGATAATTGTCCAAAAAATCCTAAACTAATAATACGGTGATTAATTCAGTTTTTAACCCAAATATTTTGATGACTTTCCTATATAGTCATTTTGGTCAATCTTGGCCCAAAACCATTAACTGGGAAGTCTAGTTAGTGACGGCTATCTACATAGCACATTCGACACTAACGTGAATAAATTTTGTATTTTTTTTCATTTTTTTTTCTTTTGGCCCACAAGCAAAAGGATAAGAAGGGGGACAAAATAGAAAAAGAAAAAAAGAAAAAAAATTACAAAATTACAAAAATTGTTTACGTTAGCGATTTTTTATCAAAATTAATTGAAAGAACAACAATGAAAAATTATCAAAATGTTTATGATTAAATTGACCAAATTGAAAAGTTTAAAATTGAATAGGCTGTCAAATATTGGGTTTAGGACTTTTTGGTCAATTTTTATTGATCTTTGCAATCCAAGGTGATCATAGGGTCATCGGTGCCATCTTGTAACTAGAGCGTCACTGAATATATGTGTACCCCATGTGCATTCATGTATATTAGATGAGTCGGTACGTTCAGAACCCACCGAAAAGAGAGAGCCCTAAAGTATTATTGGTAAAATGATCAGGCAAATACATATGGAAATGACATTTGAATTTATCTCATCGAAGTACCTTTCAGCTCGTGACCATAGTGACGAGCAATGGGGAATCAATCCCCGAGATATATAATTCAAAAGAAGAGAGAAGAAAGGCAAGATCCTAATCTAATTTGCTATTTCAAGATCTCCAAGTCACGGCCCCAAAACCCTATAGATGAAGCAAGCTGCATGGGGGAAATCTCATAAAGCAGCAAGCCAATACGAGATACGCCACGACGAAAACGATATGAAATACAAAAGGGGAAGGCCAAAAAGCATGGCAAAATACGCATTGATTCTTTGCGTTTGCATGTTGATGCAAAGCGTGCGTACTAGTTTATTACAACGACTTTATAGTATGATAATGTAAAAGGAATTTCAGTGAAAGCAAAAGATTACACATCTAAAACCCCCCATGAATAATATTGCACTTTTGCCAACCTTTCAATTTTGCATTTTTACCAATTCGGTCCTAAACATTTTAATTTTGACAACTGAATCCCAAATCTTTTAATGATTTTTAATTGAGTTAATTTGATCAATTTTAGTTGAAGATCATTGACATGAATGTCGATTGTCCTATATGGTCGGTCAGTATTGATATTGACAATTTTTAATAATATTTTCATATTTTTTCAAAAAAAAATTCATTTTTTCCTTTCTCTTTCTTTTTTTTCTTCCCTTCTTCCTTTTTTAGCTCGTCACTGAGGCTTAGTGATTGATTGACCAGAGGCAAGAGCAAGCAAGGTTGTTGGCCGTTGGCAAAGCTCGCCAATGTCTGACCAGGTCGAACCTCGCCTAGTCCCAAAAGTAAGAAAATCAAGGAGAGATGGATCAGGATACACAGATTGTTACTCAACATTATAAGAATTGAGAGAACATAATTTTATTAATTTCATCATCTTATTTGTGATGTGCATTTCACCTTAATTCACCACAAAACGTACATACCTTACCTTCAAGGCTAATACATGTATGATCACTTTGTGATAGGGTGAAAAAGCTCTTACCTTCAAGGCTAATACATGTATGATCACTTTGTGATAGGGTGAAAAAGCTCTTACCTTCAAGGCTAATACATGTATGATCACTTTGTGATAGGGTGAAAAAGCTCAATACAGCATAAATCGTCTAACGTTGTTTGGGGACCTAAGGTTTCACTTTATCTACCCCTCCCCAACCCCAACCCCAAAAGCTCGTCAGCTGCACTCCATCGCCGGCCTTGGCACATGCTTTGGTGCATGCCTGCTCGCTCTCGCCGGACGCTATGCAAGCCGGCATGCATTCTTGGGCGCTCTCCGGTGGTGGCGAGGATGCAGCACATGCCACAAGAAACATGGCGATCACGGCGATGGCGAAAACTGTGCTCCTCGTCGCCATTATCGTTTTCCCCCTCCCTTCTATTTAATCGGATTGCAAATGGTGGCTTTGAATTGCTATGGGTGAAACCCTTATGGGGTTTATATAGAAGGGCTAAGTCTTAAGTTCTTAACTGAATGTAAAAACAACTGCGCTTGCCAGGAGGGAAATGCTTGTTGTTGCTGTTACGAAAATGATTTTCTGTGGGTTGGAGAAAATCATGGAGACAGATTAGGGTTTATGGCGTTGCACAAACGTTTCACTTTGCCTTTCATTTTACTTTTTTGTTGGGAAGTTCAACCCGCCTTTGAATTTAGTTAAATTCAAAAGAATTTCCTTTTTCAGTTTTATTGCAATCGAGTCCCAGCTTTTCAAAAAGTAGAAATAAGTTTTAGACTTACCTATTTTGCAATCGAATAGAAAGAAAAAAGAACAAAAAGCATAAAAAAAAAAAAAGTTGAAAAAAGAGTCATTTGGGCAAGTATCCACAATTTTTTAACAACGGTTTTTAGACGAGTCATTGAAAATTACCCACATGGAAAAATAAATCCATATTCTTGGCTATGGGACAGTTAAATACTGCTATTGTAAAGTGAAAATCGAGGCAGGTGAACATATAATTATTATTGTCACTATCAGTACGTATTATTTAGATTAATTGAATTTGTTGGATTTATTAAGGTCCACAAGACCTTAACAAAGACCCAATGTCTGACTAGGTCGAGCCTCGCCTAGTCCCAACAAGGCCAAGCCTCACCCAATGATGACAAGGTCGAGTCACTAGGGGAGGGCAAGAGTCATCCGAGGCCAATGAGTTCAATCTTGCCGGCCCTTGCCTTTATTTAGCTATAGGAGGAAAAGGGAAGAAAAAGTAGAAAGAAAAGGAAATTAATTAACTAATTAAAAAAAATAAAATATTATTAAAATGATTTACATCAACGACTTCCCGTCAAAATTGACTAGGTAAACTCAATTGGTAAAATATGAAAATTTTTAAGACTTAATTGATAAAATTAAAAAAACTTATAACTAGATGACAAAAGCGTAATATGTTTTGAACTTTTTAGATAATTTTATCCGAGAAGAATGGGAGGACCGGTTCAAACATACAGGAAAATGAACTTTCAAAGAATATGAAGTCTGACTTTGGGCAAATTCCTATTATAACCGGTCCACGGGGGACGAGGTGAAAAATAATATTTCGATCATATAGACATTTCGTGGGGCTGATGACATTAAAAGATCCTTCCATCGATTCCCTGAGTTAGAGCCTCCCCTGCAGGCTGCGGCCACGACGTGCCCTCCTATATGGCCCAACTCTTTACGGACCAAAGCGACCCAGCCACGAGAGCAGTACGTCCCTCGTAAATGCGGCATTTATGATGCCAAAGAAGTCATTAAATGGGCATAAGCCATTGGTGCATCAAATTCTCTATCCAAGGGCTCGAACGGGGCTTGCAAGTATCCATGAGCCTTGAGATGATCGAGTCTTCCCGCCCTTGATCTTGCCTTACGAAATGAAATTGTGGATGTGCTTGCGAGGGGTGAGCATACCGGACCATCCAAATTGGGAACCGCCTAAAGCGAACCAGACCTGCCGGTGCGGTCCACTTCCTGAAAGGATCGATCTAGTTCCTGATTCCACAAAAATGGAACAGGTGATTGTCAATTCGATTTCCGATATCGAAAGGGAACCGGATTGGACCGAACCGACAGATTGGACCGACCTTTTTTTAAACATATTTTTTAATTTCTTAAAAATAGCAATAGAACTTAAAAATATAAATAATTCTTGTATTTTTCTTTCTTTTTCTTTTTTGCTAAATAATCTGTTCCGTAAGACCAAACCAGTCGGACTGCTCTGGTTCCCGATCCTAGGGTGGTTCGGTCTGGTTTCCAATCCCAAAAATGGGGAACCAATCATCCCGGTCCGGTTCCTGGTTCCTAGGTGAAATCAAACCGGACCGGACCGGGAGGATTGGAGTGAGGTGAGCTAACGTGCATCTGATGCCCTTTCACGGAATCACGGCCCAAATATTCAAATGGGTTTGGACCTTTGGATGCTGTTGAATTCCCAGTTTGCTTTAATCCTTTGCGCCGCATTTTATGTCCACAAAGGTGCACAGCCAGAATGTGGCTGTGTTCCTGTTTCATCGAAGCGAAATCTTGCGATGTACAGAACCCCAAATGGGCGAGAAAAAAGGCAGCTTCCGAGCACGAGCTGCGTGCGCCATTGATTAGCGCGAACATGAATCCTCAGTTCTGCTTTAGCGGGTTCGTAACTACAAAGCACCAGCGGCATTTGTTGGACAGCGTCTGGTTTCATGTCCAGTAAGTTCAGCAAGAAAAATCATTCCACCGGATCTTGGTTCCCCACTGATCCATGCTGTCTATTCTTGGATTCGCGGCGCAAATTAATCAAATCGGACTGTTCAATCGGTATACGCCAAGCTTGCTTCCTGGCGAAAAAACATCACTCAACGATTGCAATAGATGAAGACTCAACTAATATTGATCCGCATGTTCGGTACTAGCTAGGGTAAAAGAACGTCCACATTTCCGACAAAAAGAGGAATATCAACTGTGCCTATTACCCGAAAAAAAGGAAGAAAAAAAGGGGAGTTGATGGGCGCTCCCCAACATCATTTTCGACCGAACGAGATTAGCTAATGATTAACACTAATTACACGATCGAGATCAGAAAAAAGTTTAATCTTTCGGCGACAATTATCATCCCGAATTCAAATTAATATGCTCGCAGTCCCCCAACGAAGAAGCAAAATCAATAGTAGATTTGACCAAGCACAGTAAAGATGGTCATAGGCTCTTAGCTCGTAGTACCCAAGTACATTCATTCGGCGCAAATCCAGGTTCATCACTCGCCCCCGCAAATTCCCAATCTCTTTCGTATCTTTCCTCTTTCTGGACGCACTGAAGTACGAATGGATCCAAACGCAACGGCAATGACGATACCGCTGACCCACCATTCTTACAGTACATTCGTTGGCAGTAACCTTTCAGAGGGGGACAAAACACTTTATAATCCGATTTTATTATTGCTCGGTACATTGGAATTGGAATACCTCCGTCGTAACATTCGGGTCCTGAGAAATTCGATTCACTTGGTATTTGAATTTTGAAAAACGATGAGGACTTCATTCCCTTCCGAGCGAGCATGCAAAACTTCCATCCTGGATCCTCCAAATACATTTTCAAAACGCGGTTTAATTGATCGATGCCGAAGGGCGCGCGCTCATTACCAAAATGCGCAAAGTAGAAATCCAACAAATTGTTAGATCGCAGACAAAGGGAACTTTTTGATCAATGGGTACTTGAGGAGGATGCCCCCAAGCGCGTAATCATTCCGATCGTCGCGAACGAGTTTCTCGCCTCCATCTCAGGGCCACTTTCGTCGTGGAAAAAAGGCCAACCTGCGCCTTGTCTGATCGAGTTCGTGCAGCGTTGCTGTTCTCGTCTCTTGTCCGAGTCGAGTCGCTCTTTCGTTTTCGTCAGTTAAAGCCCCCGCACCAACGGTTCAAAAGAGTAGGTGGGGCCCCACGTGGTCCCAAGCAACTTGGCCCCAAGAAACGAATTTGGCCATGCCCCGGAGCAGCACGAGCAGGTTATTTTTTGGGAATTTCTTTCTTCTTCTTCTTCTTCTTCCGGTTTTTAAACCTTATCTTGGTTTCCCCTGATCTCAGTGACCTTTACGCACGCTCAGCCACAGCATTTGTCTCATTTAATCTAGTCACGACCATGCCCTGAACTTCTCATGGGAATTGAATTCGCACACCTGACATAAGTGGGGGACCAAATGAGCTCATTTAACGTCTTTTTATTTTTGTCTCTTCTTTAGGGTTTCTTAATATGGCGAGGTGAGGTTTGCTTGATCCAAGGCTTTTGAAGTGGGAGAAGATGGGGTACGTGTACGTACAGATTAAGCAATTCCCACTTGCGTAATCTGTTCGAGTCTCGGTTCGGGACATCTCAGCACGAATTGGATAATCAAAGGGGCGTGTTTTATGAGCCTGGAGTACACCTATCAGGGACGGGATGGACTGATCTGGTCTGGAGGACGAACGATGGAAAGCCATTCTCACAGATCGGCGGAAAAACCTGGCTTCACACGGACGACTCAGAAAGCAATGATCTCCGAGGATTTCTGAGTGCAAATGGTGGAGCAGCCAGCGATGTTGTTTGGGATAGCTTCCACACGTGCTCTCAACTCGTTCGCTTCGACGCACGTCCGGAACATTCAGTTGCATTTGCATCCCGCATGCTTCTGACTAGATGACCAAGAACTTATCTCGGGGTCGGAGAATCGTGATAGGAGCCCCGATTGTCTACTGGGTAATTAGTAAACAATCATAGCATGGGGGAATTAGTAAATCTGATCAACCCGTAAAACTCGATGTTCAGGTTTGTCTATTAGAGAGACACTAAGTCCGGCTAGATGTGTTGACAAGTCCAAGCCTGGGCTCCCTCTAATATATCCCTTAGAATGAGACGTTGGACTTCTGCCGCGCGTCTTTACAAGCTAATAAAATCCGATGACCTAACCTAACAATTTTTACACTTAATGATATGCTAAAATGTCTTAACAATTTTTGCACTTAATGATATACTAAAATGTAAAATGATCACTTATGCAAGCTGGGTCGCATTCACTTTGTAAATCGACTCCGTAAACCATGCTCAACCTCGTGCATGCGCATGCGCGCCTCGTATAGTTATGCATATACATAAATCAAACAAATCTTGGCTTTGTTCATTTCATAGAAAACATTTTCCGCATTTTTTGGCGGTCAGTTCGTTTAGGAAAACAATGGAAAATATTTTGCTTAAAATTAGAAAAATGATTTCTCTCTTTGAAAAACCAAAAAAAAAATGTTTTCTAAAATATAACTAAGTATAGGCGCTTTGACCCAAGACTATATGCTTCAACATGAAAACTCTAACATTGGTTATTGGTTCTCAACGTTCAAGACAAAGTCTCCGGCAGCCAAGCCTGAGCCCTTGGTGCCTATACTTAGGTCCGTCAAGGCTGAGCCCAAACCCTTGGTGCCCATTCCTAATTCCATGGCATTCGAGCCTAGATCCACAAAAGACGTGCTTGGGTCCTTGATACTCGAGCTCTAGTCCACAAAGGCCATGCGTGAGTTCTTGACGATGGGGCTTGGGTCCTTAATTAATGAAATGTTTGTTCTTATAAAAATATTTTTAAAAATTGAATTTTAAATTGTTTTTTTCCTTTCCTTCTTTTTTCTTCCCTTCTTTCTTGGCCATTGGCCAGCCATACCGATTATCAGCGACTAGCCACAAGCAAGGGATGAGTTCGCCGGCCTCGCGTGAGCTTGAGCCTTGCCAATTTAGTAAGGTTGAGGCTAGCAAGCTTGTCCCTCGCTTGTGGGCAATCGCCGACCATTACCATGACCGGCCATTAGCTTAGGAAGAAGAAAAAAAAAAAATAATAATAAAAAAAAATAATTAGAATTTTTTTTTTTTTGGTAATTTTTTTCTAGAAAATCTAATTTCATTACCACACAATTTCAATTAAACATTGAAAAAATGACTTTCTAAAAATATTTTTCTAGAAACATTACATTTTCAGTGAAATGAATGGACCCATTGATCTCCCGAAGCCTTCATGGAATTCATAGTAAGCGAACCCGGGACGAGACACAGACGAATTCAACTTAGAAGGCTCAATCATAAGGAATTACCGTTGGGAGGGAGACAAGAAGGCGAACAAAGTCCTCGAATCCTTGTGAAAGCAGGAGAGGCCCAGTTTTGTCTATGCAACCCGTGAGCATCATCGCTGTTTCCATGCAGACATCTCACGTACGGCGAAACGCTTCCCTCTTTGTCTCCTCTCCCTCGCAAATTTTCGCCAAAAGTCTCACGGCGATGGACCGCTGGACCCCGTACGCATCAAAGTCCTCGTCCCTTTCCTCTTTGTCAGCTCGCGACGGGCCTCTTTTTCACACAAAAAAACAACGATTTGATTTGAGGGGACTAATCGAAAGATTAATTAATGTTAATCGAGCACGAGGAGTGCGAGTTAAACGACAAGCGAGCGAGGCCGGGAGAGCATCCGAGCAGAGCGGCGCGAGGCCAAGAGGATAACGACCCCACCCCACCATTGAAAATTGCAGACCCCGCTGTCCCGCGGCCGCGGCCAAAAGCTAACGCCAGCCTTACCATGCATTCCGACCGTTGGAAACGCCCCCAAGAATCTAGTCCCGCTCGGACGCAGTATATATTGTTCCACATCGCATTCACCAGTCCCACTCCTCCGCCATTTCCGAGCTCCGAAACGAGAAGACATTCCCCCTCTCTCTCTTTCGCTCTCTCGTTCTCTGTGAAACGTTTTGATGCTAGTTTGATGGCTGATTCTACGAGTTCTTCGTCGGTCTTTACTTTCTGTTGCTTAGCCGCCTTCTTACTTTGCTTCTCTCGCTCGCCGTTGCAGGTCGCGGGTTCTCGCCGCCGTGGCCTTGGCGCTGATGTTGCGGACGTCGGTTCCTCCTCCAACTCCACCGGGCACCACCACAGGTGGATCGGGCCGGTCGGGCACCGCCTCATCACCGTCAGCATCAACGGGTCCGCCGACTTCACGTCGGTCCAGGCCGCCATCGACTCGATCCCGGAGAACAATAGAAAGAACGTCACCATTCGAATCAGCGCAGGATGTTACATGTAACTGACTTCGCATGCTTTTTTGTGTTTGAACTTGTTTAGTTTCATGCATTTTTAGGGGCGTGGTGAGCTTGAAGAAGCTGCGAATTTTCATGTGCGAGTCCTCGGGCTTACCAAGCTCTAGCTTCGCTTGATAAGAAATGTCGCACGATTGAGCTCGGTCTCTATTATCAGAACATGTAATAAATCACTGTGTAAAACCAAATTAGCTTAGGCCAGAGTAATTGGTTTAGTACTTGAGTTGTATATTAATGTCGAACGCAATCTCGAAAAAGAACCGAAGAACGCTTGAGTAGCCAGCCGACCGAAATCAACCGAGCAGTTTTGTTAGTGTAACCTGACTCATTTGCACTCCGCATAACTCCGCATAACACCTTTGTCGTTTTGAATTGTGGTTTAATTACAGCGAGAAGGTGGTTGTCCCGGCGACCAAGCAGTTCATCACGTTCCAAGGCGAGGGAAGAGACGTGACGGTGATCGAGTGGCACGACCGAGCAAGCGACCGCGGCGCCAATGGCCAACAGCTCCGTACTTACCGAACAGCTTCGGTCACCGTTTTCGCCAATTATTTCTCTGCCAGGAATATTAGCTTCAAGGTAAAGAAACGTTCGCGCTCTCCGACCGAAGCACGAGAATAACGAAAGTCATTTTCGTGTAGCTTCTCTACTACTGCTTTTGCTTGGCAAAAGAGAGAGAGAGAGAGGTGGAAACAATGAAAACAAATAAGAGTGCAAAACATATCATGAAGTGATATATTTCATACTGATTTTACGTAACACCAAGTGGTTTAGGTTAGTTTTTTCCGCCTTCATATTTTCTTTTCAATTGATGTATGCAGAACACGGCGCCGGCACCCATGCCGGGGAAGCAAGGGTGGCAAGCAGTGGCGTTCCGGATATCAGGGGACAAGGCCTACTTCTCAGGGTGCGGATTCTACGGTGCGCAAGACACGCTGTGCGACGATGCCGGCCGGCACTACTTTAGGGAGTGCTACATCGAGGGGTCTATCGACTTCATCTTTGGAAACGGCCGGTCCATGTACAAGGTAAGCGACGCTCTTCTAATCCTAGGCACATTAGGTCATTAGATCGCGTGAGTCTCAATTCTCACACGAGAACCACATGATTCACTTCTCCGGACTCATCTTGAGCACCCTATGCATGCAATGAACGAAGCCCTTTTTCACTTTCTTAATGCAATCTTGCATTGCACCCTCCCTACGAATAATTAGATAAAGCAGAAAACAGGCCGCCATGATATAATTTTCTTTAAATGGAGAAAACTAGAAGGCCATTTTTTCAAGTTCATCATTTTGGGAGCAGTAAAAAGTTCTTAAACAAAGAGAAACAACAAAAAGCTGAAAGCTAGTGGCGACAGCGACGTGTGGAGCGGCGAAAAAGCTGCCCTGGCGTGGCACATTGAAAAGGAAAACGACCTGCTTTTCTCCCTGCAAAAAGCTCTCCCTCGTTTATGTGTCGGCGAGGGCGAACTTTGCGCACGATGATTTACTTGGCCTAATCTCCACGTTGACTTTAAAAGGGGTAGAAAAAGAAAGCACAGGCCTCTCTAAACTGCTGTGAAATTACTTAGGCCGGAGGGCTGAATTTAAGTTTTGTTATCATGCACACGCAGGATTGCCAGCTCCACTCGATCGCCACGAGGTTTGGGTCGATAGCGGCGCACGGCCGGAAGTCGCCGGACGAGAAGACGGGGTTCGCCTTCGTGGGGTGCAGGGTCACGGGGACGGGACAGATCTACGTGGGCCGGGCAATGGGGCAGTACTCCAGGATCGTCTACTCCTTCACTTACTTCGACGACGTCGTCGCCCGCGGCGGCTGGGATGACTGGGACCACGCCAGCAACAAGAACAAGTAAAAACCCAATATCAAACTCCCCCCCTAAATTTCTTTTTAGTCTTACTCCCCATATTCTCCTACACATTATGACACCGGATTGTGACAAACTTAAAGGACATGATAACGTAGAACTTTTTGTCCAATTAGAGACATGATTGCTAATGATGCTCCAGAGACTTACCTAGGCCGACAAAAGTTCACCTTTTGAGGTCGAGGCGACTAGTTAATTATGTGCAATTAGCCAATTAGTCAAAAGAACACACTGTTTTTAGTCAATAATACTGTGTTGGACCCATCATCATCGCATGCCCATGATTAGGCCTTAATAATAGAGCCGCAAGTCGTCTTAAAAAAACGGCTGCTGAAGGGGAAAAAACGCGAGGGGAGAGACAAAGCTGATGCTTGAATTTTACCAAGAGTTTGGAATCTTGTTGACAAACATAGCTGATGGATCGAATTTTTTCCCTTTCGTTTCATTCAAACTGCAGGACCGTGTTTTTCGGAGTCTACAGGTGCTTCGGTCCGGGGGCCGCGGCAACACGGGGCGTCTCGTGGGCTCGGGAGCTCGAGTACGATGAGGCCCACCGGTTCCTCGTCAAGAGTTTCGTCAACGGGAGACACTGGATCGCGCCTTACGACGCTTGAATGGATGGCTTCGGCTTATCTAACCAACCGTAAATCTACAGTTAGAACGACGGATGATTCTTTGGTGTTTCATGTGTGTTTTTAGGAGAGTATTCTTTGATTCCTTCAATTGATTCGTACATAGAGGTCCGAATTCATGTCCACTTTGTCTCATACAAGTCGCCTGTTCCCCAAACTAAAATGTCAATAAATTCCAGCGCATTCGCTTCTTGATGATTTATTCGCGTACATTGCTGTCCAAAGTTGTTTGAAGTTGACAGAATCACCAGCAGAAGAGCGTACCGAAACTACTTGCTGCTCGTGTTCTTTCTATTGATTATAAACTACTTCAGAAGTACTATATCCAATATATCCCCTCTCATGCGAACAAAATATCAGAAGATACAGTGAATCTAAGAGACTTCGATTATTTGCGTCTAGAGACAAAAGGCGCTCCGACTACTTGCAGCAATGTCTAGAACAACAGAGCCCAAAATTCCGGGGCTCAAATTTCACGTAATGTACGAATTCTTCGAGTATGACATGAGAGTCACAAGACAGTCCTATTTTCCTTTGAGAATAATTTACAAGTCAGTCAGAACACGAGACCACCGCGGCCATAGCATCAGAAACATGATCCATAATAATTATGCATCCCTACAAAACCAAACTATCCTGCTAATTATGATGTTGATACAACTGGGTGGATGTGGTAACTGACACATCGACAAAATTAGCAGCTAATCAACAAATTCAACTCTATTTCTTGAAATTACTAGCAAAAGAAAAAGAAGAACAAAATGTTCATTTTGCACCTCCATTTGTCGCATACTGTTGGCTTCGCAGTATCAGAACATCGTTGCTGAATGGAGCTGTAGCATCTTCTTGTGACCAGGACATTGTCAGTCGCAAAGGTATTGCCTATCGGTAGAAGTCCCATCTTTAGTTCATGAAGACGTTCTAGCAATTAAACATGTCTGTGGCCGCCAAACTCAAAAAAATTATTTTCCATCTAGATCTTGATCTTATGGTTGAGCTCCAGCTCCCGTTGGAGCAATATTTAGGTCGACAGCAGTGGGACAGCATTTTGAAGCTTGACAAGAACCATGGGTTGCAGTTCCATCTGGCACAGCAGCAATGTGATTCTGATCTGGCGCTGCGCTAGGAACTGCATTGAGAGTTTGTGGTTCCAGCCCACTCTGAGGGTGTGAAACACGAGGTGTTGCCGCAGGATTTGGAGGGTAGAGAGCCTGCAGTCCCAGTGATCCATATTGAGCTCGGTGCCCTTCAAAGCGTATACGCCTAGCAAGGTGCTTTTTACCAGAAAGATGGCGGTCAAACACTTCCCTTGTGTCGCACCTAATATTGCACAGATCGCAGACTATTGGACCAACCACCTTAGACTGAGGAGGTTTATTCGGTTGTGCAGTGGCTTCCAACTTCTTCTGGCGTTCCCATTCTCCACCCCCCTTAATCTTCCGTTTCTTGACAGACTTCCTAGTCTCAACTTGACTCTGGAGATGCAAATTCTGCGATGACCCTGTCTGGTTGTCCGCCTGTCCTACTGTGTTTATTTGCACATCTGTGATTGCACCACTGCTATTGCCATCAATTTTCGCAAGTACATCACCTTGCAGAGCATTGTTGCACAGTTGGGAACTGTCTGGACCAGGCCCAGCTCCAGGGTCCTGGTGATTTTGTGATGGGGCCTCTAAATTGTTCGCAGTGTTCTTCAATTGTTCAGCTCTCTGCATGTTCTTCTTATGCCGCTTTCCATTCTTATGCTGCTCAAGTATATCAATGCTGGTGCACTCAACTCTACAGAGTTCACACCAAGCAGCTTTTCCCCCTTGAGTTGGAGCTTTATGGATGGCATTATTGGAAGCCTGACATGTGGCCGTAGCTTCCGCTGCTTGTGCATCTGCAGATGGTTTCCTGTTGTTGTTAGACAATTTTGTGCCCTCATTAATCTGATGGCCACCCTTGTGCTTCTTGCGTCTGTGTCCTCTCCCATTAATTGTTGGACCACCTACACTGGCATGATGGTGGGCAAAGTGCCCAAGGTTGGACCCCCTAAATGGCTGGTTAACACCACTGAATTGAGGGTGACTAACCTGCATATAGATCATAGAGGTTTGATACAATCCTTATGAAAAGAAAATGGAAAGTAAACAGCCACTTCTACACATATAACACATAAAAATATGCTCTCTTTTTTTTCCATATGGGAAGAGCAAATTGTATAGAAAAAATAAAGCACAGGCCATTAGTATAACAAAGCTTTCATCCTTCGAAACCCCATTGATCCTTGAAATCCTACAACAACTTAGCAGAAAATTGAATAGATGAGTGAGAAAGTGAAATCTGGGAAGATGATTGAGTTAAGGACTCTAAAGATCCAAGCAAGTAAAATCAATCGTCCTCTAACTTTGTTTCTAAAGTCTGGACATTGCAAAGAGCCTCTGGTTTCACATCCTGAAAACTACTCTAAAGTAATTCCAACTTGTAGTGAATATAGTGCCTTGTTCCAAGCATTGGCTTTCACTCTTCATGTCATCCATTTTATCCAAGATTTTTTTCTTGATCCAGCTTATACTCTCTTTATAAGGACATTTAAATACTGTAGCGCATAGTCACATTGATAACGAAAAGTGAAATGCCTCATTAGCAAAGATTATTGGTGTAACATATCGCATCAGTGAATGACATGAAGAGTAAAAGTCTGTCGGCAACCCATCCCCCCCCTTCCTTTCCCCGCATAATCTCACAAGCACAATCTTCCCATCAAGATATGCTCTGATCCTCTTGCAGCCAAAATGAAAAGAAAAGACGCACCACTACCGGGAACTACTTGAACAAACAATTTGTCCAGCGGAATACTTAAGGGCGCACACCACCCGGCATTATCATTCTAATTGAAAGATCCCTCTCTACTGATGTATGAACACAGAAAAGCTCAACCTTCCAAAGCAGCAAGTCATCGTAGAAACAATCATAAGAAAATTTCATATAGCAAGAAAGTATCTTTATAGAGGCGGCAGCGAGTTATCACATTAAGATATTTATATATGCGGCCACAGATAGTAGCATAAACAAGACCGCGGCAATTCATCAAACGGTTAAAATGCAAGAACAGTCCGCAACAACCAGACATCCAGCGAAAAGCCAAACCGAACACCGTACCTGCGGCTGGCCAAACCCGGAAACCACCCTCTCCGCCACGCTCATCGTGTCCGCGAACTGACTCAGCTGCGACAGCGCCGCCACGGCCGCCGACGCGGCCCCGCTCAACCCGGGCGTTCCGGGAACCGGCCCTCCGCCTCCGCCGGCCGCCCCGACGCATTGCTGGAGCAGATGATACAGGTGCTGCGGGAGCTGGACCTGGACCATACCGCCCGCCGGATCGGCCCGACCCGGACCCGCCACCGGATGCTGCTGCGGCGGCGGCGGCCCAGGTTCCTGCGGGGGCCGGAGCGCCTGATGATGGGAGGCCGGCGGCGGGTACCGGTACTGATCGTAGGGGTAGTGCTGCGGCTGCGGCTGCGGCTGCTGGTCCCGGTAATCTTGCGGGTATTGAGGGTAGTAACCGTAGCCGGAGGGGGCCGACGGGTCGTACGGCTGAGGCAGGGGATGCCCTTCTCGCTGCCGGCGGCGGCGGTGGGGGTGAGATTGCTGGGGAGATCCATCCCGTGCGGAGGGGGGTGCGGGATTTGCAGAGCTAGGGTTTCTGAATCGGAAACGAGGAAGAAGAAGACGACGATGACGATGACGCTGGCAATGATGATGATGATGATGATGAATGGTTTCGATTCACGGCAGCATCTTCTCGTCGATGATGCGTGAGGGAAGAAAACGGCTTTTCGTTCGGGGGAAGTGGGAAATTCATTCCGGACCAACCCCCACCCTTTGCCGTTTCCTTTTCGATTTTCCGTTTTCTGATGTCCCTTCCCCTTTTCGGAAAACCAGAAATTAGGAAATTAGGGGACCGGATTTTTTACGTGTCTTAAAAAAACATTGTTTGTTTTGAGCTGCTTTTATTTCATTAGCAATCGACTTCTGTTTTTTTGGGCGCAAAAACTACTTCTTATAGACCTTAATTTTACTTCAAATATGCTCTTCAACATACACTGCTAAAGAGCATCGATAAATCGATTTAGCGATAAAATCGTGATTTTACACCTTAAGGTGCTTGGAGTTGATTGTATAGGCCATAGAGTTAAATTTGTGAGCAACAATTATTTCTTCTCAACTCGTGCAATGAAGATAATCAATAAAAAAAAAAGAAAAGGTTATAGAGTTTGGAGTGTAATTAACTTACAATCTTAAAAATTAAGATTCTATCAGAAAATTTTAAGTTCTAATGGTCCTAAAATGATAAGGTGAGCATGGAGCGTTGACTGTTGCATAAGAACAATAAATTATTTGTAATTTTGTTTTTAGAAGTCATAAGATTATATTAGTAATTATAAGATCTTAAAGAGAAAATTGAACAAAAAGTTCTAAACCTATTATATTTTTCCTAATTAAGTTATAAACTTTTTCAATTTTGTCAATTTAATTCTAAACATTTTTCACTTCTTGCAATTGAATTCATCCTACCAATTTTATTGGAAATTGTTAACATTGATTTTGATTTATTTTTTTAAATTTTTTACTATTTTCTGATTTTTCTTCTTTCTTTTATTGTTTACATCTTCTTTCTTTTGCTAGTGGTCAGCCACTAATCATGCTGCCCATCACCCATGAGAGGCCGACTAGCCTTGCCCGTGATAGGCAAGATGCGACTAGGCAAGACTTGGTGAGGTCAATCTCTCTCAAGCCAGGGCGACCTCATCGAGCGTCAATTGGGCAAAGGCGATGCTAGGCAAGGCCAACCTTTATCGGGTCTAGCTTGGGTGAGGGCCGGCATCCCCTAGTCTCGGCAAGGGCCAACATCACCTAGTCTAGACGAGGGTTAGCCTCACTTGGCTTAGGCAAGGTCGACTCTCGTCAAGCTTGGTCTAGGCTAGGGCACCCCTCGCCCAGCCATGCCTCAACTATGGCAAACAAGATTGTTGCCTCGACATGGTTGTTCAGCCATTGCCTGTGGCCAAAGGCTAGCCACTAGCAAAGGGAAGACGAAGCAAATAAGAAAAGAAGAAAAAAAAAAAGAGAAAAAAATAAAATAATTCATAAAACATTATCAAAAAATCATTTACACCAATGCCGACAGTCTCACGTAGCACTCTTGGCATCTACGTCAGCGATTTTTAGTTAAAATTGGACGAATAGATTCAATTGGTAAGAAGTGAAAATATTTAAGACTGTATTAACAAAATTAAAATGTTTAAGATTGAATAAACAAAAGTATAATAGCTTTGAGATTTTTTGGACAATTTTTCTAGATTTTAACGTAGCAAAGCCGTTTAATTTCCAGGCTTGATGATGCTCAAAACTGTCCCTAATTTCATTAATTTTCGTTATTTATTAAAGAAATCGCAAACTCAATCCGTGGCTCGTAACTCGAAATCCATTTAAGAATTATTACTAGGTCTAATAATTCTTTACACGAATTGACATGCATCGTTGTTTGATAAAGATCAGGAAACGATATTAATTTAACATACATAGATATTATAAAAAAATCAATAAATATATGGTACTTTTCAATGACACGAGTTGATACGACTGCCAACTTTAACGATGACGTGTGAACGCGAATTCTCAACTTTACTTATTGGGGCCAACAAGTGATGTGAACTTCATCAATTCCAACCCGAACTGGTGGGCTTAATAGTCCAATCCAGAAGCTCGCACGCCTTGCTTTCCCGGAAATAACCTCTTTTTTTTTTTTTTTTTTTTTTTCTGTTATTGGTAGTTTTTTTATATCATAAAGTGACTAATGTCGTCAGTAATTAGTAATTCTTATATTTCCGCTAGCAACTTTTCTTTTTCAACTTATTCATAGATGGTGATTTCTCAGACTTAAGTAATTTTTATGGTGTAGACTATAGAGCAATCATAAATATACACACAATTATAGTATTTCTTCCACTGATATCATAAATACGGAATATGGTTCGTAAAATCAGTCATGAGTTTAATCCGATTTTAAGCTGACGTCCAATAGACTTACCCCATTTTGGGTTTTAGGTCTTGTTTTTCTAGCTTGATGTGGGTATTATGGCCTCATCCCTTTTTAACCCGATTCACAGTTCAAGTTCACATGCCATAATTTTAATTCGTTCCATCTTAACTCTCACTCACAAGCTAAACAGTTGACTTAGGACAGACAAGAACATGTCAATGTCAATATACGTGTTAAAGCGTATTATGTCGTATTATATTTGGATTTCTTACGTTTTGCCTTGTGTTCATATCATTTCTCGTATACGAGCCATGTCCCACATTATCGTCCGCACTACCTACAACCCCTCTGAAGTCACAAAGAATAAAGTATCATTGAACAACTGTTTCATTCATCTACACAATGCAAGGAAGAAAAATGTCCCCTGCCCTAGAATTCTCATGAAGAAATTATTTTTTATTTTACCTAGGAAAGCAAAATATCTCCCTCAGAAACATGGAATGCCTCCTCCCTTGAGCACAGAAATTCAAAAAATTTATATCGCTCAGCTATGTCAGCAAATCAGCATAATTACCCGAGAACCAAAAATCAAGATATATAAATTAATTGAATAAATTAATGAATGAAAAGTAGCATAAAATCAAGTTGCCCTCCAAAAAGGCCCAAAAATTATTAAATTTTCTGTCAGCTATATTGTGATGAATTTGTATGGCTGCAGTACTTCCACTTCCCCTGAACATCTAGTTTAAGCTTCTTCTTTTTTCTTTTTTTTTTTAACCACAAGAGATTCTTTGTTAGTAGTATAGTCTTGAGTTGACCAACTCCCAGTCAGTTGTCCTGGCAAGGAAGCTGCTACTCATCTCTTGTCAAGAATTTGCTTAGAAGAATGTCAGTAGTAGTAGTAGCAGACTAGCAGTAGATGAGATGAGAGAACTGCAACACTGAGCAGCAGGATCATATCTCTGCAAAATACAGTCCAGCTTCAAGAACTCATAACACGATTAAAACCACACTTCAAATCACAGTAATCTTTTTGCCATCCATAAATTCCTTTGGCTTGAGACAGTACATGCAAATGTTCATCGCCGAGTAGGATCATTATGCATCCTGACTAAGTGCAAGCGATGGACTGTTTCAACTGCCTAACATCCACGATAACAGTCACCAATTTTGCGCAACAAACTACTCGGCCGTGGATTGGGACCAATGCACTAACGTGAATTGATTGCGGGACTGCCCGATGGTTTATTTCCATTCAAGGCTCCTTTTTCTTCGAGGAGTTCTAACTATAGAGACCAGGGCATGAATGGGAGTTTTATAATACAAATCATGAAGCAAGGCATCAAGTTAAAAGAGGCTTCTCTGCATCAAACTCACTTTCTAAGTCATCTCCATGTGAGTAACCTTCTTTGCCTTTAGCCCACAGTACGAAGTAGAGACCGGTGAACATAAGGAGCATACCCGCGAGGCTGCAATAGAGGAGCCATATCAAATGCTTGTGTTTCATTCTAATGCCGTACTTGTAACAAAAAGAAAAACTTCTTCCTTGGAATTGCAGAATCACAGCAAGACAATTTCACTCTTTAAGAACACTGACAAGTTGAGATTTACCTTCCTAGTTTGATGGTGTCACCAATGGTGAGAACGGAGAGAACAACCGAGCACACTGTTCCAACGGGGCTAAACATTGATACCAAGACTGGCCCTCTTTTCTTCATTGCCCATCCATTGAAGCTCACCGTTAGTCCGCCAACACTACCTGCCTGTCGACAAAAGGCACTTTCATGAAGCTCAAAATGGCTGAGCAGATGTATCACAAGCAGTCAAGGACTGTTGATCAGTTAAATTATGTGGAATGGGGAACCACAGTTCCCATTAAAATCACTGTGAACTTCCAGCGATTTCGACAACGGACTAATCCTGATGGGCAGGATCCAAGAAGTCGATCCTCAAGAACTTTGACATATGTTTTCAACTTTTCGTTTGTAGTGCACAAGATAAATTTACAAGTGCAAAGAAAGATAATGGGGCAATAGAGTAAACACGAGGAGCGAACTGATTGCCACTCACCAGTAGTGAAAATCCAACTACGCTTCCGAAGCTCACAAGTGGCAAACTGAACAACGACTTGTAATCTTCAAATAGCTGCACAGCCACAGTTGTGAACGCCCCAATTAAGGATGTTATCGCGCACAAGGACATTGGTGCAGGAAATTGACCCAAAGTCACGGCCTGTCAAAGATCACCCGAATAAATAAGTCTCTAAGAATCCAAACGCAGTAAACAATAAATCTTTCTTGCTCTAATGACACATACCTGCAGAACGATGTTGCTCGACAGTACGAAAACCGCCCCCATGAGATATAAGCATCCTATGATCTTTTCCTTGTCGAAGACGACGTCTGATGAGGCAGAGGTAAATTTATCCTCCTTCTTTCCCGCACTGTGCATTACGCTCATTGCCAGAGCACCAGCCACACACATAAGTGTGCCTACTATCTTGACTTTGCTGTACACGCAGCTCCACTTAACTTTCTCTAATCTGCACAATCAGAGAATTTCAGAAGTCTCAGACAAGAAGATTGGAGCAAGAGTGATCAAATGTGGAGCAATATACAAGTAGAACCTGATGGCCCAAGCGATCACGAAGATCAGCCCCGGAGCAAGGTTTGGCATGGCAGTGGCCATGGCCGGAGATGTCATCTTGATACCCTTCAGGAACAGGGATTGAAACATGGTCACGCTGAAAATCAAAATCAAGG
This sequence comes from Eucalyptus grandis, assembly GCF_016545825.1. Classification (NCBI taxonomy): domain Eukaryota; kingdom Viridiplantae; phylum Streptophyta; class Magnoliopsida; order Myrtales; family Myrtaceae; genus Eucalyptus; species Eucalyptus grandis. Next base: position 5,941,552 of record NC_052616.1, on the reverse strand, counting down.
AAAAGGAAAAAAAGAAACTGTCATTCTCAGGTTCACCCTCTGAATTGCCACACTCACGGTTCGTTTTCCTTTTTTGTTATTGCACATGACAACATCCATACCCTTTTTGAAGATGTTCAATCTCTAATTCACTTTTCTTATCACTGAAGTGGTTTCAAATGAAAATTTCTATCACGTTGTAAACCCTTTTGTTGGA